>NC_056733.1:268541922-268889422 GCF_019279795.1 Protopterus annectens
TTTCTCCATCATGTTTATGGAGGTCAAGGACACATTGATATGACTGAAGGCAGGTATAAAATGGGTAATCAAAATCATCAAGTCAAAAAAATTAAAAATAAGCCAGTATCATCCATCCATTCATCCATCCACAACTCCTTTTTCATATTATTGCACATGATGTTGGGGTGTCTCTTCCACAGTGACAATTATCTAGAGCTAATGTTTACACCACCAGGTGGCTAGCCCTGCTGCAGATTCATCATCTACATCTATTTTTCCTGTGAAAAACAAACAAAAAATATTATTTTGTGCATTCACTACTAATCATGACATAGTGAGACGTGCCATACCATAATGTGTTAAAGGTTATATCACAAACTTACTGCTCATAATCTCCTGTTCACTTAGCAAAGTTCAATCCTACATGGTATCAGTCAAAAACTATTAATCTAAGTGTAGCATTGAGTCATTAGTGAAAAAGATGTAAGTTAAGAAAGCAAAATGAATATTGCACCCAATATTCATATTGCATTTAACAAACCACGCAATCAATAAACTAATGCTAACATCTGTTCTCAGTGCTGAAAGCTCGCTATAAGCAAAACACAGTATTTGCTGACTCTGCTCTTCCATTTTTAAGACTAGCCACATCTACAATTACCAGAAATATTAATTCTTTCATGATTTAGTATGAAAGGACTCCAGAGGACACTTTCAGCAGGGACAGCAGATTTTATCACTAGTTTCCACATCTACAGTTACCAGAAATATAATTCTTTCATGATTTGGTATGAAAGAACTCCAGTGGACACATCCAAATGCTCATTAATGAATGTTTCTTATTCCTCTGGTTTCCCCTGAAAACAGACCACTGGCTAAGTGGGACTAACTTGCTCAACAAAGACTAAATAAATAAATGAATCCACTGCATGCCTTATACTGTCAAGTACTTATAAAATCCGTAGAATTTACAACACATCACACGACTACTAGTTATGAAGAGAAGTCTAACATACGGGCATGTAAGTACAAGCGAAGAGTGGTATGTTAAAAAAAGATTTGAAAGAAAATTTTAAAACAAATCCCTTGACCCCCAATCAAACCATCAGTCTTGTTTATCGCTTTGGTGGACTCCTCATATGTTTTTCTTCAGCTCTGAACTTCCCGCATTCTCTAAAACTACTTTATCTATACCAGAAAAAGCTACAGTATGACAAATATTCTATAATACTCCTTGTTAACCTACTGAGCTACAAATCTTTAAAACAAAATCTTGCAGAATTGTGTAGTCTGCTTTTCTTCTCCACATCTTTCTCAGTCTCTCAGTCTTCCTCATTCTCTCGGCAGTGTTCTTAAAATTATTCCCTTGTATAAAGCAAGTACTGTCAAAGATGATTACAGATGACAGCAAAAACACATCTCCAAAGTGTTCCCAGAAACACTTTTAGGTATGTGCAGTCTTTATTGTATCTATTTGTTAACTGGAAAGTCCAAAAGAAATAAGCGTTCTTTTTCAGGGGTGACCTGGGAAAACTGTTTGGTTAAGTAACTTGCTCAGAGTTACACGGGAAGGAATCATTGAGCCCTCTTATCTTTGACTACAGGAAGCAGCTCATTAACAGCACCGAACATTAACTGCTTGCACTAGCTGCCAGACTTCTCACTACTCCACCAGTGAAAATAGTTTCCTTGTGTCTGATCACACACCTTTTATAGTATGGCTACACTACGCTTTACACCAATGAACACTCTTATAAACAGCGATAATATAGCATGCTGTTCTGTGACAAATCATAGAAACTTAAGCAACTGTTATAAACACATACAAACACCTCATGTCCTTTCCAACAAAATTGGTGATCATACATCATCTAAAGAAACAGACACCAGTGCTAATTTTAGTTACTTAAATGGATCAGTGACTTAAGGGTATAATTTCTGCAAATGCACATCAAACCTGTTTTTTTCTTGGAAGTAAACAGGTGTGTGATGCCAATGTACTGTGTTGTGAATCTGGCCCACGTGAAGCGATAGCTCTACCACACAACTCCTCCCACACCACTGGAAAATACTTCCCCTGCAGGTTAAATAGTGAGATTCACTACCATACTTCAAACAGTGCCTGCATGAGTGGATGGGTCTCCACAAATTTACATCATAATTTACTGGCCTAACCCTCCTTATGAAAGGGGGCAAAGCTGAAGATGAAGAGTGGCAAGGTATATACGCTGCTAAGATTAAATCACCTTCAAATGTCTTATGAATCTATATATCCATTGCCTAAACTAGCCTGGGTTTGCACATGGTTGCATATCTCTGGGGGTGAGAAGGTTTCCTGCTTGGCTAAATTCATTTTCAGAGACCAGGGCCTCTAGATTAGATGGACAAAGTAATGAGGAAGCATAAAGCACATATTGTCTGCAGCAACAAGTGTGCAAATGATTGCACACACACTCAGGGTACCTGCATGTTACTAAACAAGAGAGGACTAACTATGCTGATGCAGAAAAAGCCTGCTAAACCCATCTGACACCATACAAGGCTGACTTTATCTACCTACTTTGCTCTGAGGACAGTGATGAGGCACCAGAATATGGCTAATAGTGGACAGTAGAAAGACACCAAAAACAGTTGTGAAAAAAAAATATCAGAAAAAAGACAGTAATTGTTTTACAAAGCCTGAAATCAGCATGGGCGGTTAACTTATCTTCTGTTTGCATACAGAACAATAATGCGACTGCACTTAAATACTCCAAAGACAAAAAAAGAGGTTTTTTTTTGGTTTGTTTTTTATAAACAATGGGAAGAAATATTCTTTTTTAAACTTTTTTGAAAGCAATTTTCTAACTTGCAGAACTTTATATTTAATAATATAGAGGAAGATGGACATATGCAAACATACTCAAACATTCTCATTATTAGCTTTTTTCCATTTTGGTACAGTGTTTTTATTCCTCAAACATATTACATTTTAAAACAGATAAAACAATTATGAGATCTTCTATGAACTGCAACCCTCGATGACTGCACTGATATCACGAATGGAAAAAAGTCTCATCAGCCTGGATACCTATAGTATTACTCTGTTTTTGGCATTTCATATATGACACAATGGGACAGTTTTTCTGTTTCACAAATAACTGACTGCATTGCATCTGTATCTGTCTGTCTTTGAGTATTTATGTGCCTATGTATGCTGCGTATCTATGTGTGCCTGAGTTGAGTAAAGGGTTTTAGACAAGTAAAGGTGTAACAAGAAGTTTATTTGTAAACCAAGCTCCAATGCCCTTTGTTGTGTGATATATGTACATATATATATATATATATATATATATATATATATATACATATATCCTAAATATATATAGTTAAAAGATGCAGTGCAAATACTTAATTTTCCACACTAGAAGCCTTTACTTAAATGCATAGCAATATGATGATAATAATAATACTTTAGGTACTTTTGCCATCGTTAATGACTCGCTTGCAGTCTTTTTATTTAATTTTTGTTTGAATGTGAACACATTGTGTCCTGATTATGGTAGTAACAATAATAATAATAATAATAATGCCTCTTCACAAGTTTAGTTGATTTGATGTCATTAGTTGAATATATGGCCATGGTGACTGCAATGTGATTACTGGTGGTTTGCCCTCAGGACTGAGATAGGGGCTGTCAGTATATTTAGGTCATTATTATGGATGGTCATTATTATGGATGGGTCGGGTTTCTTCCAAGCCACACCATCTGTGACAAAAAGAAGGTGGGACACAGAAAAAAAGAGTTATATATTAATCATAATAATAATAATGTAAAAGTTTGGAGAGTAATACTGCTGTAAACACTGAATATAATGTTGTCTATATAGTATTTATATTTTGTTACATGATTAGAGGCATAGGAGCAACTGGGTGGATGGCTGGGGCTTCATCACTTCGTTATCATTTCATAACATAGCAGGCATGGATGCCTGTTTGCAGGGTATGGGGACGTAAGGAGTTTGGAATGGACTATGGATATGCATATTGCCTCATTTTAATAAAGTAATAATAAATATGCTATTTTTATGATATTATTAATCAAGATTATGGGAGGATATGATGAGGATAATTAATCATGTTGTAATGAATATGACAATGTAAGAAGACTAAAATGCATCAGTGGAATGCTTGAATATGTACTGCACCTTTTGCATGGAAGAGATATAAATGTCATCACGTTGTGCTTTATCATGTTTGTACTAGACTTGAAATAATTCATTTAATGGTGGTGCTTAAAGGAGTCTACCTAGAATTTATATATGATTTACTGCTTTAGTAGTTAGGTATAAATGTTCTATTTTACTAATGTAGCAGTTAAAAAATAATATGTTCCTCGTAATGCACATGGCTATACTGACACAAATGTAGGTAAAGTGTACTCTTTCATGCATTTCCTGATTAATACACCATACATCCACAAGCCACCAATAATATCACATGCAGAGAAACCTATCTGTGGATTTCAGACAGTGTCCCATTACGGAAAGAAAGCTGTGTTTTCACACATGGTGCTCCATTTATCTGTATTTAAATCACACCCCCAATCAATAGTCCATTTCATGAGCTTTCTCGCTATTTCCTTAGATAATTCCTCAAGTATTAAAATCGGGCAACGTGTAGGCGGTAAAGTACATCAGGAGAAGAAAACATTAGAGAAATGCAATGTGCTCTAGCATTACATAGCTAATAATCCAGTTAAGGGTATGTGCACACATTTATATGTAAACAGCACTGCTGTGCATTATAGTTGCCATGTAGAACAATCTAGCAATTTACTCTAGAGGCAATATCTTTCTCAGTCATAAGACTTGTTTTATTTAGGATTGGGATGCTCTGAACCAATTCATATCGAAGGCATGCAATTATTTTAAAAAGATTCCTAAGCCAGTCCGTCAAAATTTAACTAAAATACCATGACTCACGTTTGGGTCAACATTCCAGCTATAATAAAACATCCTGTAAATAACTTTTTTACATATTTCCTTCTTAAAAAATACGCCTTCCCATTTCACCTGCATTTCCAAGCATAGACGCAGAATAAATAAGACACGGACTAATAATTAATTCCCTTATGGCATAGCACGCCTTTTGTCCCTTACCTTTGCCAGGGAATTTGATTTCGTTGCTCTTTTTTTCAGTTAGGACATGCGTAATCATTAAGATTTGTAGCAGAAAAAAATCCACTGTGAAAACATATTTTTGTAAACGATTCTTGCCACCACAATTAGGGGTTCCGGGCTTTTGTTTGATTCCTGTACCCTTCGCACATATCAGCGTTTGAAATTGTCTTGTGTATCTCTAATACCAGGGATAGGGGGCGGGGAGGGGGCGGGCCCGGCATGGACTGAGCTTTTCGAAGTGTGCAGCTTAATTGTGCTGACAATGTGTGAAGAACCAATGACACCGCTGCTGTCACACTGAGCTCCACCCAACCAGTGACATCACTAAAGGGGTCTCTTGGTGGTGCTCTGGCGAGATTCCAACAGCTTTCCCAATTTTTCTGTCATAGGGTTAAGTTTACTTCATCCTGCTCCAAAACAGCAAACACAGCATTCACCTGGATAAAGTACTGTGGAGGATGCACTAAGGATGTATTTTCCTTACCTGCAGTGCTTTCGTTTTGCTGTTTTCATTCAGAGATAGTGTGTAACAGCAGCAGCTACTAGATTTCTTTGGAGTACCCACAATTCGAGTTTATCTCACGCTTCCCAGAAATGTACACTTTCTACTTCGGTCAGCTCTTTGTAAGGCATAAATACATATATACATATATAAGCATATATTTTAAGAATTTGCACATTTTAAGGCGTTACACCCCACTCCTTAACGCTTAAAAATACAAACACCACTCATTTGTTGCCTCTTTTAAAACATCATTGATTGTTTGCCATTACAGACGAGCGACGACCCTACACCCCCATGTTTAATACATGCATATATAGAAAAACTTGTTTTATTCCATATACGCTGCAAACACTAGACACTACTCATTCTAATGTGCTTTTAAGTAATAACTATTGCAGAAGCTGATGTAGTTTAACAGAGTATAGAAGTCTGCAGAAGTTAACTTGTCTTCATTTCTGTATGCTAGCTAGCTACAAATGGCTATTGTGGATGAAAGTAATACAAGGAATGTGTTGAAATAAATTAACGCACCATGCTTATTTTATTAAATAACCGTAGCCTAGCCAAATTAAGATCTAACAAATTATGCATTGGCATAGAAACACAGGATGTGGATCTACAGTCGTCTCAATTTTGAAAAAAAAATGCAAAGACATTCTTAGGATTTACAATTATTCAGTAATAGTAAATGTACAAATGAGCTGGAGGAGGAGCAACTGCCATGCAGGCAAGCCCATTGTCAATTTCCCTGCAATAAAAGCCTGGAATATTCGTGTTTTCCTGCTTTAAGTTTCAGCAGGAAGCAACATTTAATTATATTATGCTTCTTTCCTCAAATACTGCTGTGTTGTGTTCCAGTTATTACAGCTTATATAGCTTTCAGATGATAAGAGCCTATGATTGGTAAACAGAAAGCATATGTATAGTAGAAATGCGAAACAAACCCAAGGAAAAAAGAAAGTGCTTAGAACATCATAGACAAACATGCAGTCAAAACAACCTCCAAGTGATTAAAGAAAATATTTAAAATGCCACATCACTAATGTTCACAGCCTTAACTTACATAAGTGCATTCCAAAGATGATATAGAATTAAGGTGAGTAAGTTTACAATGTCCAAATGAAAGCAAACTCAGGTCCAAGAAATGAAAAACTATAATAAAAAAAACTAAAATAAAAATAAAATAAAATAAATAAATAAATGTCCAAATCAAAGCAAACTCAGGTCCAAGAAATGAAAAACTATTATCATAAGTTATCATGCAAATAGTGCTTCCTCAGGTGAGAGTCATTCTCCTACAAAATATTCAAACTTCTTCTCCTAATGCCTCTTCCCAATATTTATATAACTTCCCACAAAATACAGATTTAATAAACTCAGTCATCATCCCTAGCCTACCCATACTTTTTTCAATAACCAAAATATACAGTTTAAAAAAGTGTCATTCATCTGCCCTTTCTTCCCACCATGCAGCCTCCTATCCCCATATTTTGTCTATCTTTCTAATGAGTTTTTCATCATTTAAATTTGATCTCTTTCAAAAAAAAAAACATTCCAGGCATTGTCTCTAAATCTCAAGTCTCATTTGATTCCTTTTGCCTTCATTAATTCTTTAAGATTCGTTGATAGTATCCTTGTCATTTTCAAACAGAATATTTCCTAAAAACTGTTTCTCCTTCTCCTGACTCATAATAACTCTTTCATTCTTTACCACTACTCACCTCAGACAGCAATGCTTGAAATTTATTCTGCACTGAAGTCCTCCCTTCAATCATTCACTTCCTTCCTCCTTTCCTTCTTTTCCAGCAAACTGCTTTCCTTTTAATTGTAAACATTTTAACATAAATATTTGTTCATTTCTGTTTCCCTTATAAGCCTACATCAACCCCTTCATAAGTTTTTTTTTTCATTCTTTTCCTGGTTTTCGCTCGAGTAGCTTCCACTGTATTCTGAGCTTAAGAAGGATCATTCCTACAGACCTTTATGCTTCAAATTATAGTTCTTCTTCTTTCGGCTTTTCCCGGTTAGGGGTCACCACAGTGGATCATCTGTCTGCTCATGATTGGCAGTGGAGTTTTACGGTGTCGAGTTGCCAGCCCAACCTTCCACAGAAGGCACACACATGCACACACACACATTTACAACTTGTGTCATGCTAACTAAGAAATATCTCAGTATTCAACTGGAATATTATTATATATTTCTCAACATTGACAGTACCTGGCTGTTCTTTCTTTATTTTCAAACCCTGCCAAATTCTTAGCTTTTTGTATGCCTGGCCCTTTCATAATGTACCTGCCCTCCTTTCTTCTATAACAATCAAATCCTAAACTATATGAGAACACTGGACCTTCAGATACCTTTTTTCTAGCTTTTCTATTTACAAAATCTACTTTTCCTTTTTAACAATTATCCATCTATAATTTTCATATACTGCTTAGAAACACTATTACACAATGCAGTTATATCCAACATTGCTAAATTATTATTAACATCT
Organism: Protopterus annectens; assembly: GCF_019279795.1. Classification (NCBI taxonomy): domain Eukaryota; kingdom Metazoa; phylum Chordata; order Ceratodontiformes; family Protopteridae; genus Protopterus; species Protopterus annectens. The sequence goes on from NC_056733.1 coordinate 268,550,069, forward strand.
GAACATAGTCCCCTTTTACTGAGCATTGTCCTTGAAAACCATATGCTCTACTTACCATCTTAGTCTGCTTTCTTCTCAGAATTTACATCAGAGAAGACACATACACAATCAGTGGCGGAATATGAGTTTTAATGAATCTTTTCCTTTTAGCCCACTTTTCCCAATTTTCTACCTTTCCTTGCATTTTACCTATCACCTCTTGCCAGTTTTTCCTTTTTGTATACTGTAATCCAAATGCACTCCAAATTCTATCTATCTATCTATCTATCTATCTATCTATCTATCTATCTATCTATCTATCTATCTATTTTTGAGTAAGTTACTCCCAATAGGCTACTGTACTTTTTTCAGGAAAAATTTGGCTGCTGCACATACCTCTCAACTGTACAGATTTTCGCAGAATGTCCATATTTTTGCTTCATATGTTTGGTGTGTTCCTCCTAAAATCTGTACCTTTCTGGCAAATAGCTGAGGACTGAAGTCATTAAATAATGACAAACATTTGAGTTTAAGACTCCACATCCTTCAGAGAATTCATGCTAATGCAAAACCTATTATTCTATGGAACTTTCCCTACTCACGATCAATACTCAAAGAAGCATTATATGTGAGTACGTACACACATCCCATTACTAGCCTAGTGGCAGCAGAGAGGATGGTGCATGAGATGGAAAATACAATGCAGGGAGCAGAGGTGATTGCCAGCTCAGTGAAAAGAGTGATGGGTGTATCAGAAGCTTTGGAGATGTTGCTTCCAAAAACAATTATTTGTTGAAATGGAGGACCCAGTTAGAGAAGAATGTATAGTTGCAACCATTCAATTGGGAGGGTTGCAGAATGATTTATTAAAGGACTTAATTGAGCAGAGTCAGACAGAAAATAAAGTATTGTGGGGAGATATTACGGGAAAAAATTATAAGAGGAGGAGGAGGAGAAAGCAGAAATGACCTTGAAATGAGACAGTACATAGAGACAAAAAATCTTTGCTGAGACAGTCACAACTAGCTATGGGGGACAGGAAGAAAAGAAGAAAGAGGCATTTCAAAAAGAAAATATGTGGCGAGAGTAAGCTGAATAGCTATGAGGTATGGATGACTGCAATTTACCTTTGGATGTGAAAACACAAGAGGTAAGAGCTTTCATTTTGATTAATAAAGAGACATTTTGTGATATTTATTGACACTGCATAGGGCATGGAAAAGTTTGGTGTGAATACGAAAGGAGACAGAATCATAATCCATGAAATGAGTATGTGTTTAAAGCATCTTTTGAGAGCAAAAAAGAAAGTAAACATACAGTTTTGAACAGAGGTGGAAAGAAAGACTTTAAAAGGACATTTAAAAAAATATTTGTAAAAGAAAAATAATGGAAATTTCAACATGGGTGTTGTAAAATATTGGGAACAACCAAAAACACGCTTTCTTGTGGGAAAGAAGGACATTTACTGAATAACTGTGATATAAATTATATATGTGGGAAAATGGTACATGATACAAAGAAATGTGAATTTGAATGTTACAAATGTAAAAAAGGACATATGTGAATGGAATGTAAAGAAAAAGATAATGAAATAAATATTGAAAATCAGGGAAATGATAAAAAACAAACTGAAAATGAAACAGAGATAAAAATAGATGAAACTTTAGGAATGGAAAATGGATATAATAAAATAAAAGAACAAGAAGGGGAAATAGGAATAAAATCAGAAATTAGTGATGAAAATGATACAAACTGAGAAGTGCTAAGAGGAAAAAATTCTATTGGTAAAAAAGTAGAAGATAGAAAATGGAAATATAAATGTACTGATATTAAAAATAAGAAAGGGAATGGATGACAAGTATTAAATTAAAAAACATATAAAACAGAAAGTAGTACCATAAGTTTAAATTAAGGAACAGAGAAAGGAATCATTTAAGAATTCTTTCAATTAAGGTGAACAATATAAAAAATAGAATAAAAAGGGTATGCATTTTAGAATGGTGTAATACATGTGATGTAGATATTATTTTTGGAGGATAAAAGGTTTCTGATATATGAAGAAATATTATAGACAGAAAAATATGGAATGGAGAGATAGTATGGAATATGGGAATGAACAGTGATCAGGAGAAATAGCAGTATTATGTAGAAGAGTAGAGAAGATCTTAGATGTTGTGTTAGCTAGAATGGAAAGACTAACAATTGTAGATTTAAGTTGGCAAGGGAGGGTTTATAGAATTATAGCTATTTATGCTTATGCGATTTGTAAATAAAGGAATAATTTATCTCAAAGGGCAGTAGATTGTGTAGTTGTAAATATACATATTATAATAACAAGATATTTTAATTGTGATTTAATGGGAAAAGAAAAAAAAGAGGAAAAAACATAAGAAAATGATAGAAGTTATGAATTGTTGCAATGTGGGTATATGGAATAGAAAATCATGAACATATAGAAAGGGTATATTAAAACCTGAAACTGATTACTTTATAACATCAGAAGGAATAAGTATAGCAGAAGAAGAAGGTATTGCAACATTTTTTTTCAGATCATCAAGCAAAATCGATGGAAATATATAATAATCAAGAGTATATTAAAATAAAAAATGGTATAAAAGAATAAATAAAAAAGAATGGAATGAAAAAGAGAGAGATTGAAAGGATCATATTACTATGAAAGCATTTTTTATAATAGTTGGTGTGAATGGTGAATTATTTAAAAGAAAATATATATGGAGTTTTATACAGTGGCAGAGTAAAGTAAGAAAGAAAGAGCTGGAGGAATATACTAAAACATATAAATATGCATTATAGAACTTAGAGAACAATGATAGAGAATATTATGAAAAAAGAGAAATAAATTTTAAAAAATTATGAATAAAAAACAAGGAATTATTATATAAACAAATATATTTTATAAGGCAAAAAGGAAGAGGTATCAACATATTTAAGTAAGATAGTGAAGGAGGATAGAAGTGTAATGACAGAAAGGAAAGATAAAGAAGGAGGTTTAAAAAAGTCAGCAACAGATTCTGGAAATTGTTTAAGTTAAATGAAAGATATGTTTATTAACAAATAGAGAGAGTACAATAATATAGGAAGTAAAAAATTCTCTGAACAAACTAGCAAGACATTTGTGAAACAGATTACTTTATATGAATTAGATAATGTGTTTAAACAGTTAAATATAGAATCAGCCATTGGGCTGGATGGAACTGGCTTTGAAATGTATAAAAATTTAGAAGGCTGGCAAAAAGTATTTGTCATGTGTTTTTAATGAATGTTTAAATAAAGGTTTAAATCAAAAGGAACCATGTAGTGGAATATTACAAGGTATATGGAAAAAAGTAGAAAGAGAAGATATAAAGAATTAGAGACCAATAGTGTTAAATAACACTGACTATAAGATATTTTTGAAAATAGTATAGAAAATATTTGAGAATAAAATAAATATTTAAATGTAAAAAAGTATGGTATGGAAGGAAATGGATGTCAAGAGTTATTAATGATAGTGAGAGAAATAGTGAATGATATTTTAAAAAGAAGACAGGATACAAAACTTATGGTTGGTGATATTAATAAAGGATTTTATTCAATACAACATGATATGTCGTGGGAAATAATGGAATGTACAACATTAGTAACAGAATTAAGCAAGTGTGTATGACAAAGTATAACAATAATTAAGTAACAGTTTTAGTGACTGGATAGTTAAGCAAAGAAATAGATTAAAAGTAATGGTATAACGCAAGGGTACCCTATAAGAAGTACTTTATTTGCTTTAGTTATGAATTGCCATAGTTCAGTGAGGTTTACGCAAAATGAAGAATACAAAATATGTAACTCATACAGATGTTGAAATTCCAGTTATATTGTCATATGCAGATGATATTATTATAACAACTAAAATAGAGAATGGATATGAGAAGCTGTATTTTATTTAGTTGATTGTTTGAAAAAAATAGGCACTACTTTAAATAAAGATAAAAGCAAAGCCATGGCAGATAAAATAAAATAAAAATAGTAGTTATACAATTCTCTAGGAAAGAAATGTATGCATTAGGGAGACATTTTGATATAGAAGGGAATAGAAAACAAATAATTTTTTTAAATTATTTTTATTATTTTTTATAATGTTTTACTGTTTTTTTGGAGCTTTTCTCCCTGGGCATGCACTGAAAATGGTCACCTTGTGTCCAGTCAGAATAACCCAGTGAACAAATGGAAAATAAAATAAAATAAAATAAATGGGATACAGTATTAATAGATTTGAAAAATATTTGTATTTTATGGAAAACTTACAGATTAGCTTGAAAGAAGCAAGTAAGTTTGATAAATTGAGTATTAATAGGTAAAATAGCATATTCCAATCATACATGAAAAGCCATTGTTAGAATTTTATTTCTTTTATAGGTGATTCTAGATTAAATCCTGTTAAAAGAGGAGTATTATAGATGAGCAAAAAAGAAGGAGGACTAGATATGTTAAATTCAATAGTGTATGCTGCATCATTAAATTTGTATAAGGTTTTGAAATGGTTAAATGAAAAAATGTGAATTTAGTAATAAGAATATTTAAATATAAGAAGAAATAAAATAATAAAATACTGTTATAATGAAGAAATACAGAAATGTCAACAAAAGATAAAAATGTGAAAAATAAAGACTAATGAAATAGAAGAAGATAGAAAAACATGGTATGAAAACATTATGAGGCAGTATTATTGTGCTAATCCAAGTGAAAATGTACTGAAGGAAAAGATTAAATCAGCTAAAGAAAGAAAGAAATTGTTTAATGATAAAGCCAAACGTCTAGATTTTATTGAGATTGGAAATAATAATAAAAAAAAAAGGTAATATGCCATACAAAAAGAAAAATGAAAGAATATGTTTGTGTTGTGGTGAAGAAGAAACCATAGAACATGTTTTTTTGAAACATAAAAGTTAAAAACTGTGTGACAAATTAAGTACAGAAATTTTTTTAAGATTTCAAAGCAGTACTGGTATAAATATGAATATGATTGAATATGGATATTATAAAAATGGAAGTAAAAAATCAAAACTGAATTTGAATAAAAAAGTATTTTATGTAGTATGGGTGTAATGGAATGAGATGATTAATGAAATTATGTTTAATGGGAATGGATATTGTAAAAAACTGAAAATGAAATTTACTCAAATAAGTGTATAATTTTGTAAATATGTATATGTGTTTAAGAATGTAAGTATGTATATAATGTAAAAAGATGTAAATAAAGGACCGCTAATCTTTTTGACAGATGCCATTTATATCCATCTGAGCTATCACCAACTGGCACATGGGGCCTCAGTTTAACATTCAGGAGTGCAGCTCCCACCATATACTGTACTACAGTGTCAGCAATACACCTATCTGGTGTAAGACTAGAACCAAGTGCAAGTGTGTTACCTATTGTGGCACTAACACTGATGACCAGATCTTGAAGTAAATTCCTCCCTTCCCAACCCTAAAATGAATATATTTTCTAAAAATATTCTTGGCTCACCCCAATGCCATCTGCCATACCACTAAGCCCTCTATTATCTTTTAGTCTGACATAACTGACACCTGTCCAGCTCATCTCTCATGGATCAGGGCTTTACTAAGCAGACAATTTCAGGTTAAAGTTCAGGAAATGGACAGAGCAGAGATCAGTGCAATCCATTAAAACAGCTGTGGAGGGCATTATCATTTATGCCCTATTTGATGCCCTGCTCCTCCATGCCTAGTGTGCAATGATGCCAATGTAGATCTAGTCAGCTGATGAACTGCTGCTGTCCTCCCACAGTTTTTCTACAGGGCTATTAATCTCCAGTCTCCAACAAGGGGATATTACTGACTAAAAAACCCTTCTACTCCTCCTGCAATAGGCCAACTGGCAAAATGCCACTTCACTCTTGCCCCATTCCTAGCTGACACCTCAGGAATTAGGTTCACTAATCAAACCCAGGACACCTGATCATAATCAAAACTTTTTCCTTGTGTGCATATCATGCTAATATAAAATGTCACCTTTTCTTTATTTTTTACTGTCTTTATATCCAGCTTACCCCCTTTACCAGCACATTGGTTTTCTTAAATGACTATCCATCTTCTACAAAAATGGTACATAGTCTACAAGGCACTCATTTTAAATTCCTCATCAACACTATACCTTAACCTTTTTATATTCTCCACATTTCTGTGTATTCTAATAAAATATTTACATAGTGTACATGCAGTAATAGTCTAATCAGACACACTTGTAAGAGACTTTGCTTCCTGTCTCTAACCTTAGTTGCTACTCCATTCAGTAAAACATATTTTTTACCTTATGATACAAGCCTGTAATTAACCTTTTTACCTAGTTTTCCACCTTAACTTCCTTAATACCTCTTCCAAATCCTAATATTCACCTTACAAAATGTTTTCTTAACATTATCCCATATCCAGTTCTCATTTTCTCCTTATAAAAAGACACCCTAATGTTCATAAATATTTTCTGACATATCCTGTTTACTGCAGGTCTGATTTCTGTGCACTTTCCTTTCCCATTTGTTAACCTTATCCAACCATAAAATGAAAACAATAATACTCCCATTCCATTCCATTAATAGTTCTTTAATAAAAGTTTCACTAAATCTCATTTTATTGTAGTAAAGACACAAAAAGCATTATTCCATTCTCCCATACCCACTGATTAACACATTAAATATGAATACTAATTCTTTATCTTACTTCTTTGTCTAATTCCCTTCTGCCTTCCTGTCATTCTCTTAATCTCATTAACAGTTAGTTGCTTTTTCAGATAATCCTCCTATTTATCTTACTTTGCCTGTAGCCTGCTTACTCCTTATTTACAATATTTCATAGCTATAATTTTATATATATAGCATCTCTAATTTCATTGTGTTTCTCAGCTATATTGCATTTCTCATCTTCCAATTTACTCATTAGCTCTGTTTTCATTACATTTTAAATGCTTGATAGAAACACTTTTGTGGCCTTTCTTTTTCATAGACTTTTTAACAAGTTCAGTACATAGAGCTCACTGTAGATACATAATTAATTCTGCTTATTTTCTTTATTTATTCATTATGTAGATTTTATTTGCCCTGTATAATCTCTGCAGCATCTCTTTTCCCTCATATACTTTCTATATGTATTTTCCTTATATCCCTTCTTTGCTTTTATAGCAAACGTGACAATTTTCATTTTTATGAACCCCAATCCTCTAATGAACCAAAGCAGCATTTTGGTGTAGATTGACTCCTACCAAATCATTTTAATTCTGATATCAACTTTTAACAATCTAATAGATGCATTTTTTCCTTATCCATTTCTTTTCTCAAGGTCTAATCCTCCTGTTTATACTTTTTTTTAATTTTAATCCCTAACAAAAAAAAAAACAAATCAGAAATGATACCTTTAGATATCAAAATGTATTCACTAGTCAATCTTCTATATTACTATATAAATATCTGCTTGTAATATTTCTGAACCCCACATTTTTATATAGCATTAATATAAACAGTCTTCATTTATGGTACACTCATCATATTTGCCTTAAAATTTCTACCCTGAATATTTTTCTTTTACTTTTAAAACACTTAATCATTCCCAATTGCTTTAGTCTTAACTCTTTTCTAAGTTTCTCTATATAGATTTTCAGTCTTGATGAATATCATTTTGTTTGTGGCTAATTTACTAAAATGTTCCCATTTTACAGTTTCCACATTTTCTTGATTTTATGACATTCTTAGTTATTTTATATGCCTACTTTAGTTGCACATTATGCTACAAAATATGACGTAAGGGCCTGTATCTCCATCTATTTTGCATTATCTTTTTATGTATGACAAATCATTTTCATTTTCCTCCATATCTTTCAGCCCCACTCTCTCCTTTTTCATCATTTGTTGCGTCACATTTAGCATGCTAACACTAAGAGATACATAGAAGCATCCCTTAGATGTTCCTGTTTTCTGCAGCCCTCCTTTCCATTTCTGTTCACTTTCTATGCTCCATTTGTCCTCATGCAAACCGTGATACTTAATCTGCTTTACCATCTTCAATTTCCCCATCAAACTCTTTAGTATTAACTTTATATTCATTGAAGAAATAAAAAAAATCCTCTTACCAATTTATCCTGCCTCAAAATCTTCTGCATTTTCTTTTTCCTGTTCTTCAATTTCCATTTACCTCTTCTGCAGAATTTTTTTATATGTTTCTGTATATATTTGTCTGCTTATTTTCTTTATACATGTTATCAGATCTCCTTTTCACTACATAGCTCTTCCCATAATCAACTACATTTTTATCCATGTCACTTTAATCAGAAAAATGGGATTTTATTATATGGATTACAGCTATGTCATTTCCGTTACAAAAATTACATTGCATTTCATTCATGAATTTCCTACTCATATGTCTCACATCTCACCAGTACAATCATTTTATTCTACTACAGTCATAAATGCAGTAACAGATTTCCACATCTTTAGTGCTCTTTCCTATGTCCAATATAGAAAAATAAACTTCTATTGGATCTGGAATGATATTTAAAAAAGGACATATACAACTTTCATTCTTTTGATCCATGGCTTACTGTTAATCTCTGCTCACACTTCTGTTTCATTTATGATACTGTATCTGACAGCGCAATACATCTCATTGAAATTTCATGAAATTATTTACATCTGTACTGTCACTTTTTAGTATCAAAGCTATTCTTCGAACCAGGAGTGGAAGTAGATTGCTAGGCCTACTTCCATATTACACACACTCACGTGCATGCGCACACACGCACACACACACACAAAACTATGAAAAGTTAAGAGTCAAAATCCACCTGCTGTTTATCTTTGTTGTTATGTTGGAAAACTGGATTACCCAGAAAAAATATGTGAGGGCATGCCAACTCTGCACAGGATGTAACCCAGCTATAAATCAAACCAAGGAACATCTTGCTGTGAGGTGAATATGCTGCTCACTGTACCACTGTGCTTTCCAATTCAGAAATTCATTTTATAATATATATATTCTTTATACTTATAACCTGCACTTCATAATAATGTGTCAGCAGTTATTTTATCAACCTCCTTATGTTCTACAATATATCATGATCAGTCAATGACATCTTTGAAGTGCTTTTTTGTACTTTCACAGAAGCTTTACCTTTGCTGGTGACTCAGTTCTCCAACTGCATCATCCTACATGCACTTTCTAGGTCACATTTTACTTTCAGTGGTGCATAGTCTGATACCAAACCTCCAGTCATTGACAGATCTGCAACTCTTTTCCATCCATGTCTGTGGATTTTTAATGGGCTAACCACAAACATTAGAGTTGTCTAATTCCATCAAAAAATATAAAAAAAAACATATTGATTCCATGTTAGATTCAGCAACTGAAGAAAATATTATCATAATAAATATATGTAATCAATTGAAAGTATCAGATCCTAAAGCCCAATATCTTTATTTGCTTCCTAAAATTCACAAGGATCCCTTAAATCCTCCCGGTAGGCCTATTGTATCGGGTAATGGATCACTAACTGAACCCCTATCTGCCTTTTTGACATTTCATCTTAAACCATTGCTCAAATTGGTTAGATCTAGACTTAAAGATACAACTGAATTTCTTCAGATAGTTCAAGACACACAGTTGGAGGCTAATTGGTGGTTATGTACGTTGGATGTAACATCTCTTTATACCAGCATTCTACATAATGCAGGACTATCGGCTGTTGCATTCTGGTTGGATAAAGCCAAGTTATATAGCCCAGAATTTAATAATTTTCTTATACAATTAACTGAATGTGTCCTGACGAAAAATGTTTTTTATTTTGAAGGGCAGGTTTACTGGCAGGTCAGGGGTATGGCTATGGGGGCTTCTTTTGTCCCCATTTATGATTACCTATTTATGGGTTTTTATGAACAACAATACATTTATGATTCTAACATGAATAGATATATGCAGGAACTTGACATCTGGCGCAGGTATCTGGATGATTGTTGGATGGTGTGGCGGGGTGATTTGGATTTGGCGGATGACTTTGTTAGATATCTGAATAATAATGAAATGGGCATCCATTTTACATTACAAATACAATATCAGGAAATAGTTTTTTTGGATGTGGTAGTTTCCAGACAGAGCGATCATACTTTGGCCACCAAAGTTCATAGGAAATTTCCACAGTACAATACTCTTCTTCATGCAACCAGCAATCATCCCCGCCACATCATCAATATCCCCAAATCACAATTTCTGTGGATTAAACGTATATGTTCATCAGCAGAGTCACACTTGGTATGTGAAAATGATTTAGCTCAGAGGTTCATTGATAGGGGATACAATCCTAATCGTATCATGCAAACTAGAAATCAGGTCAGAAATACACCTAGGTCTGAATTGTTACATTACAAGCAATCTAACCAACAAAATAACAAGGACCAGCCAATCAGGTTCATAACCACATTTGGTAACAACACACCCCTCTTTAGACAAATTGTAAATAATCATTGGGAGATTTTAAGAGCCCATGAACATCTTGGTGAAATACTACTTTCAACTTGCTCTTTTTCATATAAGGGGAAGAACATTAAATACTCATTTTACACATCATAAGAGGTACAATCCTCCCAGACCAAAACAAACTACTATATTGGGTGACCAATTAAGAGGATGCTATCCATGTGGCCATTGTAACGCATGTCAATATATATATAAAAAATGAAATTTACTAGTAAAAATACTCCCAAAATATACCAGATTAACATTTTTGGGAATTGTAATACTGATTGGGTAGTTTATTTGGCCACCTGTTCCTGTTTGGTATTCGATGTGGGACAAACATCGAGACCACTAAAATATCGTATTAGTGAAAATTTAAGTGCTATTAGAAACAATAAAATGTCAAATGCTCTATTCAAACACACTAGGTTACATAAAACAGCCAAATTTACATTCACTATTATTGATAAAATAGACATGCATAGGGCTAATAAAGCAGGTTGGCATGAGAAATTGAATAATATGGAATTTTCCTGGATAACCAGTTTGGGGGCATTATTTAAACCTGGCTTAAATGAAATGTCTTAAAAAACATGTAGATCTGTTAATAGTTGTATATCCCTTAATACACTTTTTTCATTCAAAAATATTACGTCATGTTTATTGTTATAAACATGGGTTTCTTTTAGTGAATTTTCACATGTATTTGCATTTATAATATTAAAAGTGGGGGACATTTTATATGCATGTGAATGTTGTTTTTTAGTAGTTGTCACTTTAAAATTTTCCAATATAAATGAATACCAGGATGCACCATCTGTTTGTTTTTTTCCTGCACTGAGGAAGGCTATGAGATTTTAGCCGAAACCGGTTTGCTATTTGTGTTACTTTTTAAGATGGATTTGCCACATTAAAAATTTCTTATACAGCCTGTCTCTGGAGTGCTGGCTCATTATGTTGCTGTTGGACATATGTTAGAACCTTGCACTCATCCACCGTGCGTGATTTGGTTTGTTCTAATTCCATCAAAAGTCATAATAAATCATCTATTAATAATCATTCACATATCAGGTACACTTTGTCAAAAAGTATTGTACATGCTTGCATGTTTCTTCCACATTCCAGATTGCATTATGTAACACTTTCCAACATCTAACACTTCATATTTTCCATACATTAAAAATGTACCCCACTTTTGTCTAAACACTACATTCCTAGAAAATCTATAACACATGATTTTCAAAATTCAGAGACATTTCTATAGTTTCAGGGAAACTGCCGTAGCCAAAAGTAGCAGTTTCTGCAATAGCAGGACATGTGATTTACAGTCATGTTCATCCATAGGACCTCCTTATTGGCTAGGTTTTATGTCTCTGAACCACATGTATTTCCAGTGTTAAACAGCAACTGTTGGTGGTACTCACTATGGGTGATCCAGACATTGTGTTGGAGCAGTCAACCACCTAATTCACTCTCCCACACACATGCACACATTCAAGCACACATAAAGCCACACCCCACATATCTCAAACTTTGCTACTTAGTTTTGCCCTGTCCTTCATAAATAACAGAGGGTTTCAGCCAGTCAATAATTCTATCCATTACAGTTTCATATTTCTTATTGTTATAAATTGCATTATAATGCTAAACCTATTGTTCTACTAAATTTTTAAAATAAATTATTGTAATAGTTTTTGCTCCTCTGTTACATTAGGCTTGTCCCTATATGCCTACAGCCATACCATTCTCACCTTCTCTCCCTGTTTAACATGCTTGATGTTGCCTCTTATTTTATGCCACTGCCATGTAAATCACAGATGACTACAATCATTCAATATTGCCAGACAGAGTTTTGTTCTTCTTATTTTTCAGAAAAAGCATTATGATGCAAAACTTGCTGTTATGTTTAACTTTTAAGTGTGTTTGTAGTATTGGCCTATCTTAGATGCTTTGTCCAGAAGTCTTGAGTATTGGAATTGAGAGGAATAGCAGGTTCCAAAGGCTTGAGCATGACATTAAAAGCTAGGGCACCCCCCCCCCCCACATACAGACACAGATGCACACGTCACAGACAATCACTATACAAGAGACTCATACACCCTCACCCAATTACACCTAGAGATTCACTTACCCATACATACACAAACATACACACACACACACACACACACACACACACACACACACACACACACACACACACACACACACACACACACACACACACACACACACACACACACACACACACACACACACAATGTGTGCATAAGAACATCCTGCAACACTGAGGAGGGCACCGGGAATAACTCATGACATTGTGCCTTAAAGACACTAACAAAAGTGAGCCAGGAGGAACAGAGGTCACCAGAGGTAACTGTTCGGATCCTGCCATAATGGCATTATGGAAAAAACAGAAGAAAAACAATGTGGGTGAGGAGTCACTAGACAACAGCGATACTCTATACAGTGTGTCCTAAAGACAATAAAACAATTTCAAACCTGTACCCCCACATAGATAGTTCTCTGTGTCACCACTAGATGCCAGAAATAGCTGAAAATAATACCCAAGTTAAAAAAAAAAAAAAAGTAAATCAGGGAAAAGTTTGTAAACCCTGCGCCCTTGCTACAGAAAGATACAGTATTTACCTGTGAATAAGTCACAAGTCACTGTATCATGTAAAAAGCTTATTTTTTACTGAAGCTCCTACCATCAGTGCAGGGTTATTTCTGAATCACCAGAAGTAGGTGGTGAACCACCCCAGTGTACTACTGTACTCATTACATCCAAGTGACACCTCCAGGTGCATCTGCAGTTATCTCCTATTGATGCTTCTAGGTGTCAAATATTGCTTGTTCATATTTGCATCAATAATTCTAAAATCATGCTATGCACAAGGTTTTAAAAGATTCCATCTTAAAGCGTACACAATGGCAAACTCAACCGCATTAATTTCTGACCTCTTTCTAGTACAGATCAAGAGAAATAAACTGTTGTTTTTATGATATTAATTTATATAGATATATTTTTCACATTTTTCGAAATATGTCAACAACCAAGTGACACAGACATAACTCCTTAGCCTCATATGAATGATCTCAGCTAGATGAATAAAATGTTGCTGACAGACAAAATCTGTGTAAATTGAGTGGTTGCTGAGATTTTGTAAGTTGTTTACAAAATATTATAAATGTAATAGTTACTATGTTTACTGTGACTTAAGGCCTAGAACCTAAACAATACTATCACTATAAAAATAGTTTGTGCTGAAGAGTTTGCCATTTATACTTCTTTCATAACTCCCATGGTTCCAGAGATATGAACATTTATTTGAAATGTGAGGACATAATTTGATTCTGTCAAAGGGCTTAAGCTCCGCCCATTGGAAGTTACAGTGCAAACTTCCTAAGCTCCACTGGAGTGAATGAGTTAAAGCATACATTGTCCCACTTCTGATGAGGTTCTGTTGTTGATCACTAGTATCATTTTAAAAATGTACACCAATCTTACCTCAAGTCTACAGTAATAAATGGACCCTGATAATGATATGATTTAGTTATATAATTTTTCCTAGAGTAAGTAATTTTCCTTATTACTCATTACTTTTTATATTTTATTAATTATCATGATCCATATTCCAGTAATAATTTTTGTATCACAAAAACATTTCAATACAAGAAAAACTTCATTTATATAAAGAAGCACTTGCACCTACACCTGTTTCCCCAGTCCATCTATCTTTCAAATGTCTACCCATACACTCAATTTCTGGAGCAATATTTGGGGATAATTCAGTAATTACTGTGACACCTATGCACTGGGACAGTAACCAAGGACCCTCAATCCTCACCACTAGCACCAGTGGGGGGGCATCCACATTGATAGGATAACAAGTACACACACAGTAAAGTACAGTTTCCCTTAAGAGCACACAGAGATCACAGTCAGTCTGGGGCTGGTTTCTCCATTTCTCTCCAGATCCCCAAATAAGACTCCCCCACTGGAACAGCTATAGGGTTCAGATCTCAGCCGAGTGGTCAAGCCAAAACCTTCAGCACCCTCTTTGTCTGACCAGTGCTTTGTGTCCTTGCCCAAGTAGCTGACACACAGACTTTGAGATTTAAGTTATATACAAACACACAGACACTCCTGGGGAAGGTTGGCATAGGTTCTCCAGATATGCCCCTTCTGCCCAGACTATACAGTAATACCACCTGCCACCAACCACCCTTATCAGCTACTATAAAGGCCCTTATCAAAGGGTGTCCAATTCTACTGTGCAATGTTACTATTATCCAAACAGTAAGTGTGACAAACAGCAAGGCTATTGGAGTGGCTTGTACAGTATCACCAGATGCATGCGAGTACTCTAAGAGCTTATATTATCACTACATAAAACAGCCACAGTTAAAAGGTTTAAAAATATTTAATAATAAATAATAAAAACACAAGACAGTACTCATTGATTCAACACAGTGACAATAGAGAGTTCAGAAATCACAGGAAATACTTTAAAACAACATTGTAGGACAGTCTGGCATAAATATAGAAAACAGCTATACTAATCCTACTGTATTTCTTTCTATCTCTAAGAGAAATCACTGCTCTAAATAACTTACTTACAAAGCAAGACACAGCACTGGTGAGTTGTTAACAGGTCTGAAAACAAATACAAAATGCAATCTCTTTTTCTTGAGATAATTCTTAAATTGATAATATACATTACTGCTGAGTCATTTCAGCTTACATCATTCTTGTCACTTCTGTTTCAGTTTCCCAGGCTCACAGAACTTAAAATTTAACACTTCATTGTGATCTGCAGCTGCCAGGAAGTCACAGTAATAAAAGACACTTTACATGAATTATCTCTGTCTTAAGACAATAGAAAGAAGCTCCTAGTCCAGCCATCCTGTCTCTTAGCTTGAGATCACACACAGTCATAAAATTCTTTTTTATCAGTTTATTTTCTTAGAGTTTGCAAGTTAACTCCATATGTCTCAGGTTTCTACCATGAAAACATACATTAAATAGGCATAGAGTTTATACACATTTCTGCTTTTTCCCAGTTGGGTGCACTGTGGTTACATTTTTGAAGCTCAGTACATAACAGTTTTCTTACTTTTGTAAAACAAGCCTGTGGATCATATTAATATTTACAATGGCCTAGAATTATTTACAAAATTCTATCTAGCTAGGCTGGCAACCTTCACATTTTATCACAATTACAATAATGTATTGCTTCTCCTTGATAGAGAAAATTAATGCATCAATGGATACTAGCTCATCATTTAATCAGAGTTGCTCTTCATTTGGCAACTGCATCAGACTGACTGCATGTTTCTGTTGATTTTCAAACCCATGCAAGGCAAAAAAATAAATAAAACATGAAAATAAGTATTATTTAAGTTTTTCTTACTGAGTTTTAGTCAATTGTTGTGTTATTGCTAATTTGTTTCACTGCATTTCTACACTTTTTCCCTCAAGGACTGTACTGTTACTTTAAGGTCCTAGTTACATTGTATCTGCTGGATTCAAGTCTGCTGAATATAGACTGTTTGGTTTCTGACACTTGAGTGCTATACCAGCCATCTTACATTAAGAGACTTTTTTTCTGCATTCTTGCAGCAGATCAGTGTGAATTTAGACATATCTGAATTGGGGATTGCCGGTGGAAGGTTCATCATGTGCTTTCCCAATTGGTAGATTGCTCTATACTTCTTTATTCTTGCTTATATATAAGCCTCGCATTTGCACACTGCTGGATTCTGCACACCAGTGGCTTGCATCTATACAGGGCACTGTCAACCACTACTGTTCTCCATACAGTGGTGGTTGGCAGTGCCCTTTATAGATGCAAAAGCCTTGAAGATTAGTTTTTCCCTTAAAAATTGTCAGTGCAACCCTTCCAAGCTTTTCTAATGATCTAGGAGCAGCTCAGAATCATGCCGAGTAGCCTTGCTTTATTGGCCAACCTTAGACTACACAAAGTATTATTCCCTCTTATGGTCTCTAGGTTACCAGTAAAGTCCAGTCAAATCAACCCATTCCCTTCCCTAATAAAACATACATTAAGAGCCAGCTATAGTTTCCCATTATCTCGTTGGTCGGCCTGCTTGGACATGAGTATCCTGAGGCAATGTAACAATTATCTCATGTATGCTGACAACTACTTATTCCTGAAATAAACTAATACTTTATCACATAAACACACACACACACACACACACACACACACACACATCACTTCCCACACTAAATAAAGCAGTGACACAAACCCACATATGTGGAGGTACTCACTAATAACAACCATTGTCTCAAGAAACAAGCCCATCAGGTGTAACACCACAAAACCAAATGTACTGGTCATAGTGACTCCATAGTGAGGCACACAGATGTCCTCCTCATCAGACTGGATAAGGAAAGGGTTATGGTTAGCTGCCTGTCATGTGTCAGGATCCATCAAGTCACTCAAGCACTCTAGTCAATCAGCCACAAGCACCAATATGACTCTGTCATATTTCATGTGGGTGTGAATGATCTGGGACGTATGTCCCTGGACTATATGAAGAGAGACATGACTAAGCTCTCAGATTATATGTCACAGGCAGGTATGAGCCTAGCCTTAAGCAGCATTCTACCATCTCCAAGGATGATGCCAAAATACAAACAAAAAATGACCGACTTTAACAACTGGCTTAACGTCTGATGTGCACGGCCTCATGTACATGGACAACCATCTACTATTATCACCGAGAAACACAATTTGTGAGAGATGCCATTACATTAAGAACCTAGAGTCTATGCTCTCTCCCTCACAAGCCAGTATATCTGGCACTGAGAAGGTTATCAACACAATCAGTACACCTCAAACACCACCCACAATTGAACAACACACACCCACATATATGCAGGTTCTCAACAAAATCATATCCAAACAAAGGAGACCTCAGAGGCAAAAATACACATGAATTCCATAACCGTCCACACCACATACCATGCATAGTCCACACACCTGTGTCTTGCAACCACAAAGGTCTAACAATAAACCCAACATAATAGTCATAGGAGACTTCATTGTGAGACACACCGATGTGTCTCTCACCAGGCTGGATAAGGAGAAAGTCACTGTTAGTTGTCTGCCAGATGCTAGAATCCACCATATCACACACACACTCAAGTCTGTCAACAGCAGTTACTGTTATGACTCTGTCATAGTCCATGTTGGGGTGAATGACTTGGATACATACCACCCAGGACTATATGAAGAGAGGCATGATTGAGCTCGCTGAATATATGTCCCAGGCATGTATGTCCCTAACATTAAGCAGCATTCTACCATCACCCAGAATTATGCCTCAATACAAACAGAAAATGACTGGCTTTAACAATTGGCTTAGTTTCTGGTGTCATTCCAGGGGTTCCAGTACCTGACAGCCTGGGAAGATATGATTGACAGACAATGATGCTTTGCTAGAGTTGACCTGCATCTGTCTCACTTGGGCTTCAGGCTTCTGGGAAAGGCCCTTGCCTCCCCCATAATACCCTTTTTTGGGAAAAGTCCTGAGGATGATAAAACCAACATAAAAATTTCAACAAAACCCAAATTAAAGGTCATACTGCTAAATGCTAGGAGTCTAAACATGAAACTGCACTCATTGCAAGCATTCTTAACCATGGAAGATGCTGACATTTGTGCAGTCACAGAAACCTGGTTCAAAGCTGCGGAGAGCAACCCAGCCTCACCTGGTTACTCATCCTATCATGCATTCAGACCCTCAACTGTGGGCACCAAAGCCAAAGGAGGTGGAGTTTCAATATATATTAAAGGCACACGCACCTCCAGGCTGGTAGAGTATGACACACAGGAGACACTTCAGTTGCAGTTAACCGCTGACAAGACCCCTATTCAAATCATAGCTAGCTACATGCCCCCAAATTTGATTCAAGATGCCCACTCCACCTATCTGAACCTCTTTGACTCTATCAAGATTCAACATTTTACTTTGATCCTGGGTGACTTTAACTACTCAACCATAGATTGGAAAAACTACTCATACCAGAAGGCAAATGCCCAGAGTTTCCTCGATTTTATCAATGCAAATGCCTTTGAACAGCTAGTCAATACCCCCGCAAGAGGTGATAATATCTTGGACTTGGTATTAACCAACAGGAGTAATCACTGCAGCACCCCTACAGTATCATCCTCCCTGGTAAGATCCGACCATAAAGTGGTCAATTTCGAAGTCAGCATCTCCCCCATCCTCTAGCTAGGGTCAAACAAAAAAACTTCTCCAAAACTGATTACAACCTCCTGAGGGATGGTATAAGCAGCTTCACAGCCCCCTCCCCCTCTGTTGGAACTGGCACCAGTGTCCAAGTCTACACCAAGGTACTATATGAGCACTTATATAGATGCACGGAATCAGGAATACCTGACAAGACAAAATCATCCACCACAAGGAAGAGTATACTTATCTGGTGGAAATATGCAATAAAGAAACTATATAACAAAAGGAAAAAATTGCTGTCCAGGACCAAGAAGAAGCAGGTGCCCAATTGGAAGCAATCTCTCCTTAGCCTGAACAAGTAAATAAGAGCAGTAGTGAAATCCTCTAAAGCCAATTTTGAGTCCAAATTAGCCACATCTACAAGAGACAATCATAAGGCCTTCTTCACATATGTCTGCAATCTCAAAGGAAGCACCATCAAAGAAGGTCAGAACTAGTGGTCAAGGACAACACATACACAAATGCTGTAGATATAGCCAACGTACTGGCTGACAGAGTCAGTGAAAACTTCACCCCTCTGTCCCCCATCAGTAAATCAGAACATCCCCAGTACCTGCCCTCCTCCCCTTATCTCTAGGGAACAGGTCATCACTACCCTGTCAAAGGCAAAAAATACAGCCTCCATGGGACCCAATAACATTCCAGGGTGCATCCTACATGAACTCAGGCATGAACTTGCAGCACCATTAGACACCCTATTCAACCAAAGCCTGAGTACCAGCTTTCTTCCAGACGAGATGAAAACAGCCACTGTCATCCTTTTACACAAAGGTGGAGTGTCCACCAAT
This sequence comes from Protopterus annectens, assembly GCF_019279795.1. Taxonomy (NCBI): domain Eukaryota; kingdom Metazoa; phylum Chordata; order Ceratodontiformes; family Protopteridae; genus Protopterus; species Protopterus annectens. Next base: position 268,569,637 of record NC_056733.1, read on the forward strand.
CCAGGAAATTATAGACCCATCAGCCTAACTAGCCTGATCTGCAAGGCCATTTAATGGATTATCATGGACCTCATTAACAGGGACATTGGCAACCTCCAAACACTCAATCCCACACAGTTTGGCTTTGTCAAGGGGAAGTCATGTCTGTTAAATCTGGTCAACTTATTTGAGACAGTCACCAAAGCCATGGATGAGGAGAAGACGGTGTACACCATCTACCTTGACCTGGCCAAAGCATTTGACACTATTCCCCACTCAGGTAGAATAAATAAACTCTCTCAACTAGGCATCAAGCCATATGTTATCAATGAGTAGCAAACTGGCTGATTGATAGAACCCACCTAATCAAAATAGGGGAAGCCACCTCAAGCAGTATACCCGTAATGAGCGTCATACCCCAGGGATTGGCCTTGGGGCCTCTGTTATTTGGGATATACTTCTCTGATGTGCAGGCCAAATCCAGTGGGCTATGGCTGACCAAGTTTGCAGATGACTGCAAGATGGGCACGGTCATCAATTCCAGAAATGATGTGGACATCCTCCAAGTGGTCCTCACCCAAACAAATGAATGATGCCAGAAACATGGCCTCAAGATGAATGCCAAAAAATCCATCATCATCCCCTTTGGGGAGAGTGATGTCCCCACATATTATTACATTAATAACAACGTCGTAAGCACACAATCAGTCGTGAGGGATTTGGGCACTTAGGTTGATAGCGACCTGAATTTTGACCACCATGTTGCTTCCATTGTACAGAAAGCTTTCGACATGGCCCACCTCATAAGTAAGGGTATCTCATCCAGGGACAAGGAGGTCATAACATCCCTGTATTCTGCCCTTGTAGGGCCAGTTATTGAGTACAATGCCCCCTTCTGCATGTACCTCGCAAAGCACATGCAGCAACTGGAGAGACTACAGAGGTTCCTCACCAGAAGAATCCAGGGCCTCAAACATCTACCATACACAGATAGGCTAAAAGCCCTGTCCCTCTACTCAGTTTCATACAGACTCCTCAGAGGTGACCTCTGTCTGGCATACAAAGCAATCTCAGACCCTGTGTTGATGGGACTGCTGCATATCCGCAAGTCAAGCTCCACTCAAGTAACCTCTACCCGTGACCTCAACCTGGTCTGTGACATCAATAGGACTTGTTGGCAGGACAGATTTATGTCCCACAGTCTTCCCCATCTGTGAATAGGCTCCCTCTCCACATCAAGCAGAGTACCTCATTATTCCTTTTCAAACACAACCTGGATAACTGGATGGGAAACATAAAATACACCCCTGGGATTCCACCTGTGCCCCTGCTGGATAGGGGTTTTGGGTGCTGACTTTTCTAAACATGGGCTAAACTCTTGGATAGGCTTATAAGGTCCTCAGGGCCAATACCCTAGTAACTTCCTATGATCTTTTGATCCTATGATCCTATGTCAGTCCAGTAGCATCCAATATCTGTTAGCCTGAGAGGATGTGATCGACAGGCCATGCTGTTTTGCCAGAGATGGTCTGTACCTGTCTCCACTAGGCTTTTGGATACTGGCAAAGACATTAGCCATCCCTATTGTGCCTTTTTAGGCAGTGTAAAAATAACCTTCCAGGGGAAATAAAATATTCCCAAGATAAACTCAATGCACTGCTGCTTAATGTTAGGAGGCTAAACACGAAACTGCACTTCTTGGAAGCACTCCTCACCTTGGAAGATGTTGATGTCTGTGCAGTCACTGAGACATGGTTCAAAGCTGTAGAAAGAATCCCATCTGTGCAGGGTTACAGCTTTTTGCAAATGTTCAGACCAGAAACTGAGCTTGAAAGAACCAAAGGAGGAGGTCTAGCCATCTTCATTAAGGATAAGTACATGTCAAGACTGGTCAAACAGTATGACTCTTTTGAGCTACTCCATGTCCAATTAACTATAAGGAAAAATCCCCTACCACATCATAGCTAGCTATAGGTTCCCTACCATGACCAGGAAATGCATACCACATACTTGGACTTACTGGAGTCACTTACCATGCAGCCTAACACCTTCATGGATGATTTTAATTATCCTGTCATCAACTGGGGAACATTCAGAACCACAAATATACAGGCTCAGAGTTGTTTGTAGTTTGTTAATGAAAATGTCTGGAACAGCTAGTCAGCACACCCATGAAGGCTCAAATATCCTAGAGATAGTACTCACTAACATGGGGTAGCATTGCACTCCCCTGGTGTGATATCCTCCTTGGTAAGATCAGACCATAAATCCATCTCTTTTGAAGTAATTATAAACTAGATAACCCATCAAGCTCAAAAACACTTAAGAATTTCTCCAAGACAAATTACTTCCAGTTCCTACTAAATGATGATATAAGAAATTTCAAAGCCCCCTTGAACTCAGAAAACATGGACTCATATGCAAAGATGTACACAAATGCCCTGTATAACCACTTAAGCAGTTGTATAGCACTGGCTGTACTGGACTGAATTAAAAACAGATCTTGCCAGAAAAACAAATCACCCTGGTGGACTACTAGTATAAATAGGCTACAAAACAAAGGGAAGAAAGAAACTAATTTCGAAAAACAGAGGAATGAATTCCTCAGTAGTCTAAACAAACAAATTAGAAATTTTGTCATGTCCTCCAAAGCTAAATATAAATAAAAAATAACTTCTCTAACTAAGTAAAATCACAAGGCATTTTTTAACTACATGCAAAATCCTAAGTAGAATACCCACCTATGCACTGAGTGGGTTGTAGATGGTACCACCCATACTCAAATGGAGGCAATAGCCAACCTGCTAGATGACTGATTTGGATCTAACTTCACCCTGTCTCCACCAGTCATCCCCCAAAGTATACCTGCCACTGTTCCTCAGCCTATTATCTCAGGAGAGCAGGTCATCTTTGCACTCTCTAAGGCCAAAAACATGGCATCAATGGGACTAGACAACATCCCAGGTTGCCTTTTAAAAAACTTAAAAAATTATCTACCAGACGAACTTAGATACCCACCTATTTAACCACAGCCTGCAGACTTGCTATGTTCCTGCAGAATGGAGGACAACAACAGTAATCCCTCTAAACAAAGAAGAACATCAACCAACCCTGGAAATTAGAGGCACATAAGCTTGACTAGCATCATCTGCAAGGCCATAGAAAGAATCATTATGGACTTTAACAACAAGGACATATGAAATCTCCAGACTCTAGACTCAACACAGTTTGGATTTGTTAAGTGCAGATCATGCCTGTTAAACCCGGGTGACTTCTTCAAGAAGTCACCAAAACCCTGTATAAGGGAAAGACTGTACATATCCCCTTATCTTGACCTAGCCAAGGCATTCAAACAAATGCTCCACTCAGATATTATAGAAAAACTCTCACAATTGGGAATTAACCCCTACATCATCAGGTGGGTAGCCAATTGCCTCACTGACAGTGCCCATACTGTCAAAGTGCGTGAATTCACCTCTAGCAAAAGGCTAGTCATTCACAGGGTTCTGTACTGGGCCCTTTACTGTTTGGAATTTATTTCTCAGAAGTCCAGGCAAATATGGACAACCTGGAGCTGACCAAGTTCGCTGATGACTGAAAACTGGGAGCAATCATTGAGCCTCTCAGTGATGCTGATTTACTGCAGAAAGTACTAACACAGACAAATGACTGGTGCCAATGCCATGGGTTGAATCTAAATGCAAAACAAATGCATTATTATTCCCATTGGGAAAGGTAACACCCCTGCTAATTACAATATAGATAGCATCCCCCAAGAATAGACCTAATGGTACATGATCTGGATACGCAGGTTGATAGCAAACTGAACTTCACACACCCTGTATCCACAATGGTGACAAAGTCCTTCTATGAAGCACATCTCATAAGTAAAGAGATGGCATCTAGATATAAAGATCCTCATCAGAAAAATAATTGAGTACAATGCTCCCTTTTGCATGTATCTCACCAGACACCTGCAACAGCTAGAGAGACCACAGAGACTTCTCGCCAAGAAAATACAGGGTACACAAAACAAGTCTCACACAGAAAGACTGAAAGCATTGTCACTGTATTCTGTCTCCTACAGGCTATGAAAGGGTGACCAGTGCCTGGCTTACAGGGCTGTCTCTGACCTGGCCCTGATGGAAATGCTACACATTCATACATCAAACTGTACGGGGGTCACACGCCCCAGGGATCTTAACCAAGCCTCTGACATGAACAAATCATGCTGGAAAGATAGATACATCTCCCAGAGACTACCCCTTCTATGGAACAAACTTCCAATTAATGTGAAGCAAAGGCCCTACCTGGACCTCTTTAAACTCAGCCCAGATCAATGGATGAGTAATTGTAAATTCACTCCTGGGGTGGTGCCCATGTCCCTCATGGACAGAGGTAATTGGTATTAATTACCATACCATAGACTGTACTGCGGTGGTGGTGCTGCGGTAGCATTGTCGCCTCACAGTTAGACGTTGCCCATTCGATTCTCAGTTAGAGCGTCTTCTGTGTGGTGGCATGTGTGAATGGGCATTCCTTCATTGAAGGTTGTGCATTAGGCCCGGCAAGCTAGCACGCAAAACTCTACTACCAATCATTAGCGGATCGGAGTTCCGCTGTGGCGACCCCTAACCGGGAAAAGCCGAAAGACACAAACAAACACCATACCATAGACTCATACCTCTGCAAAGTTTGCACACCTAATTAGTGATAATTGTGGTAACTCAGAATAAACATAGCTAGGCTTGTGAGGTCTCTTGGACCGTTAGACTAGTAACCTTTTATGGACCTATGAACCTATGAATAGCTACACAAGCAGAAAAACTATGCTCTTCTGATAAATTATAAAGTATAATTTCCTATGCTTAATTTAATAATTATATTTAAGTCCATTTCAAAACATAAAGCACTATGGTGACACCCCCACTTAATTTCTCTATTCACTCAAATGGAGGCTCAAGATGACCATAACAAAAGGCTGAATCACAGAGTTAGTATAGACCTCTTTTTTAAAGGACAAAAACTGGGGCCCAGGACCAAAATGATTAAGCATGCCAATTAAACTATTGTGAACATTTCATCATATAACTTAGCAACATACATAAGTCATACAAATCCAGTCCAGTGGGAGTCTGATATATGTGTATGAAATCTATTACCGTCCATAATTTTTTTGTATGAATTTATTTGCACTTTTTGGGAATGCAAGCATCAGAGGTAAGAGTATTTATTCTAATTGGAAAATAAACTTTTTATGACACTGTTTTTGAGAATGGAGAAGGACGAAAAACATTTTTGAAAAACTATGAAAAGAAAAAAACGTTTCCTTGGATTACATTTGTGATAAATGCATATAACAGAGAAAAAAAACTACAATTTAGAACTGATGTTGAAAAAGAAGATTTAAAGAAGCATTTGGAAGATTAGTGTCAACATGTTATTGATATGGTGATGTATTAGATAGAGTGTGCAGATGTTCTCTTGCCTTGAAGTTAATTAATGGTAGAATACAACATATGCCATATATATTGATGGTTAGTGGAGGATATGTTTTGTAAGTTATTGGGGTCAGCCCAAATCATGTTAATTTTTTGGGGAGGGGGATGAAGGTCTTCTCACTGAAAAATGTAAAAATAAAGGAGATGTGGGAGTTGGGGGAAGGACATGATAATAGAAATTGTATTGAGAAATATTATAAATATAAAGAAGTGGAGCATATATGTAAAGAGTGTTCAAATTAAAATAAAACGTGAAATATATAAGGGGAAGTAAGTAATTAGAAAATGAGAGAGTGACAAAAGGTGGGGAATCAGAATAAGAACATTTATAAGAAGAGCAAGAGGTTACACAAGAAGGAAATGAGGAAAATATTGAAATACTGAAGAAACTGAAGAAGAAGGAATGAGATGCCATACAGTTAGATGTAGAAATACTGTTAGAAGACTAAGAGATAGAAAAAGAAAATGTAAAGAAATAATTTACATGTAAATAGCATAATATAATATAAGAAAACTGATGATATATCAGTGGTGCTAAAAAGTCGCTGATATAATAGAGGATGTCAGATTTTTGAAAAAAGAGAAAAGAAATCAGATGGGATTGTTATGGGACAAGACAATTTTGTGGAATTTGGGTGTTGAAAGATGTACAATATTATCTATGTTATATAAAGGGGAAAGCATTATTGTGATGGATCATATAGTAGTTAAAACAGGGTGGTTACTAGTTATATATTTAAATAACAAAGGACAACCATTTAGAGTGATTATAATTAATGCTCAAACCAATGATAAAAAGAGAAGAATTATTCAAGATACCAAAACTTTATGCAATGGTTAGTATGAATGTGATTATAATGGGGGATTTAAACTGTAGTATAAGGAAACAAGTGGGAAAAGTCATAAAGGATATTAAAAAAATAAAGAAATAGTAAAGTTGGGGCATTTTAAAATAGGAAAAGAAAAATAATTTGCATATATAAAGAATAATTTAAGAACAGAAATAGATTATATTTTCAGATTTTCTGAATGAAGTATTACAAGTAATGCAAATGTATTTTTTTTTTCAGATCATAAAGTGATATGGGAAAGATTTGGTGATATTGAGAATTGTATTAAAATGAGAAAGGAATTAAAAAGCTGAATGCTATCAACATTAGGGAGAAATTTGAAAGTACAGTTGACATGTTACTGAAAGATCACTACATTATTGGATTTAGATATAATAATTGGATGGAGTGTGGGTAGAGTATATAATGAAATGTTAAAGGGAATAGTAAGAAGAGGAGAAAGAATTTTGAAGATTAGTATATTACAATATAATAATATAAATGATAAATGAATGTGTGGCTTAATGGAAGAAGAAAAGGATGAATATTTGGATAGATAAAGAAAATTGTATGACCAGAATAAGAAAATATCTAATTTAAAAAAAAAAACAACAATACATTCAGGAGAAGAAAGAAGAAGTACGAAGTATCCCATTTTCTGGGGAAGAGAATTAAGATACAAAGTTTGATTATAGAGAAACTAAAAATAAAGAAGAGAAATTAGTAACAAAAAATGATGATTAGTAAAGAAGTTATTTTTTTTTAAGAAATAAGCATGTTGGGAATAAAAGAAAACAGAAGATGAAATGGAAATGAGAACATTTTTAGAAGAAGAAAATACAATTTTAAAAGAAGAAATTAGAGGAGAAGAAGTAAAAAAGATTTTGAAAATGGTAAGAGAAAATATGTAACAGATTACCAGTTTTATGAAAGAATGGGTGAAAAACAAGTCAAACATTTATGAAAGTATTAAATGAATGGAAAGAGACAGAAATAGATTTTTGGGAAGATACTAAATGTGTTATGTTAATAACAATTTCTTTAATGAATGCAGACTATAATATATTGACAAAAGTAATACAAATGTGATTATAAAAAATCTCAAAAACAAATGGAGGAATGGATTATATGGAGAGACAGTAAGTGAGGTGCTAAAAACAGTAAGGTAAACACACTGTATAAAAGATAGAGGGAATAAAGCTAGACTTATGGGTAGTGATATAGAAAAAATTCTGATAACATTATAAGAGAACAATTATGTGAAACTGTAGGAGAATATAATATGGATAACCAAATAGATTGCGTAAGATAGCATATGAGAATGGTATAACAAATGTGTTTGCAAATTGGTGGATAATTAAAAAAAAAAGTGAAAGGCTGTGAGGCAAGCTTGCCCCTTAAGTAGCATACTTTTTGCAATTGTCATGAATTTAGTTAAGGAAATGATTAATGATGAGATGGAGGAAGCAAACTACATATATGAAGATGCAATTAAGATGCTGTAAGTGATGGTATATGCAGATGATGTCAAAGTTATTATAAAATATTAAATGGATGGTAGAAGTAATTTTAAAAAGTAGAAAAAAATGTTTAAATTGGGTAGATTTGAAAATATATTTTGAAAAGAGCAAAGGCTTTGGAGAGATAGTTACAAAGTAGGAGTATATTATTTCAACAATAAAAAATAGAAATTGTAGTGACAGTGTTTGGGAACTATGAAGATATGAAAGAACAATGGGAAGAGTATTTAAGTGAAATACAGAATAATATTAAGTTATGCAATAGTTTTAATTTTTGCTCTATAAAGTGTATCTTTTAAAAAGTTTTGTTTTAGGTAAGTTAGGGTATTTAGGTTCAGTAATGGCTTGTCCAAGAGTGTTCTTATAGAAAGAAATGTTGGTGATTTTTTAATTTTATTTTATTTTATTTCATGTGTGCATATGTGGGGGGGATCCAGGCTAAGCCCCATGCAGACGGGAGTTTTATATAATAAGGCTGAAGAAGAAGGAATACATTTAACGCATCCTATTGTTCATTTAGCCTGTGTTTGTTTATACAGTATACTAAGAGGTAGAATTTCCAAAAAAGAAAGTGTAGTAAAAAAAATAATACAAGGAAATATAAACAGTTATGATAAGAGGTGGAAGGTAATAAAAAGAAAAAGAAAAATTGGAAGATAAAATTGGAGGAGTAGAGAAGAAAAATATTGAAATGGAAAATTAATGTTTTGGATATCAATGATAAAAGAAATATGTGGTATGAAGAGAATATGAATACATTTTTTATGTTAAGCCATAGGAAAATTTAGGAATTCATGTAAAAAGATTAATAAAGAATTATATCAATGATGGCAGGCTAGGACTAGAGAAATGTTATTTAATAAATTATGGGATGAGAGGGATATTTGTAAAAAGATAAAATCTTGATTATGGCTGAAAGGGTGGGAAAGGTAAAATATATATTTAAGTAAGTGAAGAAGTATATTTTAGGCTGTTTTTTGGAATAATATTTATTTATTTATTTATTTATTCAATCATTTATGTGTTTACTTGTTTAATTGTTGATTGAACCATATAGGTATTACTGAGTGTGATGAAGAATTGTATGTTTGAATAAAGGACCCCTACTCTTTTCAACAAGTGCAGTGGGGTCTTTTACCTCCACCTGACGTACCACCAACTCAAACAGATGAGATTGCCGTATCAGTACTGGAAAATTAAGCCAAGTAACTGGGTTGGAAAGGGAATACATAGCCTTTTGACCTTCCAGCACCAGAGATCAGCATGCTACTTGTTGAGACGGTGATGCTACCTTTTCTTACATTTGTTTTTCATTTCACACTCTACATTTTCTGATATTAATTCTTTTCCAAAAAATCATGTTATTATTTGGACAGTCATCCACATAAATATCCCAAAGACTTCTTTACAGAGTTCTTTACACAAATGTTTTCACTCTTCCCTGCTTACGTCACAGAATCCTCTACTATTTTTCATATATATTTGGTTCATAATCTGTTTTAAAGTACCATTTTCAATAAACAACTCCAGTGCAACTCTCCAATATCTAGTTCATAAACCAAGCCTGTCTTTCTGATGAACAAAGCCAGAGACAAGACTACATACCTACTCTTTATCTTTGTGATATCATGTTCCTCAAAGTGAACATTCCAAAGGAGAAGCTTGTACTTTGTCTTCTATTCAGTTATAAACCATACAGTAAACACTTTTTCTACTATTTTATGCAGTTTTGAATGACTGCTTCCTTGCTTTCCAAGATAATGTCATAAAAGAATCATTATGGAAGTGAGCTATAACTCTAACAAGGGCAAAAAAAAACTGTTTCTAAAACTGATAATGTTCTATGGGGGACACCTGCATTCTGGTAGTTTAAATCTCTGAAAAAACATATTTCTTCCAAAGATAACATCTGTGTAGATTCTAACTGCATGCTAAAGATTCTTAAAATTAAAAAAAAAACTTCCTGGTGTTCTTTATCTCAATAGATATAAAATTTGCATTTTTCCATTTGTCTGAAGTTCAGACTAAGGTACTGGTACATTTGTAATTTGTAAAATATCAACCTTTCCTTTGAGAGCATTGTTTTATTTAAATTTTTCAAGATTTGTCTTCCATGGTATAATTTTTAGACTTGAGACATCAGCCTCTAGTTCACCCAGTTCTAATAGCTGGTCAATGAATAAGCATCCCTCTGAGAAACGTTGTAAGAATAATCACATTCTCTTCTAGTGTAAGTGCTCCTTTTGCCAGGTTGCATGTGATACAGAGGAAGTGAAATAAGCAAGTAGGGTAAGACTAACTCATTCAACAAAAATAAATAAATAAATAAATAAATAAAATATCACGTCATTATTGGAAAAGGGGATGAAATGGCAGACACTGTCAGAAAAGTACCAGATGGTCAAATTTAGGCTCAACTCTGTGCAGAGCAAGGGTTTTGGAACCATGCTTCTTTAGGACTGCTCTCCATGAGAGCAAGTCTTTTGGAATTGGACCCTTAGCAACAAGCTATTTTAAATATGAAAGGTCCCTAGCCCATATGCATTATTTAATGACTTAATAATTATATTTAAGTATTTAAAATAAATTCTAACACATTCAGGATGTTTATGTTCCTTTAAATGTTTCTTTAAATGTCAATTAATTAATTGATTAGTTGCAGTATTGTGGTTAATGGTGTTAGAACCTCTTGAAGGCTGTTGTCAAAGTGATAGGTTGTTAGTTCTATGTAACTAATAAAGGAATATATTTTAAGTGCCAAAGTTGTTTTTTTCTCATATAGTTTTTTTTTGTATGTATGAGCGCACTGTGAGTGATAGAGTGAAATAGTTTGTTGCTGAAGCTATTTTAGGTAAACTAAATGTGGATATTAGCAAAGAATGTTATTGCTTTGCCATGGTGAGGTTTTACATTGCTACCCATTAGACAGTGCTTAAAGAACTATTTGTCAAAAAATTCTACAGGATAAATAAAACTTATCAGCCTATAAAAAGACCAATAAAATGAGGAAACGTATTTGATTAGAAATATCCTTGGCATACATTTGTTTCAATTTATCACTGACTGAGAAATGTTTTTCTGTCTGAGTTTTCCCAGTGTTAGTACCTAGTTCAAGTATTTGCCATAGTTATACTTTTTTATTTATCCTGACATTTTCTTGGGAAGGGACCTCACTGATGGCAGCATTAAGTTCATAATAGAATTTGTCCTTGACTTTCTGGGTAGAAGTTAAGGTAGGAGCGTCGACAGTGAAGGTGTTGACCATGGCCACTGGTGTTTGTATCTGAATTTTCAACAGCCTTGCCTTACCCATATTTGCTAGTATGACTGAGCCAACAAGGTTGCTTTTGATTGTGAAATCAAAACCATGTTCCCCTAGTCTTTTCTGGAAGCTTCCCATGCCAGAAAAAAAGTAAATTCCTTCTCCCTGAGATATCCAATGGAAGACTGCCTTGTTTCCTGGAAAGCCACATTGTCCATTTGCAATCTGATCAGCTTGTTAATGATTGCTGTCTTCTGACCATCACTGATGGTCTGTAGATCTTCCATAAGATCTGGAGTCATTGTCCTTATGTTCCATGTGCCTAGCCTTAAGGCTGGTTTATTCTGTTGCTTTTTTGTTTATCCTGGTGTACAGTTAATGATCCACCTATTGGGGGGGGGGTTCTCTAAGGCACACACATCCAGTGGAGCAAGTGAACCATGGCTAGACAGCACCTATTTTGCTGGAGGCTGCCCAGCTTATGGTGGGTGGTACCTGCCCAATGTGATCAAAAGATCTCTTTCCCTGTCAGAAGCAGCCCCTGGTGCCTTACTCTATGCCAGTTGAGTGCATTGGCTTATCACCAGTAACTGCTGCTTCCTGTATTGTGTCACTGCTCACAAAATGAAGATGGAGTATCCTCTCCAAGGCATAGGCCTGGGCAAGTGAATTTTGAGAAAACAACTGATGCCCAGCAACATGTTCCCCCTCTCCACACCACTGATGTAATCCCAGGGGAAAGGCAAGGCCAGTACAACTTGACATCAGTGCCATTGCAGGAGCTGCCAGAGTGAGGTTGATTACAACCTCATACTGTCTTATAGGCTCCATCTCTGGATTTTTCCTTAGGGCATACTTCTGAAGCTACCACCATGACTAGGTATTGCCACAAGGCAGTGGATGTTTCAAATCAGAGTTTACCTTCTCCTAGGTGAGCTGCCTTCCCAGGCTGATGAGCCTCACCTGCCCAATTATTCATTATTCATGCTTGCTAATTTTAATGCCAAAGTTGGCAACAACCATCATAGCTGGCCATTCTGTCTAGGACAGTTTGGAACAGGAAAGATGAGTGAAAAATAGTGTCTCCTTGAACTTTGTTCTCAATATGATCTTTACATAACCAACACCTTCTTCAATGTCAAGCCCGAGCACAAAGTTTCATGGCAACAACCAAGATTAAAACATTTGCACTATCTTGACCTTGTCTTCATCAAACAAAGCAGTTTAGGTAGTGTCAAGGTAACATGCAGTTACCACAGCGCAGACTGTGGTACTGACCACTTGCTCATGTGTGGTAAGGTGAACATCCAGATGTGAAGGTTATTTCACTCTAAAAAGGAAGGGAGGCCATGCATTGACATAGGCAAGACTAGTAACACTTCAAAAGTACACACGTTTGTTCAAGCACTTGAAGAGGCCTTTCCCTGCCTGGGTAGTACTGACACCAGCAAGAGATGGGACAATTTATGGGATGCTATTGATAATACTGCAATATCTATCTCTGGGAAAAAGACAGTCGAGTATGCTGATTGGTTGAAGCCCACACTGAAGTGCTGACATCCATGATTGAGAAGATGAAACAGGCACTGGCTGCATACAAGTTCTCATCCAATGAGGAGAACTTGCAGATGCTCAAGTGTGCTCTGAGTTAAGTGCAGCAGGTAGCTTGGTGGTGTGCAAACAATTATTAGCTCCAACTTTGCTTCAAGATTCAGCAGTCCATGCACATTGGTAACATGCAAGGAATGTATGATGGGATCATGCAAGCCATCGGTCAATCACAAAGGAAGATTGCTCCACTTAGGTTGGCCACAGGTGAGGTATAGAAGGACAGAACAAGAAGATAGAATACTGGGTGGAACACTACTCACAGCTGTATGCCAGACAGACCATAGCTATGTAGAGAGCCCTGAATGCCATTGATCCTCTGGCAATTACGACTGAACTTGATGCTGAGTCCACCTTGGACAAACTCAATGATGCATTAAAATTACTCTCTTCTGGAAAAGCCCTCCTGGTAAAGATGGTATTCCTTCATAAATCCTTAAATGTGCTAATGGTACTCTTATCTCAGAGCTGCATGCAATACTTTGTCAATGCTGGAGAGAAGGTAGTGTACTGCAAGATATTAGGGATGCTAACATAGTTACTATGTATAAAAATAAGAGTGACAAAAAGTGATTGTAACAACTATCACAGCATCTCCCTTCTCTGTACTGTGGGGAAGCTGTTTGCATGTGTTGTGCTGAAGAGACTCCACATTCTTGCAGACAGAGAGTTTACCCTGAGTCTCAGTGTGGTTCAGAGCTGAATGGTCTATTATAGACATGGTTTTCTCTGTTAGGCAACTACAAGAAAAGTGCAGGGAGCAGAACAGACCTCTGTATATTGACTTCATTGATCTGACTAATGCATTTGACTTTGTCAGTAGGAAGTCTGTTTGCAATTCTGGCAAAGATTGGCTGTTCTCCAATACTGCTAAGCATTATCAGGGCCGTCCATGAAGGCACGAAGGGACCATCACTTATGATGGATCCACATCCGAACCTTTCAAGATTCTCAGAGGAGTAAAGCAGAGGTGTGTACTGGCTCTGACATTGTTTATCTTCTTTTCAATTCTGTTGAAATTTGCTTTCTCAACTGCTACAGAAGGTATCTTTCTCCAAACCAGAATGGACGGCAACCTCTTCAAACTGTTGTGGTTTAGATCAAAGACCAGGGTGCTTAGGAAGTGTCTAAGGGAGTTCCTGTTTACTGATGATGCAGCTATTATGGCTCACACTCAATAAGTACTTCAGTCACTCATGACTTGCTTTCCAGATGCATGTATAGAAATTGGCCTTACAGTCAGTTTAAAGATGACCTAGGTGATGGGCCAAAATGTGGATAATGAGACATTTTTCAGGGTATGCAACTATGAGCTAGAGGTTGTCCATGAGTTTGTGTACTTAGGCAGTACAGTCTCTGACAACTTGTCGCTTGACAGTAAAATCAACAAGCACATTGGAAAAGCTGTCAAAACATTTTCCAGGCTGACAAAGAGAGTATGTGCTAATAATAAGGTTACTGTGCACACAAATATGCAGTTTTACACTGCCTGCATTTTGAGCACATTACTGTATGCTAATGAAGCATGGACTCTGTGCTCAAAACATGATCAATGGTTCAATATATTCCATATGGGCTGCCTTAGGCACATACTTGGTATGTTGTGGCAGGACAAGATCACCAACAGCACAGTGCTTGAGAAGACGAGCACTACCTCTATGTTCACCCTCCTGATACAGAGGCGTGTGCACTGGTTGGGTCATGTCTTACACATGACAAAATGTTGAATACCGAAACACCTCCTTTTTGGAGAGGTGTAGTCTGAAAAATGGCCAAAAGGATGACCGAAACTGCACTGGAAGGACATATGCAAGCATAACCTAAGTGCTCTCTCCATCACCATGAACATCTGGAATTCTCTCACCTCATTCAAGATTGCCTAGAAATGGGAAGTGAAGGAAGCTCTCAATATGTATGAAGCTACCTTGACAAGAAGAGAAGAGGATAAAACAGCCCTCAGAAATATCAATGCCCATGATTCCAGACTGACATCTGCCTACTACTGTTCAGAAATCGAAAGGACTGCCACTCCCAGATAGGATTACACAGCCACAGAAGATGTTGCTCAAATCAGTCCAATACAAGAGCAAACCCATGATGCTTTGGGGTCAAACAATGCCTACTACTATCTTGATATTTTGTTTTATGCTGTCATGTGCTACACATCTGCTTCTAAAATATTACATTGCAAGTTAACTTTTCATGGTGTTATGGTCTCTCTCTCTCTCTCTATATATATATATATATATATATATATATATATATTTATTTATTATTTATTTGTCATTGTTAACTGGGTTAGTCCAACTGGGCCAGTGGCCCATTTTCAGTGGAGACCCTAGGAGAAAAGCTCCAACTTACAATAAGATAGAGTACAATTTGAGAAACATTACAAAATAAATGGTGTACATTACAGGAAATGCAAATGTTGGACGGTCTAGAATGAAAAAAGAAATTACAGGCATATAAAAATGTTCTGTAGTAATTACAGGCAAAACATATATATATATATATATATATATATATATATATATATATATATGTGTGTGTGTGTGTATGTGTATGTGTGTGTGATTGTGTGTGTATTTCTATATTCTGGTTCTGTTGTTACTGTTTATATGTTCATAGGTTCATAGATTCATAGGTAGGTACTAGGCTATCTGCCCTGGTTTATATTATAAGATCGAAATTCAATTTGAATGAACGCCTTTTAATCGAACTGTCTTGAGCAAAATCACTTTTCAGCGAACATCAGAAAAATCAAATCTACCCTGCATGAACTGTTTTAGTCGGCCAACACCCAGTAAGCTGCGTAAGCTGTGTATCACAGTCTGAAAGCACGGCAAGTAAAACATGAATATCCTGCAGATATCAGAACACACTAATGTCAGAAAGCAAACCAGACATCAAACCATGGCAAGTAAAACATAGATATACTGCAGATGTTAGCACACGGTAATGTAATAAATCAAAATGTGCACCGAAATCCGAAAACATCGAACAGTCAGAATAGCAAATTTTTTTCCAGGGAAAAAATTTGCTATTCCGAGAAACATACACACAACACAAACACACACAAAAAACAGCAATCCACACACATTCACTTAAAATCCTACACCTAAACCAAAACTAAACTTTACATACACTATCAGCTATCCACTTACCTTAACCCAACCCTAACCCTAAGGTCCGTCACTATCGCACACTCACCTCACCCGCACCCTAACCCTAACTCACCTAACCTACCCACTAACCCTAACCTACACACAACCGCACACTTAACTGACCCATGCCCTAACCCTAACTCACCTAACCCGCTCCCTAACCCTAACCTACACACAATCGTACACTTACCTGACCTGTTCCCTAACCCTAACGTCCACACAACTGCACACTTACCTGACCTGCTCCCTAACCCTAACTCACCTAACCCACCCCCTAACCCTAACCTACACACAATCGCACACTTACCTGAACCCGACCTGTAACGTTCCAACATATCAAACGCTGAAAACAGCGAAGCCACAGCAATGGCCCAGGTGTCCTGCACTTTCGCTGTTTTCAGCGTTCGACATTACAGGTTTGATATTATAACATTCGATCTTTGTAGAATTCGATGTTATAATATAGACCCCTTCCCGAGGGCATTTATAAGCCTAGCCAGAGTGTGTCGGCTTTAGTCACCCCATTGATTAATTAAC
Organism: Protopterus annectens; assembly: GCF_019279795.1. Lineage (NCBI taxonomy): Eukaryota > Metazoa > Chordata > Ceratodontiformes > Protopteridae > Protopterus > Protopterus annectens. The sequence continues at coordinate 268,586,038 of NC_056733.1, forward strand.
TGATCCTCTGTCAAGCAGAGCCAAAGAAGTGATCCCAGGGGTGCATTTTCTGTTACCCTTCCACTTGTCAAGGTTTCTCTTGAAGAGAGTTAGTGACGGGCTTTGCCTAATGTAGTTTGGAATTTTGTTCCAAAGCATGGGGAGTCTCTGTGACAGGAATATATCCCTCCAGCATGCTCTATTTATTGTTGTGACAAGGTTTAGCTCACTAGAGCACATGGCTCGCAGTGATTTGGATTTCTTTAGGTGGAGCATGTCCATCAATTCTGGGTTGGACGTGGCTTTGTAAGTCAGGCAGACATCACCTCTGAGTAAGCAATATGCCACTGAGTACAGCTGGAGTTTTTTCAGTTGGGCTGCAAAGGACATATGTTTGAGGTCGGTAATCCTCTTGGTGAGGTACTTTTGTGGTCTTTCCAGCTGTTGAAAGTGTCTTGTGAGGTACATCCCAAATGGGGAATTTTACTGTATGATGGGCCTGATGAGTGACCAGTAGAGGGGCACTATAACCTCTTTATTTCTAGATGTGAACCCTTTAGTAGTTAGATGGGCCACATAGAAGGATTTCCTAACTACTTTGGCAATATGATTGTCAAAGGAGAGATTACTATCTACCTGGGTCCCCAGATCTCTTATTACCTCTTCTGTATTAAGGGGGCTGCCACCTATGTGGTAATTCGTGGGTGTTTTGTTTTTCCCAAATGGTATGACTACGCATTTTTGGCATTTAGCTTGAGGCCATGACTTTGACAACAGGTGTTCATCTCAGTAAGGCCCTTTTGGAGGATGTCCGTGTCAGCTGGAGCATCAATTATGGCTCCCAGTTTGCAGTCATCAGCGAACTTGGTTAGCCATAGTCCTCCTGTGTTTGCCTGTACTTCTGAGAAGTATAAGCCAAACAGTAGGGGTCCCAGGACCGAGCCTTGTGAGACACCACTTGTGACTGGTTTAGAGTCGGACCTGGAGCCTGCTATTCTTACCGTGTGAGTTCTGTCTGTAAGCCAGTTGGCAAGCCATCTCGTGACATAGGTGTTTATGTTCAGGCTGGTGAGTTTTTCTGTAATACCCGAGTGGGAAATGGTGTCAAAAGCCTTGGCGAGGTCAAGGTAGGCTGTGTAAACCACCTTTCCCTCATCTATGGTCTTGGTGACTGTCTCGAAGAAGTCAACCAGATTTAGTAGGCATGATCTGCCCTTAACAAAGCCGAACTGGGTCGGGTCAAGTGTTTGGAGGTTCCCAATGTCTTTGTTAATGAGTTCCATGATGATGTGCTCCACAGCCTTGCAGACCAGGGTAGTCAGGCTTATGGGGTGATAGTTACCAGGGTCAGTTGTGGTCCCTCCTTTGTGTAGTGGAATAACTGTTGCTGTGCACCATTCTATGGGCACATAGCCTATGGAGAGGCTGAGGTTGAACAGCATGTTTAGGTGGGGGGTTAGTTCGTTCTGTAGTTCATGCAAGACGCAACCTGGGACACCATCTGGCCCCATTGATGCTGTGTTTTTGGCTTTTGAAAAGGCTGTTTTCACCTGTGCGTCTGTGATTTCTGGGACACTACACTTTTCCGGCATTGTTGTGAGCCCTTTTGGGGGTGAGAGGGGGGGTGAAGTTTGCACTGAATCTATCTGCCAAGATGTTGGCAATATGAGTAGGTTCAGTATATTTTGTGCTATTTTGCACTAGCTCAGTGCATATCTGCGAGTTGCCACTTAGATGTGCTATGTATTTCCTCTCTCCATCTTAGTGCTCTTTTACTCTGTATTATTATCACACTGCTGTGTCTGTGGATACCGTAACCTGAAAGTCAGTACAAATATTTTTGGAAAAAAATATATAGATAATCATTTCAATATGATTCATATAACATTTCAGAAGAATATGTCTACACGTCTTGGAGAACATACCCAATTTTTGCACCAGGAACAAAAATAGTCTTAAGTGTCACAACCTTCTGTAAAATGGCCTGGAGTAAATGAGTTAAACTTGATTAGCTGACTATTCATTTTAATAATTAAAGAACTGATGTCTAATGTCACATTTATTTTACTGTATTTTCAGCTGAGTATCTAATATGCAATGAGGGTGTGATTTGAAATATTATCATATTAGCCACAAACCAAAGAACCAAAATTAAAAAGTTTAAATTGGTTAGGAGACTGTTATTTTGATATGTAAAATATCTAGTATCTAAAACTATGGTCATAAATAATTTAGTAATGTAAATATATATATATATATATATATATATATATATATATATATATATATATATATATACATGGATCTACTTCATATAATCAAATTACCAAAACATCAAACCTTTAAATGTTGAGACAAAATCATCAGAAGCTTATATGAGTGAAACTGCATAATATCGAAAGATGAAATGTTGCAGCACCTTTTGCGCATGTCATAAAGCACTCTTATTAATGCAGATTGCATGGCATTCATAATAACAGATTCTAATCTTAAACTGACAACTTCCCCCTAAAAATGTAACATTAACAAATATTTTGCGGGGGGGGCAAGCCGCCATGCACCCCCCACACCCACTGCTAATTAATTATACCAACTCCAAGATTGCACTACAATGGAGAAAGGGGTACATTTCCCTATCCTCACTGTACTGCGATGTCTATTCCAATTATTTTCTTTGTTCATTTTAAGTGTAGAATCTGTTATAAATGCAGTGCAATCTGCATTCTTAACAGTGCTTTTGACATGCGCAAAAGGTGCTTCAACATTTCAACTTTTGATATTATGCAGTTCTCTCATATAAACTTCTAATGATTTTGTCTCGATGCATGTCTCTGGAATGTGGGAGGATACCGGACCACCCAAAGGAAACCCACACAAATGCAGGGAGGACACGCAGACACCACATAAAAGGCATCCCAGCCAAGAATCAAACCAGAGAACCAAAACTACAGCACTTGAATGCAGAAGTAAACTCACTAACTGTGTAAAGGAACCAAAGACACTCGTTAAACTAAACATATTAACATCTAATGAGCAAACAGGCAGCACACTATTATGCAGGTTCATTATGCATGCAAATGAGTGACATCACCTTAAAGCTTTATTGAAGGCAAACATGCCTGCAAAAGACAAATCTGATTGCAACAAATGCAAATAATAAGCAGTTTCTGAAGCAAAATCCTTATTAATAAAGTACATAAATATAAACAATCAAAATAGAAAAATGTGTTAGACTGATACACTATAACCAGATCCAATGTTATAAACAAATGGGTCTACTTCTGATTGTCAAAAACTCATGTTCTCGACAACCAGAAGATCAAACCAATTTAAACAAAAGTGCACTAAATCAAAAGTGCACTTTTGCAAAAGCCGGTTCTCCGACGCGCATTACAGTGGGGATAAGGAAATATATCCTTTTCCCCACTGTAGTGCGATTTCAAAGTTAGTATATTTAATAGTATATTTAAGTAGGTGGGGGGCACAGCCCCCCACATGATTAAAGCAGTTTTGTTTTGTTTTTTTCTGATTCGGAGAACCGGATTTTGCAAAAGTGCACTTTCGATCTAGTGCACTTTCGCTTTAATGGGTTTCGATGTTGCTTAATGAAGATTGTGAGATTTCAATCAAGCAACATAGACCCAAACAAATATATCCAAACATGTCCATGAACCTTAAATTTTGCAGCTAAGTACATATGTATATATTTATAAAATGCACATTCCTGTCCTTATTCATCAAATATCACTCCTGTGGGCAGGAGTTCAGGAAACAAATTCATAGTCCTCTCAGTGAAAAAATCTGAAGAGCAAAAAATCTGCATACTATTTTTAGTTTGATTATGAATGCACACAAAAGGCATCATATTAAAGCAGCTGCAAAAGAAAAATATTTGTTAATCCAAATTTGTCCATGCACGTGAATTTTACAGCTAAATACACAGTGCACATTCTCATCTCTGTGCATCAAATATCACTTATGAAAGAAAGTATAAACTTAAATATACATTTGGCTTTTCAAAATGCACTGTCTGTAAACAAGTAAGTAATGTCTATAATAATTTAGTCATTAATGATTCTTACAGGAATTTGAGTGACAATGAAATTAAACTTTTGATTAAAGGTTTGAATTTTCTGACCTTTAGTTTTGCGTCTGAACAGTCGTTGGTTAATTATTTGACCATACACACTTCGAGACATAAAACACACCAAGATATGCCACTGTGACCAATTTATTAACATAAAGCATTATACACCTAGAACATAACTGAAACGATGGCAACATTATAACTGCTCACTATCATTCATCCTTGAATACAAGCAGCATTACATTCCTCTACTCACTCTGACCGCACTTAACTTATGAAGCAGCATGCCACAACTCACCTCATAAACTGACATACCCAAATCCACTATAGCCAGTAAAAGGGAGGAACAGAAGAGAGGCTCAAGCTGAACCCCTCTTACACTGCTCACTCATTAATTAAAACATTATCTCAAAAACAGGATTTTGAGGGGAGGCATCAGGACAACCCCACACCAAAAGACTGCATCACTCCCATGCCTAGACCCAAAACCCCATTGCCCTTCCTACCTCACTTTCATCTCAGGAAATCCATTAACTCCCCCAGACTTACCCCTTTCTTATTTATCTTACCCTACCCTTTCCTTCCTTTAGCTCCTATTATCAGCAAGCCCCCCTTCTTTCCTCCCATCACTCCACTTCCTGTACTGCCTACATGAGGCGTCTCCAGACAAATATGTCTGCAAACAATTTATATTTATGGAGTTTTTGTCAACTTTTAAACTGTTTTACAGTTTGAATTGTTTTGTGCGGTTAAGAGGAAGAGCAATGAGACAGCTTTCCTGGCTGTATATGCTGGCCTATTTAGAACTTATTTTGAAGTATGGCACGTATATGATGAAGCTAAGAATAAGTTCTTACCATTTATGAATAACTGGCACAAATACCCTTGACAACTGCTGGTTAGTTTAGATGGGGATATTAGTGGATGAATTAAAACTGTTCCAGCAATAATTGAACAACAATGATTTTGGTATGTTTTACTTTTAGGACTGAGCTAATCAATATTGATGTTTTTGGACATTGAAGTAACCAAATTTTGAATGCTATAACCAAACTACATCACACATTTGATTACATTAACTGCTACAGCAAAGAAAACTATTGAAGAAGCCCTTCTCTAAAAATACTTTTCTTAACTGCAACAGTTGTCAATCTAGATATGTAATTTAAAACAATCCTAAATCACAGTTCATGTAAATTAAGAGAATTTGCAGCAGTGAGAACCAATAACAGACTTTTTATCAGGATTTGATTCATAGGTTTGAACACAGGGGATATTTTCTTTTGAGATGATTGGAAATTAAAAGAGTAGTGGATCAGATGAATTGTGCACAATTCTTACAAGATTCAATTAGAAGTAGTCAAAGGAGAGTTGATCTGATTAGACTGACCACTAGTTATGCATCCAGTACCACTCGGTTCAGAAACCTGGTTCAGAAACATTGGGTCATTTTGTTGCAAGATAGAACTTCTCAAAATTCCTGGATTCAAGTTATAAATTCAGTTTTGAAGAAACAAAAACTTGCCTCGATATTTCACTAAACACAAGAGTGTACGTGACCTTAGAGAAGTAAACCAGAATGTTGGCATCCTTAGTATGGAATGTGGCAATTGCCATGTGCCAATATATTCTCACAGCAACTGTTTTTATCACTAGAAATTGTATTACACCCTTCCATATTAAGCTTTTGGTCTCCTGCAATACCAGGTTTGTGGTTTATTTGAGTGTGTATATGCTGGTGTGGAGCATTTTATGCTATGCAGACCACCAGAACTTCTAAGGAATGCATTTCTGCCCAAATAAGTGATATTCAATGTAACAAAAATGAGAACTGCATTCTAAAATCATACATTAATCCATTCAGAAGCAAAATTCATGTTTGTATGAACTGACACCATGGTATATACTTCTTGTATGAGTAAAACATAAATTGAATCTATTATTAATAATCCAGAAAGAATGAGAATAGTCCAAACAGCAGCATTGTTCAGCCCTTGTTTGAAAGAACAACTATAACTTGTTTATATGGGATATTTAGGCTATTTAATATTTCTGTTTATGCTTGTCCAACATAATTTTTTATTTCGATTTTCTGTAGTTAAGAACTGCATTTGCAAGCATTCTGCTTTTGTAAGTATCTTAATGTAATGTTTTCTGTGTGCATGCATAATCAAAGTAAAAAAACTGTGTAGGATTTTGCTTATCTGATACTATTTTTCATTGAGAAAGCTGTATATTTATTAAATAAGGACTCTGGTTTTGCAGCTCTTTTAATGTGATGCCTTCTGTATGTATGCATAATCAAACTAAAACCAGTATATAAGCATTTTGCTTATCGAATCTCATTTTCCACCATAAAGGCTGTGTGTTTGTCATTAAGTATTTTGTTCTTGTAATTGCTTTAATGTTATGCCCACAGTATGTACTAGTAATCAAACTAGAAAATATTATGCAAACGTTTTGTTCATCAGATGTCATTTTTCACTTATAAGGCTGTGGGTTTGTTTACTGAATTCCTGTCCACATGTGTAATATTTAATATATAATTATGAAAATATGTATTTTATAAATGCACACTCACACATATGTTTTTAACTGTAAAATTCATGTGTATGGGTATGTTTTGAAATATTTATTTATTTTATATATGTAACACTGGATCTGGTTTTATGTCCAACACATTTTTCTATTTTGAGTGCTTGCATTTATGAACTGTATTAATAACCATTTTGCATTTGGAACTGCATATTATTTGTATTAGTTGCATTACCTGGCATAAACAAGCAGATCTCAATGTTGGAGTCCGGAGCTCGGTATATATTATGGATAACTACTGATGTTATTCATGCTGTACAGGATGTGTATGACATGTAAGCATAAATACCCTACACCCCCAATGCCCCAGATTTAACTTTGGGAGTTTTCCACCTATTACATTTCTACCTACAAACCAAGTAATTTCTTGGCGATCAAATTTTCATTACAGAATTCATTGCACATCGATCTCAATGACAATGTGGGCCGAGAGAGATGACTGAGGAACATCTGAGCACCCAGCTGGATGGATCAGGAGACTCTGCACTTTCTTCTTGTGTAAGTTGCACATAAAGGTAGGATGCAAGCCCGCCAGTAGAAATTTGCTATGATCAACATCTGAAAAACTATGACCAGGGATCTTTGAGGCAGGATAGAATTTGCTGGACAGCCATCTATGTCCACCACCAATAGAATGACTTGTGGCAGGAGGCACAGCAGCAGCTATAAGACTGGAACACTGAGGTTCTCCATGCCCTGCTCAAACTCTACAATAAGTGAGATGTTCACCACCTTAACACCTTCTCACCTTGTGAGTACTGTGAATACTCTATAACTATTTTGCTACTCAGTATAAAATGTGTTTCCCACCTTCAGCCATCTTGCACGTCCAACCCCTCACACCATCATTCTCCCACTAGACTCCAAAAAAAAATGAATATTGACATAATCAACCCCTGCAACATTTGTAACAAAATTATAGAATTACATGATTGGCTATCACAGTATACCTGTCATATTCTTGCTATCACAAAAGCCTGGCTTAGGCCTGGCATTAAAGATACTGAACTACTCCCTCTAGCTTATACTATTTTCAGAAATGAAAGGCTTTACAAGAAAGCTTAGGAAAAGGCATTGTTGCAGTTTATATTTCACATGGATATAATACACAAACTTTAGAGGAAATTATCTCCTGTACAACAAATAACCTACCTTATAAAAATATGCTAGGATATCTAAACATCAACTTGCAAAACCTTATGTAATACTTTCCCTCAGCTACTATAAACTTTTATGATTATACACAATTCATTAAAAAACACACACTAGATTTAATAATGCCAACAGTAAAGCTGCAGTTCTAGTTTGGATATTGGTCTCTGACCCCAATAAATTTATAATCTCTGGAACACATTCAAACCTCACTTAGTGGTCATCTCCCAGCCTATACCTGTAGAAATACCACAAACCAACCTAACACTCACCAACTTAAAACATCATTAAGCCTTTCTAAATTTAGTAAAGTCTCCTTCATCAATATATTGAAAGCCTTTACTTGGTCTACCACAAACAATCTCCACCACAATGAAGTGGTCAGTACTTTTAATACCTTATTCTAAAATGCTCTAAACACCCATGTCCCACTCTGCAGAAAAAGAGTGAAAATTAACCAGTCTCCATAGCTCATTACCCTGCCAAAAACTATAAATGTTTCCTTTGCCAAGGATGGTCTCCACCTTTCCCCTCTAGGCTTCTGAACACTGGCCTAAACTTCATCCACCCCATAGAGCTTTTTTAGGCAATGCCAAATTGGCAAACCTACCAACATAGCAAAAGCAACTCATATGAACTACGAGGTATTACTGCTCAATGTCAAGAGCCTGAATAAAAGCCCTCCTCACACTTGAGAATGTATACATCTGTACAGTTACTGAGACATGGTTTAAAGCACAAGAGAGTTCCCCAGCAGTCCAAGGTTTCGGCGCCTTCCACATTTTTAGACAAGTAGCTGCACAGACAAGGGCTAAAGGTGGAGGTGTCTCAATATGCATCAGTAACAATCATATGTCTATGGTGGTCAAACAGGATGATGCGCTGGAGTTCCTCCATGTGCAGATCAACATAGACAAAATCCTGTACCATATTCTAACCAGCTACAGGTCACCCTCCATGTCTCAATAAGCTCACAATACATAATTGGACCTACTGGAGACACTTAACATCCAACCTAACAACCTAATAATCAAAAACCTTATTCACCTGTCTAAGACTGAGAATCATACACAGCTTCAAATCTATAGGCACAAATATTCTTGGGTATTGTAAAAACAAACATCCTTGACTAAATAATGAATACACCCACTAGAGGCACCAATAAACTGGACTTCATGCTCACAAATATGAGAGAATGCTGCACCCCTTCCCAATTTCTTGTTCTACCTGGTAAGGTCTAACCATAAAGCTGTCTCCTTCAAAATCAAAATCAGCCGCACAATCCCATTAAAACCTGTAACAATTAGGAACTATTCCAAGGCAAATTAACTTTTATTAAGTGATGGTTTGTCAAAACTCAGTGCCCATCCAAACCCTGAGAATACAGCAGGGTATGCTGAACAACTTTCAGAAACTCGGTACAACCATAAGCTCTGGACCAGCCCCAGAAACTAACCCCCTTGTGGCATCCCAAATTAAACAGGGTATACAGCAAAGGGAAAATCATGGCAAAAATTAGGAATGGTAATCCCAATAAAGATAAAACTTTCTCAACAAACTAAATAGGGCTAATTAGGTCATGCAAGGCCAACTTTGAGGTTAAGAGAGCCTCTCAGGTGAAAGATAACCATAAGGCCTTCTACAGCTATGTCAGAAACCTCAAGGGCAACACACAGTGGTTTGATAAACTAGTGGTTAATGGTGCCACATTCACTGAGCCTGATGGTATAGAGAACTTGTTAGTGGATAAATGCAGTTCCAGCTTTACCCTCCTGTCACCCCCAACCATTTCCAACAAAATACCCTCAAACATAACCTCTCCAACTATATCTAACCCACAGCATGCCCTTCTCTTTCCTCCTTACTGTCATTATATTACCCTAACAGACCTCTCAGATCAGAAAATAAAACTCTGCTCATTGTAGAAAAACCCAGTCTCCCAGCTGGGCAAATGCTCTATTCTTTTACTGTCTCAAAACTTTGGAACACCCTTCCATCTTCAGTCACTTCCATCAGTTCCCCTGCACTTTTTAAGAAGTCTCTTAGACAACATCTATCCTCTCTCTGGTTATGTTCCTGCCAAAATAACTCTCTAAACACAGATCCTCACCCACTTATTTCTGGCCTGCTGATACTCCAGCTAGCCTCTCTATACTCTAAACACCTCTTGCCTTCGTTGTTTCCATCTTACTAATCATTACAGCAATTACCATCCCTCAACAAGTATTCTTCTATCGAGCTTCTAACCTCTTAACAGTCACCTACTGTAATCTGTCATCTCATTTGTATATACCCTCAGCAGTCTTTAAAGTCTTTAAAATCCTACTCAGCTTACTTTTGCATATAGTCATTCAATATTTGCTAAATACATTCATAACATGAATGGTTTATATGTACCTGAACAACCGGAACCCTTCCACACATATCCAAGCCGGTTGCTGCAAAATACCTGTTAACTCTAATATACATTTGTATTTCAAATCTGATTGTTTACAGTTATGTGCATATTTGTTACTGTATTGCCTGATAGCTCTTATGTAATTGTATTAATATTCTGTATTTCTATTTGTGAGTATTTTCAACTAGTAAATTGTATGTAGCAACTTGTTAATTTGTATGTGGAAGTTTTTTCCCTGGGCCGCCACTGAAAATGGGCTCTCCTTGGCCCAGTGGACCTTCCTGGTAAACAAATGCAATAAATAAATAAATAAATAAATGTATGCACTGGCTGCACCCTCTAAAGCCAAGAACACAGCCTCAGTGGGCCCAGATAACATCCCAGGATGCATCCTGAATAGTCTAAAATATGACTTATCAGAACCCCTGGAGTCATTATTTAACTATATTCTTAAAATAGGCTTTGTGCCATCTGAATGGAGGACTGCACTGGTCATCCAATTCATAAGGGAGGGCCTTCAGCAGATCCTGGAAATTACAGACTCATTAGTCTGACTAGTCTTATTTATAAAGCCATGGATAAGAATTATCATGGAAATTATCAACAAGGACATAAGAGACCTCCAGACACTGGATCCATCCCAGTTTGGTTTTGTCAAAGGAAGGTCATACATTATTGAATCTGGTAGACTTCTTTCAAAAGGTCAGTAAGGGGTATGTATGAGGGGAAAATGGTGCATACTGCCAACCTAGATCTGGCTGAAGTATTTCATACAATACCTGACTAGGGCATTGTCAACAAACTTAGAGAATTAGGTACAAGACCCTTTATAACATGCTGGATAGCTAGTTGTTTCATTGATATGACTTAGGAAGTTAGAATCAGTGAGGCCACCTCCACAAAAAGGCTGGTCACCAGTAGAGTCCCCTATGGCTCTGTGCTAGGCCGACTCTTCTTTGGCATCTACTTCACAAATGTCAAATCCAATGTCAAAGGCCTCTGACTAACCAAGTTTGCAGATCACTGCAAACTGGGAGCAGTCACTGAATCTTCTAAAGATGAGAACACACTTCAAGGATGTCTAACATAAATAAATGCTCATTGTGAAAGCCATGGTTTAAAACTCAATACCAAGAAATGCATTGCAGTACCTTTTGGGAAGTCTGCCACCCTGGGTAACTACATCATCAATAAAACACCCTTAAATGTTGATTCACCAGTCAGGGATCTGGGAACTCATGTAGATATTAACCTTCATTCAACTAACATGTGTCCAAGGTAGTAAGAAAATCCTTCTATGTTGCTCAGCTTATTACCAAGGACATTGCATCCAGGTCCATAGAGGTCTCCATAATACTGTACTCCACCCTCATCAGATCTATCACAGAGTAGAATGCCCCCTTTGGTATATACCTGAGCAGAGACATGCAGCAACTAAAAAGTCCAAAAGGTTCCTTAAAAACTACAGGGAGTAAACACAATGTTCTATGCTGATCATCTCAAAGCCCTGTTTCTTTACTCTGTATCATACAGATTTCTGAGGGGTGATCTTTGCCTGCCATGCAGTCCATCCAAAGACTCTGTTTTGATGAATCCTTTGCACATCTGCAAAACAAACTTTATCAGAACTACAAGATTAAAAGACCTAAATTTTGCTTGTGACATAAATAGAACATGTTGGAGACACAGATATGTTTCTCAAAGAATTCTCATTCTCTGGAACAAGCTCCCCTTCCATGTGAAGCAGATCTCTATCCTATCCCTTTTTAAGTGCAACTTGGACCAATGGATGGGCAATTGGAAATTCACCCCTGGCATGGCACCTATGTTTCTAATACTCAGAGGTAGTCAGTAAATAACCCCTATATAAATCAAATTTGTGGATTTCATTTGAGTTGCATGGCCAGGATTATAAGGGCCCTGGTGTTTGTTAGTCTAGTATACACTTCTGAACCTATAACAAGTTAACCTATTTAAAAACAGTATTATAGCCCTCTACAACCTCAGTGCAAAAACAGACACAAACAATTCTGGACATCAAACATAAACTGTCACATCCAGTCTCAAACGAGGAACCCAGGCCTTCTATAACAGCTCTCCACTAGAAATTGCTACCTTATTCAGTACCTACTTCATAGAAAGCATTGCCTCCCTAACTAAAAATTTCTCACCCCATCTAGTGCAGGCCACACAATAACATCCAACCCAAGTATTTCCATGATCAATCGGTTAGACCGAAACCAACATTCTGTATACACCACTTACACTACCACTTCCTTTTCTCCCCCTAAATTCCTCGCATGAATATAATTCACTCTCTGTAGCCATTGTTAGCAACTTTTACATATGACTTGTCTCTACATCAATAATTTTATTTATTTATTTACATTTGTTAACTGGGTAGTGTCCAACTGGGCCAGTAGCCCGTTTTCAGCAGAAACTCTCCTTAGCATAGAGAACATCGATATCTGCGCAGTAACAGAAACCTGGTTCAAGGCTCCCGAAAGCACCCCAGCACTACCAGGTTATACCTCATACCATGCTTTTCGGTCTCAAAACTCAGACCGAACCACAAATGGAGGGGGGGGGTATCAATATTCATCAAAGATACCCACACCTCCAGGTTGGTAGCACAGCACGAAGCATCAGAGACTATCCATGTGCAACTGACAGTGGGTAAAACTGCCTTCCAGTTTATAGCCTGCTACAGACCACCCCCCCAAACCCAGAAACCCCACTCGGCCTTCCTGAGAACACTGGAAAATATGAAGGTCTCTCCAAACACCATTATATTGGGCAACTTCAACTACCCAAACATAGATTGGGAGCATTACTCTAGCTCCAACACCCTAGCCCAAAGGTTCCTAGAATTTATAAACTCAAATGCTATGGAACAACTTGTCACCACTCCCACAAGAGGGGAAAACATACTGGACCTGATCATCACCAACATGAGGACTCTATGCTCCAGACCAGAACTGTATCCCTCACTGGTAAGATCAGACCATAAATTAATCTCACTGGATATCCACATCCTGACCCCACCCCCTGCCCAGAAAACCACAGTAAAAAACTTCTCTAAAGCAAACTTCATACTCCTTAAAACCAAGGTAGAATCTTTAAAAGCCCCCGGGCCTGTGGAAAATACGGCTCAGACCGCAGAATCCTTTATAAATGCATTCTACGAACACCTTCAGGAATGCATGGATCACACAATCCCAAATAAAACCAAGACTCAATCCCCCAAAGTCAGGCATCCTGTCTGGTGGACCCCAGCCATAAACAAACTATACAATAGAAGGAGGAAGCTACTACATGATAGAGCAAAATCCGTAAAAGGGAAGGCATCTCTGATCAGTATTAGCAAAAAACTACGGGCACTCATAAAATCATCTAAGGCCAGCTTCAAGAGAAAAATTGCACAAGACACTAAAGATAATCACAAGGCTTTCTTTAGTTATGTTAGGAACCTGGGTGGGAACTCTCAGATATGCTCAGAATTAGTCTAAAATGACAAAAAATACACTGAACCCACAGACATTGCCAACATCCTGGCTGACAGGTTCAGCACAAATTCCCCCCCCCCCCCAAAAGAGCAAATATCTATCCCAGCAGAGTGCTTCCCCCCTGACATCTCAGATGCTCAGGTAAGAGCCGGTCTCTCAAAAGCAAAAAACACAGCATCAATGGGACCAGACGGTGTCCCGGGCTGCATCCTACATGAACTCCAAGAAGAGCTGAACCCCAACATAAAGCTACTGTTCAATCTCAGCCTTACTACAGGTTATGTACCCAAAGAGTGGCATACAGCAACAGTGGTCCCTCTCCACAAAGGTGGTGCCTCAACGGATCCTGGAAACTATCGCCCCATAAGCCTGACTAGCTTGGTCTGCAAAGCTATGGAGAGGATCATCATGGAACTCATAAATAAAGATATTGGGGACCTACAGACACTGGATCCTACCCAGTTCGGCTTTGTTAAGGGGAGATCCTGCCTCTTAAACCTGGTTGATTTCTTTGAAACAGTCACCAAGGCCATTGACGAGGGGAAGGTGGTCCATACAGCCTACCTGGACCTCGCAAAGGCCTTCGATACAATACCTTTCTCGGGCGTCATAGATAAGCTCTCCAGCTTAAATATAAACCTGTATGTCACTAGATGGGTTGCAAACTGGCTGAAGGACAAAACCCACATGGTCAGAATTGCTGGAGCCATGTCAGACTCCAAACCAGTTACAAGTGGCATCCCACAGGGCTCAGTCCTGGGACCTCTCTTGTTCGGTATATATATTTCTCGGAGGTACAGGCCAACACGGAAGAACTGTGGCTGACCAAGTTCACAGATGACTGCAAACTGGGTGCCATAATCGACTCCCCAGCTGACACAAGCATCCTCCAAAAGGGTCTCATAGAAACTGATAACTGGTGCCAGAGCCATGGCCTCAAGCTAAATGCCAAAAGTGTATAGTCATCCCCTTTGGCAAAAACAAAGTGCCCCCAAATTACCACATAGGTGGTAATCCATTAAGTACAGAAGAAGTAATTAGGGACCTGGGGACCCAAGTTGATAGCAGTCTCTCATTTGACAACTTCGTGGCCAAAGTGGTTAGAAAAACCTGCTATATAGCCCACCTAATCATGAAGGGATTCACATCTAGATCAGGAGAGGTCATCGTGCCTCTTTACTCATCCCTCATCAGGCCCATAATTGAGTACAGTGCCCCTTTTGGGATGTACCTCACCAGACACCTGCAGCAACTAGAAAGACCCCAAAAGTACCTCACCAAGAGGATCAAAGGGCTCAAACAGATGCCATATGCTGCCCGGTTAAAGAAACTCCAGCTCTACTCGGTTGCATACCGCCTGCTTAGAGGCGATCTGTGCCTGACGTATAAAGCCATGTCCAACCCAGAATTAATGGACATGCTGCACCTCAGGAAATCCAAATCCCATCGAGCTACGTGCTCGAGGAACTTGAACCGCAGCATTGAAATAAATAAGACATGCTGGAGGGACAGATTCATAACCCAGAGGCTCCCTTCACTCTGGAATAAAATCCCAGTCCAAGTTAGGCAGAGTCCCTCACTGACTCTCTTCAAGAGGAATCTTTATGAGTGGATGGGAGATCGTAGGTTTACCCCGGGTATCACTTCTGTGTCACTGTTAGACAGAGGCACAGTAAACTAACCTCGAAAAAGGGCATAGTAAAATTCATGTAAAATGGGTGGCGAAAGCCAAACACAGTCTGGCTAGGCTTACAAATGCCCTAGGGCAGATAGCCTAGTATGAACCTATGAACCTATACCCGGGGAGAAAAGCTCCAGACAAATTAACAATTACAAGCAAAACAATTAATAAGAAAACAGTAGCTAATAAAACATAATACAATAGTACAGTAGTTAAAAAGTCACAGTCCTGCAGTACAATAATCAAAGATATCATACAAAAAGAAATAGCTCTGGGAACATTATATTGAAATTTACAGTAGTACAAATATGTTCATATTAATAAATAATTAATAATTATAGTATTATATTATTAATTAATAATTATATTATTTAATATTATATTATTAATTAGTAATTATATTATGTATGTAATAATAAAAAAATATTCCACTTAAACTCAAACCCTGCTCCATTATAGTCAACCTCTCACCTGAATGCCAAAAGATAGCTGACAATGCCATAGCATACTCAGTAGCATAGCCTTATCAACAGATCAGCAGCTGAATCCTATGTACCCTCATTGTGGAAAATGATATATTATCTCTCTTCATAAAGGTGGCATCTCTGCTGATGTCTCCAACTTCTGGCCTATTCCAATATTATCACCTCTGTCAACAGTTCTTGAAAGATATGTTTTTAAACAATTCCTCTTCTACCTCCTACAAGATTGTCTCTTAACATTCCCCCAATCTGGCTTCAATCCTGCACACAGTACAACTATTGCCTACTATCATTCACTGACACAATAAACAAATCCTCAGGTAAACTTGTTTCTTCCATATTCCTCGACTTGTCTAAAGCCTCTGATACAGTTTCTCACCCTAAACCCATGTTCAAAATGTCTCTTCTTGGACTACCCTCTATAATATCTTTATTAATGACAAAGTCAAAGTAAACTTTATTGTCATACAGATCAACACAGAGGAAAAAGTGCATATCACTGCACAAAATTTCGATACTCAGGCTTGTACCATATGAATGACAGTTTACAGAAGGAAGACAGATTAAATTAATAAAAAATTTAAATAAAATAAAATAAAAATTAAAATATGATACAAAAAGGTAAATAAAGTCAAACAAATTTGAAAGATCTATTTACATCAGAAATACAACAAATACAACAGCATGAATGGACTCAGTAGAAACATAAGGATATGGAAAAAATAGTACTATAGTAAATAAGAGAGGCACACATGTAAACTTACCCACCACCAATATATACCATAAATATACAATTCACAGTTTTCCTAGTGCAGATAGAGATGTATTTAGTGAGCTATTTCAGGGAATTTATGTAAATAATGACATACGGCACACAAATAATGTTTCACCCATGTAATGCGTTAGGCTATGGGTTTGTTATTCAGCAGTCTGATAGCTCTGTACCTCCAGAGGTCCTGTCCTTATTCAATACACTGACAAGTCCACACTTACATGTATATGTAATAAGCAGCCTCACCTCCTACATATCACACAAGAAGCTTTTTCTACTGTTGAGAAATGTATCCATATAACTCATCTACAACTCAACCCTAATAAACAAGTTACTGCTACTTTTCCCAAAATATCACATGCCTGATAAAGAGAATTTCAAAATCTAAATCTTTTCACTAAACAAAAACTGAAATTGAAGTAGTCTCCCATATAAAGTTTCTTGGAGTAATTATAGATAATAACCTTCCATTTGACCTGCATGAACAAAATATCATAAAAGGACTCAACAAAAATTAAGAATGTTCTAAAGGCATAAACATTTCCTTAGCAACACCACTAGAACCCCTTTTGCTGCTATCTACCCTCTCCCATCTCTCTTATATAGTGCACTCATCCTTACCCACCTTCAGGCTACAATTAAAAATAAGCTAGAGGTCTTCTATAATAAGGGTGCAAAATTTGCCACCGACAAACAATACCACATCTTCCACTGTACTGCCTTTAAGGCATTGAATTGGCATGAACTGCCTTACCACATAGATTACATACAGCTTATCTAAACACACATTATTCACAAAGCCCTGTTCTCCATTCCTATCACTCAAACATAGATCTAATGAACAACATCTTTTCAGCATATATAAATCCCACAAACCCTCTTGCCAAAGTCTCTAATCTTAATCATTAGCTAAAGGTAGAATTCTATACCTCTGTGAATTACATGTACCTCTAACCTCTCTAACTTCAAACACCTAGTAAAGCACCATCAAAATAAAACTTGGCTCTGCTTCTGTGTTACCCCAGACTGAACTAGTCCCTTCCTTCTTCCATTGGCATGTTCTTACTAATTGCATCTGTCTGAACAAAGTTAATCTAATCCTTAGATAAAGGACAAATAGGGCTTTGCGTAAGGCTATGTTATCTAGACATTAAACTAAGCTGGAATACTTTATTTCAGCTATTTTTTGTCACAGTTTAAAATGCAAGGTATCTACTCTCAGGTGGCTCTAATTGACTGGTATGGACATTCATTAATTACAGTAATGGCAGTTTGAGTGGTCTTTTATCACTGAAATCTTCTAAAATGGATAATTTTGTTGTTATTGGTAAATACATTTTGTTTATTTTCTTTTTGGAAATATGTTGAAGGCTACTCAGATTTAAAGCAAACACACACAATTGTTGGTTTATTAAGCAATACATATGATTTAAAATATTCTGGCTGTTGAATATACACTTTAACCAATCAGGAGGGCAAATCTAAAA
This sequence comes from Protopterus annectens, assembly GCF_019279795.1. NCBI lineage: Eukaryota > Metazoa > Chordata > Ceratodontiformes > Protopteridae > Protopterus > Protopterus annectens. The sequence goes on from NC_056733.1 coordinate 268,604,177, forward strand.
GAGCATGTGCATTTACATGTAGTAAAAAAAAAAGTGTGTATATCTGAGAGGAGGATCCATGGTTTGAAAGCTGCTCAGGGCCAAAGGTATGCTTAATCAATCACTGCTTGTGTGTATGCACTGCATATTTGCCATTCTATCTTGTATGTGCCATTCCTGCATGATGCTTGACGTTAAGTGCAGTTTATTAATCTGTGTTACTGTCTACTGCTACCACAATGACATTTACAGAGAACAGGTGTATATGACTGCTACATAACGGTACACTCTGTCTACCTGTTCTGGCATGGCAAATGGTGCCAGTGTCAATATTTACTTTGTCTAGTGGGATCGAGTTCATCCTGCTGTGGCACAGCTTGTGGTTTAATGTAGTATATGTCAGGGAAACACTCTGTTTCCTATATAACATCACAGGACCTTTGATGCAGTGTGATGGTTAGGTTTAGTACACTCAGAGCAATTGCTTCACCTGGGGGGTTTAGGTGTGTTGTCATAGCTAATATGCAGTAAGTATGTATCTGTGAATGATGTGTTTATTTACATTGTGTGTGTCGGTGTGTGTGTTTTTTGCTTAAAGTATGTTGGTAACTTTTTAAGCATCTTTGTTTTTCAGTTAATTTCAGTTTATGTTATACTTCTAGTGTTCATTTTGCAACTGATTATGCAAAAGATTAAGATTATACTGTACTGGTTGAGTTTTTAGTTTCATTGTTTTCTTGGGTTTTCTCAATAACCATACCCAAAAAATGTTGTCATGGAAGGTGTGATGTACTGCCAGCACATCTAGCTGAAATTTTGTAAATAATTATATGTAAGTTGTGAATATCAAACTGATCCATACAAGATGCTGGTGTTACAAATGTATTAGAACTGTATGTCATGTGTATGTCAGACTGATTTGTACAGACATTTGTGTTGAAAAGATATTTGTAAAGTGCTTATGTTTGAAATGCATGCACAGTGTGCTATACTGGAGAGAACAGAAATGTACATGCACTGTTGTAACTGTTTAAATGTATGTGTTTTAACAGAGGAAACTGGAGGGTTAACCTCAGCCCAGCAAACTTATCTGAATAAATATCTGAAATAAAATCACTTTATAGGTTAGGCCATAAAGATGCTATCTCACAGGTTTCAAGGCAGCCACAGACGCAAAGTCTGTACTAGGAAGTTTTTGTATTGTCTTTGGGGTGAACTAATTACAACTCTGGAAGTGTGAAGGTATGCAATTGTTTTATGACTTTCAGCACCTGCCAAAGATCTGAGCAAAAGCTTTTGTTTGTGTATTCTTATTGGTAGGTGATATGTCCTGCCAGCAATGAGAGTTTGCATGGGAAGTAGAAGTCAGATAACAAGAAATGATGTCATTCTGCAAGCTATCCCAGCAGCAATATTTTAGATATTATTTTTGAGAAGTCTCTTAGTGAGACAGAGCATTCTGTATTCTGTCTTGGGCCTGACAACAACAAGAAGGACCATTCACCACATCATCTGCATTGCTGTATTAATTAAGTTACTAGGGTATAGCAATTCTCTTAGATTCACTCAGGAATATACTGAATCTTAGTTTAGATATTGTTTTTCTTTATTTGTATGAGACTGTCCTTTACTGTTGTTTTAAATATTTCCTGTGATTCTGAACTCTGATGATGTCACTGTGAATATATACTTAGTATTTTCTTGTTCTTTTATTATTTATTATAAAATAGATTTAAATATTTCACTGTGGCTGATCTTTGTAGAGATATTTAAGTTTTGAGAGTACTTGCATATTTATTTGGTGACATTGTGTGGACCACTCCTAATAGCCTTGCTCTTGGTCTAACTACCATTTGTATTAATAATGATTTCACTCAGTATATTGGGTACCCTTGGAAGAGCCTTAAGATAGCTAGCGAGGAGTTCTGGTAGCAGTGGTAACTAAGTTATAGTCTGGGCAAAAGGGGGCATAGCTAGTAAACCTGTGCCACCCTCTCCCGAGTGTGTGTGTGTGTGTGTGTGTGTGTGTGTGTGTGTGTGTGTGTGTGTGTGTGTGTGTGTGTGTGTGTGTGTGTGTGTGTGTGTGTGTGTGTGCAAATTAAATCTCAAAGACTGTGTGTGTCAGCTACTTGGGCAAGGACATGAAGCACTGGTTGGAGTGTGTTGGAGGACGTGGCTTGGAACCCTGGCTAAGGACTCAACTCTATAGCTGTGCCAGTGAGTAGTCTTAGTGGGCTCTGGAAAAAGAGAGATGAACCAACCCCAAACTGACTTAAGGGAAATTGCACTTGATGCAGAGAGCTGCATCTGGAAATACTGTATGTGTACCCATTATCCTCCTAGCAAATGTCCCTCCACAGCTGCCAGTGATGTGGATTGAGGCTCCTTGATTACTGGCCCAGAGGTGGGGTATCCACATATATATTGGTTGGCAGTGGTGGATTGTCACAGTAGGTACTGGGAAAAGGCTTACATATGACAGCAAAGCATTACCTCTTAAGTGGAGCAGTTTCTACATAATGATTTCATTACTACATCATCACGCATGGTAATTTTCGGTGTGAATTGTTCCACCTCCAAAAACTAGTTGCAAACATGGAATTCTAAGAAATAAGAAGCAAGCAGTGGCACATGCAATAGAAAATATATTAATTTAAGTAGCGAGGCATTGTGGGTTCGGTCTTTCATGATGTCAGAGCAGGGATTTTTAGCTCTGAAAAAACAATCAGGGAGCTATCCTTATCAACAAAATAAAATGCAAAAAAAAACAACATACCTTTTGCATCAAAACTGTATAGTTTGGTGTTGTATATGATAGGAAGGATGCTTCCAAATCCAAAGATGTGATATTTACACTTGTTCCAGAACATGTCCAATACACCTTACCTTTGAACATGTTGAAAGATGTGTATATATTGAGATATATAATTTCTACAAATCATAACAACGGCATCATACATATTCGTGCACATTGTGAGCTGAACATAGTATTGGGGCACACTCTGTCACTGGTCTACAGAGCTTAAATGTTTCTGTAGGAGTGAAGCAGTGCTCTACTTGTGCGAGTGAACTTCAGATCAGTTGTCATATAATGAGGGGCAGCAAATTTGTAATTGGCATTTACACCTGATGTAGTTTGATAGAGCATGTCATATCACAATGGTACTCCAGTATTTATAGGCCATACTGTTGCCACCTAACTGTGGGATATATGTGCATTCCTGCTCACTATGGATGTATCCTGTATATGTGTGTGTTCTAAGATGTTTCTTTCATTGTGTACAGCAACATGTGTGTTATTGCTGCTGTTGTGTAAGTACCTCACTTACATATCGAATGTGGTCTGTATAAGTCCCTGCTGGCCTGAAAAAGTGTATGTGATCACTCCAGGTGAATATATGACATGAACCTTCACATATATTTATGCATATGTGTTGTGCACTGAGATTTTTGCACACACATTTTATATTTCCACTGTTACCCTGAGTCTCCATATTTGTTCGACATATTTATTGTGTGAGTCATAGCATTTTGTTTGAGTCATCACTTCAAAATTTGGTCCTGATATGATAATAATCACTTGAAATTCATACAGCATATACTTCATGAGATGCAGTGGTGTCTAAGCCATGAATAAACTGACTTTTATAATAGTTTATTATTGATATGTAGCAATTTTTGCTCAGTATGTACACTGTTCTTCCAGTTGTGAGTTCAACCATTCAGGTGTCTCAGTATGCGCTTCCTGGTTACCGTGATGTGCAATTTCCATTAACAGCCTAGATGGATAGTTACATTACATTGCTGAATGCAGTGGTAATGTCATGGTACTTCATACTGATTTATTCACTATTTTTTAGTTGTATTTTACAAAGGCTGCAAGACATGACAGCCCTCTGGTCAACAGACAGCAATGGAGACATCATGGCATGCCATACCTCTGCATAATAAGTCCAAATCCAAGGAGGAGGATGCAGCCCCAGCAGATGAGCCTGGACTATCCTGTGCTGTCTTTCCCATGCAGCATCAACAACATGCTATACCACCACAAGCTGACATGCGGGAGCAGATGTTTATGTCATGACCAATGTTAACATGTTGTACCACCACCAGCTGACATGCGGGACCAGATGTTTAAGGTCATGACCGATGTTAACATGCTATACACCCCCAGCTGACATATGGGACCAGATGTTTAAGGTCATGACCAATGTTAACATGCTGTACCACCACCAGCTGACATGCGGGACCAGATATTTAAGGTCATGACTGATGTTAACATGCTGTACCACCCCCAGCTGACATGCGGGACCAGATGTTTAAGGTCATGACTGATGTTAACATGCTGTACCACCCCCAGCTGACATACGAGACCAGATGTTTAAGGTCATGACCAATTTTAACATGCTGTACCACCACCAGCTGACATGTGTGACCAGATGTTTAAGGTCATGACCAATTTTAACATGGTGTAGCACCACCAGCTGACATGCGAGACCAGATGTTTAAGGTCATGACCAATGTTGACATACTGTACCACCACCAGCTGACATGCGGGACCAGATGTTTAAGGTCATGACCAATGTTTCCAGGATGCAGATGCAAACAATGATGTGAGACTTTTTCAGGAACATGGCACATACCATACACTGCTCCTTCAAGGAGATCACCACCAAACTCATCACTGATCTTCTGCCCAATGAAGGAAGTCTCTCAGATGACAGAGTGCCTATTGAGGACAAGAAAGAAATTATGTATTGTTACTATTATGGAAGAAGCCCAGAATTTCCAAACAAAAGATATATGAAAAGATTAAGAGAGAAATTAGAGGAAAGAAAAATACTTCCACAAGAAAAACTGTCAGAAGCTGCAAATAAAAAATTGTGTTCATTAGTACAACAGATCCAAGAAAAATTCTATATATAGACCAAGAAACCTAGTGTCATTTAGAAAAAGAAGCAACCGAGGAAGTGCAAAAATTTAAAGAACAAAATTTAGAGATGTCTGAAGAGTATAAAAAAGAAATATGGACATGGGAAAGAAAGAGAGATCTGATATGGTGCAATATTTATGCAAAGGAGAAAGCCAAATTAATCAACACAAAAAAGGCAACCCCAAAGATATTCGAAGAGAAATATAAGCAAAGGCATCCAGATATGGAAAATTTTACATTAAAAATATAAGATCACAAAGAGGGAATGTAGAACAGAAGCTTAGCCAAGTAGAAGTAAAGAAAAATAGAAGCTGACGTTATGGAATATTTGTGAAGAGAAGGATTCGGTGTAGAAAGTCTAACACAGGTCATATCACAGCATGATGGAAAAACAAGTTCCCAAAGTAAGGAGTAACAACAGGAGCAGGAGACATGTGAAGAAGAAATATGGACATGGGAAAGAAAATGAGATTTAATATGGTACAATATCTATGCAAAGGAGAAAGCAAAGCTAATCAGTGCAAAAAGAGCAGCACCAAAGATATTTGAAGAGAAATACAGGAAAATACATCTAGACATAGAAAATGCCACAATACAAAAAATAAGAAAACAAAGAGGAAAAGTAGAAAACAGGATTAATAATGGAGAAGTTAAAGAAACAGAAACTGAGGGTATAGAGTACCTGCAAAGTGAAGGATTTAGTGCAGAAAATTTAACTCAGATAACAACACAACAGGCTAGAGCAATGGACACCCATATTAAGGAGAAACCAGTGGAGCAGGAAGAATTTAATCAGCCTCCCACAGGAAACCAGTACAAATGTTCAGTTGGAGCTATACAGCAAGGGAAAGAACATAAAACTGTGGCAACTCTGACACATTCAATGTTGGGGAGTGATAGGTCAGCGATTTCCCATATGAAAGAGCAATGGATGACATAGTGAAACTGAAGAGAATGTAGCACAGGAAGAAGTTCTGGAACTTTCTATAGAATGCCCGCAGGAAATGGAGAACAAATAATGTGCCCTCAGTTTAGACAAAAATGATCTAAGAGAAGAGTTGCTTGATTTAATAGAGATGGACAGACATATGAAGATCAATTAAAGAAATAGAATGCAGAATGTCAATAAAACTCCAAAAGTTAGAAGCTTGATAATGCAAATGAACACAGTAATTAGGACTGTCCATAGAGATTCATGCGATGTAACAGAAGTAAATAGGATGCATTACTGTGCAGCCAAATTAATAACAGATAAAAGTCCTGCCACAAGAACACAGTAAGGGAAAGGACAGAGAAATCGAATGCCATCATGGAAGTATCAAACAGAGAAAACTATAAAGCAATTAAGACAAGAAGTGTCACTGCTAGAAGAGTATAGAAGAAGGAACAGATAAACAAAAATACTCAGAAAGATAGATGTGATAAAACAATGCATGTATTGTAACAGATTAGTATTTATCATGCATTATCGCAAACAATAAACTAAAAATATCAGCACAGGCAGAAAAACTTAGAAGATACACAGATAAATATAAAGGAAAAGTACAAAATAAGTAATTTATTGATGACCCAAAAAAGTTTTATAGAAAATTGGGAAACAAGGTAAAAGGATTTTAAAGACCACCAAAAAGAGAAGAAATGGATACATTTTGGGGAAATATTTATGAAGATCCTGTGGAACATAACAAAGATACTAAATAGAAGAAGTAAAAGAAAGAATAAGAAATTCAAATGTATAGGATATGAAATGGGATGAAGTAACGGCGAGACAGAATGAAACAAAGTTAAGAAAAACCTCTAATTGGAAAATCCCAGGTCCAGATGCAGTACCTAACTTCTGGCTAAAAGTATTAACATCTTTATATGAAGATTTAGCTATGAGTAAGAACTATTTATATGCGCACCTTGAACAGACACCAACCTGGCTAACAACAGGAAAAACAAGGCACTTACTTAAGAGTGAACCTGCAAGCTACCCTAAAAACTTTAGACCAATAACTTGCCTTCCGGCAATGTATAAACTATATACTGGAATTGATGCCGATAGAGTTTATACTCATTTAGAAGAAAACTTAATTATGGCAATAGAACAAAGGGGTAGTAAAAGAAAGTCATATGGAACAAAGGATCATTTGTTGTTAAATAAAGTTACGGGGAGAACTGTAAAAAGGGGAAGAATTTAAGTATGGCATGGATGGGTCTAGGACACATGCTCAACTAGCATATGTCCGAATCACAAAACATTGAACACACATACACAAAAGTGCTTAACATCGAAAACCGCTTCCGTGTATGTGTAGTTCAAAAAGAAAATCTACGTTTCTGCCCCCTGCACCCCCCAATACTTTATCATTCTCACTCCAAGATCACACTACAGTGGAGAAAAGGGAATTTTCCCTTACCTGCACTGTGGTCTGATCTACAAAATAGGCACACATACATGGAAGTGCTTGTCGATGTTAAGCGTTTTCGTGTATGTGTGTTCGATGTTTTGTGATTTGGACATATATTAGTCGAACATGTGTCTGGATCCCAGCATGGATAGACTGCAAAAAATCATTTGACAGTATCCCACACTCATGGATAAAAGATTGTTTACAAATGTATAAGATACACCCTATACTGATAAACTACATCACAGCAGCCATGAAAGAGTGGCAAACCACTTTGCAGTTAAGCTATGATAAAGGACAAGTTATTATTCCAGGGATAAAAATCCAAAGGGGGATATTCCAGGGTGATTCTCTGTCACCACTGCTGTTTTGCCTTGCCCTTAACCCATTAAGCTGTCTGCTTAACATATTAGGTCCATAGCTCTAATTTGGCTCCCAGAAAGCAACAAAGTGTAACATTCTCTTTGTCAATGATTTAAAACTGCATAGCTCATCAGATGAGGAATTGAAACACAACTGCAAGTAGTCAAATCTTTTTCAGATGATATAAAAATATTTGGTCTTGACAAATGTGCAAAAGCAACCTTTAAAGCAGGAAAGCTGCAGCACCAAGAAAACTTCAGTTTGGGTCAAGAATGTGATATAAAAGAACTTGAAGGGAGTGTATACATATTTGGGAATTGATGAAGGATCAACAATAAAACATGAACAAATGTGAATAAAACTCAGTAAGGAATATTTTAGAAGACTTACATTAATCCTATAAACAGTGTTGACATCTAGTAACAAAGTTCACACTATAAACCAATTTGCTCTTCCTGTTCTAACTTACAGTTGTGGAGTGACTGACCAGCCCCAAAAGGTGTTGGATAGATTAGACAGGAAAACAAGAAGGATGCTTCATGCCCATAAACTGATTTATAAAAATCAGTACTTACCAAGATTATATATTCCCCATTCCAAAGGAAGAATGGGTCTCCTTGAAATTGATTACATGTATAGATCTGCAATCATGGGACTGCATACATATCTGATGACTTCACAAGACATAAACATTGTGAAAGTTTTGAAATATGAGGAGAAAAAATCTAAGATGACTTCCCTGTTTAGTCTATCAGAAGCATATCAAGGTCAAGTGGGAATGGAAATTAAACCAGAAGGAGATAAAAATCAGGCAGCAACTGAATGTGCCAAAAATACAAAAGAAAGAATATAAGGTGAAAGATCAGATGAGAAGGCAAGAAATGTGGAAAATGCATAAATATAGTTGCAAGTATAGAACACTCCTGGAACAACCTCATGTTGATCAGGATCAAATGTAGGAATGGTTAAGAAGAGGCAAATTTAAAACCAAAAGATGAAAGGTTAATATTGGTGGCCCAAGATAGTGGACTACATACAAATTTGTTTACAAAGTCCATTGAACATATGGAAAAAACAGACAAATGTAGGTTTTGTAAAACAGAATTGGAAACAGTTGCACACCTTGTTGGTGGTTGTGCCATACAAATGGCAGAAGGACTGTATACTGAAAGGCATAATAATTTGGCAAGAATGTTGCACTGGGAATTGTGCAAACATTATAATATTGAAGTGGCTGAAAAGCACTGGAAACATGAGCCACAAAGCATCATAGAAAATGATGTCTACATCACACGGGATCACCCATTACCAATAGTTCAAAAGACAGATGCAAGAAAACCGGAAATAGTGGTCCATGAAAAGAAGACAAAAGTAGCATTGATCGTTGAAATTGCTACACCCAGTGACTACAGTGTCCTGCATACAGAGAGACACAAAGTCATAACATATCAGGATTTGCAGGCAGAAATGAGAGCAATGTGGAAGAAAGATACCAAAAAAGTTTCAATAGTAGTAGGAGCAATGGGTCTTATAAAAAAGAATCTATACTTGTACTAAGATATGTTACCGATACATGTAACTCCATAAGAATTGCAGAAGGAGTTATTACTGGGCACACTGCAGGTGCTGCGAAGAGCACTTCTGACTGACATCAAAGATTGAAACAATACTAATTTCATGAACTTTAATCATACTTTGACTTAGGAAAGGAGTCCAATCCCGTCTTGGTATTAGAAACCCAAAAGATTTGGAGAAATTAAAAAGGACAGTAAGTATAGTCTTTGTTTTCCTTCCATTTTATGTGGCCTGAATGTGACAGCCACAGGCTGTTGTCCTATGGTATCCTTTGTCAGGTCACCAGTTGCTGCACATGCCAAATGCTTCTCAAACCCTATGACATGGCAACCTCTTGTCCTGTGCAAGACATTTAAAAGTGTCACTCAAAAACAACACCCACAGTTGTCTGCAGGGAAATAAATTGTCATTTGGTGACATTTCATTCTTATTTACCTATCACAGACATTTGTACTGTATTACAGTATGTCAGAGATAGTTTCCATTGATAAGTACAGGAGTATAGTGCTACCATATACATATGCCTTCTAATCGCATCTTTTTTGAGGAGCACTAGGGTTATGGTTGACCACAATAGCACAATTTCTCTATTGATTCCCATCTGTGTTGGCAGTCTTGTCACATTAGCAATGTATGTATAACTGTGGATTGACAATGCTTTTATGGCATGGCATGTGTCTGCCTTTCCTCATACTACATTGGGTGTTCTGTTCAGACATATTCTTCTTTGATTTGCACTCATCATCCAACTGTTTATACCTGCATTGCTGACAATAGTTTACACAGGTGTTTTTGTTCCCTTTCATGCAGTCAGTCTCTTTGTTGGTTGATATGCACATCAGGTACTGCTGTGATAGTCATACTAATGTGGACATCAGCCACATGTTCACCAATTATGTACAACTGTTCTGCATCCCTGTGTTTGCATGTATGCTGCTGACTCCTGTGTATTTCATCATGTCAGTGGGTTGTGCTTCCCCACAGACTGCACTGTAAAATATTCAAGGCATTCTGACATGTTACACTGTGCCACATTACAGGTTCATTTTGTCTTCACATGACTGTGTGTCTATGTGCCCCCCAGTGACTACTCTTGGGTTACAGTACTACATTTTCTCTTTAAAGCTGTACACATCATGTTTATGTACTATTGAGTGAGTTCTGCACATCCTGAAATTCTGTGCATTATGCATGAGTTGCACTGTAGCATTTCCTTGTGAGTCACTTGCAACCAGTTGACATAATTTATCCTCAAAATATAGTGTTGCATTACTGCATGACACATTTACATGTAGCACACATTCTTAACAAGTATTCTTAAGGACATGTTCTGCAATGTAGGTTGTAAATATCTGTTCATCACCATCATCACCATTATGATGTGACATTTTCTTTCTCCACATGCATTAACATGTTTACCTTCACACAGATGTGCAGAATTGTTGTGTCACATATTTGCAGCCATGGTATTTGTTTCTATGGTTTTGCATGACTGTACATAGGAGTATATAAAAATATTCTTTGTGAAGTGTTCATAGGTTCATAGTTTGGTATTAGGCTATTGGCCCTAGGGCCTATACAAGCCTAGCCATAACAATTCCCTGGCCATTTCTTCCCACAGTATGTACTTCCCTGGACCCGTGTCTAGCAGGGCGACTGACGTGTTCCCCGGGGTGAATTTCCTATTAATGAACTAATCTTTATGGCACATTTGCTACTGTTGTACAGTAGTGTGTTGTATATCTCATTTGCACACAATCATGACTTACACATCAAATTGACATATAGTGACCATATGCTGCAGTATATGTGCCAATATAGCTGATTGTAATCCATGTGATGTGTTAGTGAACATACTGTCACATGGATGAATGCTACTCAGCTGCAGATGTCACATTACATGTATTCCATATACCCTGTACACATGTTCCATGATGACACATTCCAATATCCACATCATTGCTTGCACATATGGTACAAGTGGACACGGCTTGTGTTCATTCATGTGTGATATATGATTGGACATATTGATGACAGTTGCATAGCAAAACTAAAGAGGTCCTTCATCTTGGCAGCAGCTTAGGTTTCCATAGGTACACCACACTTGAGGTGCAGTGACACAGGTGAGAATTACATATGTGTATGTCATGCACATGGAGCACAAGACCCCACTTGGCTTATGTTTACATAGCTCTGTCTTCATGTTGTCATATGTGACACTTCTCTATTTTTTTTATTTTATTTTGAATTTGTTAACCAGGGTAGAGAACACTGAGCCCACTGGACCCAGTTTAGTTACAGCCTGGAGTAAACACACAAATACATGACATTATATACAGAGTGACTGACAAAACACAATATATAGTTGTTTTAAGTAGAGAGTGGAAAACAAAGTTGTCATGCTGAAAGAATCATGATGAAAAGTAGAGTCAAATCAGGTATGTAGAGGGAAGAAGGGTAGAAAGAGATTAAGTTATATGAACAGAGTGAAAGAAGTTGCATTTTCCTAGAGTCTTGAAATGTGCTTTTATTTCTGATCAGAAAATGAGGTAAGAGAAATCTTTAAGAAAATATGGGGTTCTGAGGAAGACTGTATGTTTACAGTTGAAAGCGCTTAACCAGTGGATGTTTTAACTATTTTACAATAAAAGAATATTCTTATTCGAGCTGTGTTGGAGGTTATCCAGGTCTGCACCAGTTCTTGTCACTTTGATTAGTACGTGGTTCTACAGTTGTATTTGGAGGTAATGCTTAAAGTAATGTTAAAATACTCACAAACAGTATATAATAACTTTAAAAACCCTAACATTTTTAATCCAGAATTGAATGCATCTTTAGAGACTTTCTGTAATGTATGTGAAACAGAACTTAGAGAAGTTGTGGATTCACAGGAAGGAGTTTATTATAATAGATTTTGTAACTTAAATGGTGTGGAAGAAAAGTATTACATGATTTGGTGAATGATTTAACAATTACAATACGCCCAGCTGATAAAGGTTGGAGGATAGTGATTTATGATACAGACAGTTATTGTAAAGATATGTTTTCGATGTTAAATGATGATAAAGTGTATAAGAAAGTCTCATTAGCTCATATTGAAGAGCTATGTGGTTATATTTATAAGTCATTGAATGACTGTTACTTAAGTAACCTTATTACCAAGCCATTATTAGATTATTATTTAGTCATGTATCCATTGGTGCCTGTTATTCAAGAGCAACCAAAAGCACATAAGAGCGACTCGACCACCTTTAAGGCTGATAGTGGCTGGCCAAGCTTGGGTAACCCAACCATTATCAATTTATGTTGAAAAGAATTTAAAACCTGCTGTGGTGGTGGTGCTGCGGTAGCGTTGTCGCCTCACAGTTAGACGTTGCCCGTTCGATTCTCAGTTAGAATGTCTTCTGTGTGATGACATGCATGAATGGGTGTTCCTTCGTTGAAGGTTGTGCGTTAGGCCCGGCAAGCCAGCACGTAAAAATCTACTGCCAATCATTAGCGGACCGAAGTTCTGCTGTGGCGACCCTTAACCGAAAAAAGTCAAAAGACAATAATGAAATCACCCAGTATAGTATGTGACACCAAGCAATGTATATATGATCTACATGTAGCTGTTACAGGTCAGAATGAAAAATTAGCTGAGAGTTATTTGGTAGCCCTCAATGTGAATTCTTTATTCATGGTGATACCACATTCTTATGGTATAGAAGCAGTTAAAAGTTATTTAACACAGAGTTACATATATGAATCAGTACAGATTGATTTTATATGCATGTTGCTGGAACCGATACTGGTGAACAATATGTTTCTGTTTAAGGACATTTACTATTTACAATTACTTGGTAAAGCTATGGGCACCCCATGTGCCAATAGCTACACCAATATAGTGTTAGCTTCTTGTGAGGAACAATTTGTTCAGAACAATAATGATTTGTCTGAATATATTTTCCTATACAAAAGATTTGTGGATGACCTGGTATTGATTTGGGCTGGGTCTTGGAAGCTATTACATCAATTTTTATTATATATTAATAATACTACTAGTTTTTTTAGGTTTCACTCATGTAGTCTCTAGGACTCAGGTAGAACGTATAAGAGAGCACATAGCAATTAGAAATGATGTAGATAGAAGTGCCCTTGCTAAACATTCAGCCTTGTTTTGTAACATGCATGAATTTAGTTTTAAAGTTAAGGCATGCATATATATCCAAGCCCAAGACTGGGAGACTTAAAAAACTTGACGGAGCAATGTAAGTTGAAATGGATTTTAGAATTACAAGCTGCTAGACCCCCAGGTCTTAATGACAGGGCTTCTATCAAGCCATATTTAAAAGCTAGATCTCTTAAATGAAATGTTTAATAATATATATGCACATATACATATGTTTTAAGGTATTTTTTAATACATTTTACTACTGTTGTGGTTAGGTGTTTGAAGTTATTAATATACATGCTATGTGTCTACATTTATGAATGTAATAACTATAAGTAGGTATGTTAACTTTAAGAATGTGAAATTAGATAATTGTATGTATAATTGATTAATTTATGAGGGCATATAAGGGAAGTGATGTGATATGCTCTTGGTCTGAAGAAGCATCATGAACTGATGCAAAAGCATTAACCATTTAATAAATTATTCTACTTTTAGCCACCTCACTTACTACATTTTATTTATCCACAATTTATATAGTTTGTGTAGTGGAGGTTCACAGTGACATTGTTATTTATTGTTGGATCAATGAAGTTAATGGCAAAGACAGCACACTGTATGAATCAAACACTGTAAAAATTGATATGATATATGAAAGGAGATTGCCCCCATAACTAAGGGTTGGTCATTTATAATTTCTAAGGAAGTTTAACAATACACTTTAAACTACAATACTTTGCAAATCAAATGATTATGTTACTAAATCAAGGTACACATATGCATTAATATCTATATCACAACAGACAGAATGAAAGACAGATAGGCAGACTATTTAGGCATGTCAGAGGCTCAGGTAGGCCTTCTGTCTCCTTTTACTTATCTGGATTATTTTCTAACATATGTTCCATATATCCCCATGGTTTCATGATTAATAATCAAAAAAGAAACACTGTGTTATGCAATATTGCAGCCATAAGTTGATATTGCAAAACACTGACTTTAGTAAAAAACATATTCAAAGCACTGTTTTCAGGAGCACTCTGTGTCTCCCTGGACTTTCCATTCACATGAAACAGCCCCCTAGCTGAGCAGCCCTGTGCAAAGATCACTCAGCATTTGGGGAAAAGGGGAAAACTTCATTACATCCCAAGTTTCACAATCTCAAAAGCAGAACAGATACAAAGTATAACAAAACTAGTCTGATTAACTGATTCTTGGCTTTACCAGACCAGATTAAAATCTATGCTCCCCACCATTAATCATATTCCAGCTTTGTAACAGCTATTTCAATGGAAATTACTTATTTATCTATAACATTACTACTCTAATTATTCTGCCATTTCACTAATAGGCTCATAGGTTCATAGATAGATACTAGGCTATTTGCCCGAGGGCATTTATAAGCCTAGCCAGAGTGTGTCGGCTTTCACCGCCCCATTGATTAATTAACTGAGCCTCTGTCATGAAGAGCCAATGAAGTCATCCCAGGGGTGTATTTTCTGTTACCCATCTGTCAAAGGAAAAAACTTCAAAGACCAATTCACGTAAGGTTCAAGCAAGGCACCCTTTATTAACTTGCAGCAAGGAGACAAAGCATGCTGGCAGAATGGTTTGTCTGAACATTAATAATTAGTATGGCATTTTTATACAGGTCTTTCCATGTCACACAGAAATGTTACTTCTATTACTGACATAGTTAGACACAGCTTTCTATATTGTTCTACAGAAAATGTTACTAGACTAATTGCTAACTAGTTGAGAATAACTGCTGGTTTACAAATCATTTGAGAAAAACAACTTGGCCTTGGGGCTTATTTTAGCCCACCACAAACTTTCAATTCTTCAACTGTGCAGTTCTAATATATGTGTTACATTTTGCCTAGATTCAAGGTACATTTCTAGCTTAGGTACAAGTAATGCTGACTACGGTTTATACTTTCAAGCATCCATTGTGTTCTTTATTAAAGCTTCTAGCAGCTGTGTACTTTCTCATGGCATAAGCAGAAAATCAATAACTCTTTGTTAAGTCTCATGACACTAGTAGAAATGAAACACTTATTATTATTTTCATGACCTTAGCAGAAATGAAATGCTCCCTGTTAAGTTTCTAATAGCTGTGCAGATTCATGCAGTGTGAACAGAATAAATGTATTAACTCTCTTAAACCTCAAATGCACTAAGCATGCATATTACTAATACATATTTTTCTAACATTTCCCCCCTTTTAATACTTTTATTCTACTTTCAAAATAAGCATAAACAGTTTTTTTTTCTTCCCCTAACCTCTTCCTACTCAGGATTTGCAGTTAAGAAAGTCATTCAGTTTAAACTTATGAAAGCATTTTCAATTTTTCAACAATTCTTCAAGTTCAGCACCTTGGTATAAGGTTTCTGAAACTGACATGTCTATAAAGTCTTTAATCAGTATTTTCATGCAGGGGATGCAGCAGCACACACATACCACCAGCAGGATCATTCCTACACAGATGGCAATCAGGATGTTCATTAGGATACTGCCCCACCCCCCAAACAATCTCTGGAAAAAGTCCATCAATGGATTTGGTCCTGGCTTGGTCATAACCGACACCTGCTGAATTACCTCAAGGTGATTGTCTATCTTGTGTTTGTGGTCAGGAATATACGAACAACACTCCTCCTGGATTAAAGCGCAAGTGCCTCCTCTCACCGCTAGGGTGAAGTCAAGAGCCATGCGGTTTTAAAGCACTACAGTTCTCATGGCAGTCAGTTCATCAGTCACCAATTCTAGAGCGGAAAAGGTTGCATTGCTCATTATTTTGAGAAGTTTAGACAGTTTTCTCAGTTCCCAGATTGATTTTGTTGCTCCATATGCTGGCAATACACCTGCCCACTAGATGATGGTATCACCCAAGTCCATATGTGACAGTCCATTTTTCCCTAAGCCCACAGCATGATGGTTTTTCCAGCCTGCATTGATTTGCCCCACTGGGTTGACAGGCTTCTTGATTTCTCGTCGAACATTCCAAATTTTCCCCTGAGGTAAAACTGCTGTGTGTCGTATGGCCGGAACCAGGTACCCCAAATAACAACTGCCGGACCAATTCTCAGGTAACCACTTATATGCTTTCCTACCACATACAAAGTAGTGATCTTCTACTTTGGTAGTAACTTTACTATGTCCTGGCTCTGGATGAAACATTTTTTTGTCAACTATAATCAGTTGTTTATAGAGGTCAGCATTATGTTTTACTTCATCAGTTGTCCTATGCATCAGTTCAAAATTGAATAATAGCTTGTGTTGCAATAGGAACCTGTGTTGTCAGTTTTATTGTAGCATCTATAGGGAACAGTCACATTGCAATTGCTCCAACCCACCTGAACTGTATCATTTTTGTAAAAACACACAGTCCCCTTCTGTCGAACAGTCAAGTGCAATGCTACTTTATCTTGTGATGTGACATCTGATGTATCATAGACTAAGTTTTCCCAGGTCTTGTTGGCTTCTAAGGGGACTGAAGTTAACAATAACCCCCCGTATGCTGTTGGCAAAGCTGTGCAAATCCAGAAATTTGAAACATTGAAGGTCTCAGCATACACATATTTGATTGCCTGGTAAGTGTTGAAGTTTGGGTGCCACTCTACGTGCAACTCTCCACGCTTATTCAGTTCAGTTTGTGTGACTGGGAAAAGGAATGGCCACAACAAAAAGATTATTGTCAGTAGTACAGTCAACAGGATGATTATGTAATACTTCTGAGGAAACGGTTGTTCTGCATTCCTGTTTTCTCCGACTCTTCCGAGTAGGTGTATTTGGATTTTTCTGGATTTCATAATTTTTGCTTTTGACATGTGATCTTACTCTCTGCCCTAATAGGACCTTCGGCACCGATGGTTTCTTCACTGGGGTTGAGACGGATCAGTCCTATTGATCTGACCCCCCTTTGTAGCCAGACTTTGTGCTGAGGGCCCCGATGGAGAGGTAAGATTTTTGTCCAGTTCAAAGTTTTTAACTAGTTTGCAGTGTGTCAGGTGGATCCACGAAGCTCACTCTGCTATCTTGACTGCAGTGGGTGTTGAAAGAAGCACCTGGTATGGACCTTCCCACCTTGGTGCCGACCAATTCTTCTTTATAACTTTTATCCACACCTAGTCTCCGGGTGTCACTGCCACTTCTGATGTCTCGGTTTGTTTTCTATCTGAAACAGAATTTGACTGCAACAGATGTTTAAAATTCATTAACTTCCTCATATATTCAGCTAGTGTAAAATCAGCTTCCTGGTCTGAGGACATGAGACGTTTCCACTGGGGTGTATAATAAGCCCTTCCAAATAGTTTTTCAAAAGGAATCCATCCTTTTGCAGTCGGAACAGTTCTCATGCCCAACAGCGCCAGGGGCAAACAATACAGCCAATTCTTTCCTGTCTCAGCAATTAACTTTCTCAATTTGTTTTTTAATATACCATTATGCCTTTCAACTAGCCCTGCAGATTGCGGATGGTATGCACAATGATTTTTTTAAAGAAATACCAAAATGCTTACTTAACTGCTGTATGGTTTGGTTTACAAAGTGTGTACCATTGTCACTGTAGATCCTTTCCGGAATGCCGAATCTAGGGATGATTTCTTTGACAAGTACTTTTGCCACCGTGGCTGCATCTGGATTTTTGGTTGGAAAGGCTTCCACCCATCTGGAAACATATCTACAATGACAAAACAATACTTCTTATTTTCATATTTGTTCAATTCTATGAAATCTATACAGATAGTGTGAAACGGCTATGGTGGTGTAGGGAAACTCCCTTGCTTGGGCTTTAATGCCCCTTGTGCATGATGTTTGTGGCAAATCTGACACGTCAAACAAAATTTTTTAGAGTAGTTTGTAAATCCGTACGCTGTGAACACCTGGTTCACCAGCTTACCATCCCCCCTGTTGAGACATGGCACTGCCCATGGCTCAACAAAGCTGCATATCTAAACAAATTAGATGTTAGTATCGGTTTCCCTTCTTTAGAGATTACATCCCCTTTTCGAGAATTGCTCCTCGTTTCACCCATCTTTGTTTTTCAGCTTGCGTAGTGAGTATCTGCATTGTTTTTAACATTTCTAAGTCTAAAATCTCAGGGTTGTAGTTCCTCATTTAAAAGAAATACTTCTGTAGCTGCTTGTTTTGCAGCTGTATCAGCTCTTGCATTACCTTTTGAAATCCTATCTTGTTGCTTGGTGTGAGCTGTGCATTTACAAATGGCTATTTTTTGAGGTAACTGAATAGATTCTAAAAGATCTAAAATAAACTGTGCATGATTTATAGGTTTGCCAGTAGATGTTATCATTCCTCGGTTTTTCCACTGTTGCGCAAAAACATGTACAGTAGAAAAAGCGTACTGGCTGTCAGTAAAAATGTTCACACATTTACCCTTTGCTAAGTTACATGCCCGTGTCAAGGCAATCAATTCTGCTTCCTGTGCAGATAAGTTGTGTGGTAAAGGTTTTGCTTCTATAATCTCAGTGTCAGAAACTACTGCATATCTTACTAGGTTCTGCCCTGCAGGACCCCTTTTGCACGAACCATCCACGTAGTATGTCACCTCAGCATCATCCAAGGGGACGTCCGTGAGATCCTTTTTAGGTAGTGTCTTTTGCTCAATTATCTGCAGGCAGCAGTGCATTGTGCCATCTGCAGGGGGTTGGGAGCAGAGTAGAAGGGTTCAAAGTTGTACATCGTTCAATTGTCATATGAGGTTGGCTCAACAATATAGTCATGCAGGAAAGATGCCTAGCAGGGGAGAGATATGCCACCTTTTCTTGCAGTAAAATGATCGCGATTGCATGGGGTACTCTCAAAGTGACAGGGTGGAATACGACTGCTGAGGCCGAAGCCTGTACTGCCATTGCAGCTGCAACTACCACTTGTACACAGTGGGGTAAGGATTGTGCCACTGGGTCTAGTTGTGATGAATAGTAAGCAATGGGGCGTTACTTATCCCCATGCTGCTGTGTTAATACTGACGTCATGTAACCCTGCTTACAATCTACAGTTTGGAAAAAACGTTTATGGTAGTTTGGTAATCCTAGAACTAATGAGGACATTATTAACTGTTTCAGTTTGCAGAAAGCAGATTCTGCCTCTGGTGTCCATTGTAACAAATCCTGTGCTGCCATAGGCTTCTTATATATAAGGTCAGTTAGCGGTGCAGATTCCAAAGCATAGTTTGGAATCCAGCTCCGGCAAAAATTAGTTGTACCCAGGAAGGACATCATTTCCTTCTTGGTAGTGGGTTTTGGTGCTTGAAAAATTGCTACTTTTCTGTCCTCATCTAATGTTCTACCTTCCTTGGATATTACATATCCCAGGTATTTGACTTGTTTTTTCCAAAGCTGCAGTTTATTTTTATTTACCTTATGTCCTTCAGTGGCTAAAAATCGTAATAGTGCTATGGTATCTTCTTTACAATCTTGCTGGGTGGGGGTCGCCAGCAAGATGTCATCAACATGAAGTAAATCTGACTGCCTCTTGGTGGGGTGAATCCCGCCAAGTTGCTTGCCATTTCTTGTGAGAATATTATTGGACTTTCACAATATCCCTGTGGTAGTCGCGTATATGTATACCTTTTCCCCTGAAATGTGAATGCAAACCAATATTGGCTATCAGGGTGTATCGGTATCGAAAAGAACGCATTGCTGATGTCTACCACAGAAAAATACTTCTGTTGAGGTTTTAAATCATTCAACAGGGTGTGTGGGTCTGGCACCGTAGCTGCCCTTGGTATTACTGCATCATTTACAGCTTGTAAATCTTGGACCATACGCCATTCTCCATTTGCTTTTTTAACTGGAAATAAGGGTGTGTTACATGGTGAATCAGGATATTCTACTTGTATCCCTCCTTTATGTAAGGCTGCTATAATAGGCATTATCCCTGCCTCTGCATCTTTTCTTAAGGGATACTGTCTTTTCTGTGGTCTAAATGCTGACTTTGGCGTGATAGTAACTGGTCCCACTGTACGAATAAGTCCTACATCTGATTTTCCTGTTGACCAGAGAGTCTCTGGTATATTTTGTAAGGCGTTCTCTTCCTCCTTTAATAGGAGTGCTAATCAACTGTCCTTGCTAGACTGCAAGTGCACGGCTGGGTGGGTCTGAGTTATCCAATTTAACTTCTGTATTTGTATTCCCTGTTCTAATTCTGTCTGTTTCTCCTATCTCGTGACTTTTTCTCCTAGGTCTGCCCATTCTATATTTTTGTTCTTGGTTAAACTAATGTGGTAACTGATTAGATTTATAAAGTGCAAAGAACTCCTGGGGCAATGAACAGCTGGCTACACTGTTCCCTTCTGTGTCCCAGTACAGATTATGTAATATCAATCTGCATGATTTTTAAACAATTCTTGCTCATATTCCTTATCAGGTCCTGGTGTGTTACAATAATACAGGGTACAGTGCAACAGGTGTTGCTTATCAATGTCAAGGGAGGGGAACTTGCTGATGGCTACATTCATTAATTCTTCGGTCACAGTCCCTGGACCAGTCGTAACCAAGTCTTGGCTGTACCAATAAAAATGTCACCCTCCGATTGCAGTGCAAAGGTATCAATTTGTCGCTGTGCTTCCATACCCTGCATGGTTGGGACTACTGCTATACCAAATAGTTGCATGAGGTCTCTGCCCAAGAGGTTTACTGGGCATTTTGCAGAAACAACAATTTTTTTCTTTTCTGAGTCAATCCTGAAACTGGATCGGTTATTGCAATATTACAGGAGAGGGGCTCCTGATACAGCTGTCCATTAGCTGCTTTTACCAGTATGTAATCAGGTGACTCCCTGTTTTCTGGCAGTTTGGAGGGATGTATCAGGGTTCATGATGCCCCTGAGTCACACAAGAATTTGACTTCCTTCCCTTCTACCAAGAGTGTAATTTCTGGTTTTGTGTCTGCTAAATAGAGCTCCAAGCGCAATAAAGCTGGTCTAATATTTCATTTTCTTCATTGTCACTAACTTCTTGCACTTCCTCTATCTCTTCTGTCACATCCTCTAGTCCCTCTATCACATTCTCATTTGTCCTTTCTTAGCTATCCCCTTCTAGTGATTCCTGACTACCATATAGTCAGTCCTCACCCTCCTTGTCTTCCGTGGTTGCCTTCTTGTTTTTCTTGCAATCCGTTGCCAAGTGTCCCTTTTTACCGCATTTAAAACATTCACCCCTTTTCTTTCGCCCTTCAAAGTCCTCTGATCATTGATCAGATTGTTTGTTTCCCTGTGCATTTTTCTTGCCCTTTTTCCTGGACTGTACTACATAAACTTCTGCTCCATCTTCTACAGAAAATACTTGAGCTTTCTTTTTCTTTTTGCTATTAAAATGCCTTTCGGCATGCCTAGAATATTCAAGTAATGACTGTAACCTGCTTGTACGCTGGTCTACCATGTGTTTTGTAATAAAACTGCTTATAGGTGCAATACTGCCCTTTAAAATGCATTCTTTAACTGCTGTTCATATGGGGAATCTTGTGTTTGATCATCAGGAACATGCATTCCACAGTGGTTATTAAAACATTCTAATAGTTTCACCTACTTGTTGGATGTATTGATTAATGCAAGTCCAGTCTGCCCTAGGCTTCCATTTTTCAGAGATGCGGTCTGTAAGACCTTTTACTCTGTTGTCTAATTCTGTGCTGCTATGTGGGAGGGGTCTTTGTGCAGCGTCACAGGGATTCTAGTTGCCACTAATCATGTGCCAATCTGGCCCCACAATTTGTCTAACTACTTTTTCTACCTCTTCTCCATTTAGGTTATAACTCAGCCTCATTCCTTGTAAATCGTCTGAGAATTTTCTAAAATTAACTTTTGGATGGGGAATTCCCTCAGTGGCTTTCCGGATATCTTCCGGAGTCCAAGGTCTATACACTAAAATGGTTGGGTCCTGATTATCTTGTCCTGCTTGAGGATTGGGTACTTCTATAAGTGGGCATATTTCTTCTTCACTCATAGATCGTGAATTCTTAGCCATTTGATATAACTCGATGCCTTCATTTGAGTTACCTGCCCTTGTTTGAGACCTGGTCCCGATGGGATCTCTGATAAATGGTTTTACTTTTACAATGTCTCTATTTTCAGTGACGACAGGATATCATGGGGGTGGACTAACTTGTTCACTTGCTTCATATTCTGGTAAGGGAGGCAGAGGGGCCGATGCTATTACTAAGTTATTGTCCTCCTTATCTAAAAACATTGTTTTTGAATTGTTGTTCTTTTGTTCCCTGCGGTTTACTTAATCAATCCACCTGTGTGCCTGAGGAATTCCTAATTTACGTTGCTTTTTTACCTGACCTTTGGAATCAGTTTTGAGCTGTTTGACAAGTTTGATAAGCGAGGATTTTTCTAATTTTCCATCAAATTCATATTTATTAACCCATTTTGAATAATATTTAATATTGTCGGCGCGCTGCGACTGCATGTATTTTGCATCTTCTATTAATGGCGGATTTTGGGGTCTTTTTGTGCAATTATTACCCATTTTGTTCTACCCTTTTGATCATTAGGTAACTTCTCTTATTTTTAACGTGGTACCATGGATTTTGTTATAGTCTCTTCAGAATGACTGCCTACTTATTCTGTTTCTCCTGATCTACGACAAGACAGTAATCTTTTCTGTCCCTGACTTGTAAGAAAAATACAGTCCTGACTAAAACAATACAAATCTAGTCCCTGATCTGAAACAGAAAACAGGAAAAAGTAGATTCACCTTACCTGAGCCTACGTGATTGATCACCTGATTCGCGGAGACCCGTCCTTCAGTCGCAGATCAGAAAGTGGCTGGCCTCTTTTGAACGACAATTCAGTCAGAGGGCTTTTCAAATAAGAAGAACTGATTTGGTTTCTTCCCCGTACGGTTTCAACCACCTGGCCCGTCTGATCCGAGGTGAAGAGAGGTTTCCATTCCGAAGGACCAATCTGTCAAAGTAAAAAACTTCAAAGATGCTGATTTACAAAACATTTGAGAAAAACAACCTGGCCCTGGGGCTTATTTTAGCCCACCGCAAACTTTCAATTCTTCAATTGTGCAGTTCTAATATATGTGTTACATTTTGCCTAGATTCAAGGTACATTTCTAACTTAGGTACAAGTAATGCTGACTACGGTTTATACTTTCAAGCATCCATTGTGTTCTTTATCAAAGCTTCTAGCAGCTGTGTACTTTCTCATGGCATAAGCAGAAAATCAATAACTCTTTGTTAAGTCTCATGACACTAGTAGAAATGAAACACTTATTATTATTTTCATGACCTTAGCAGAAATGAAATGCTCCCTGTTAAGTTTCTAATAGCTGTACAGATTCATGCAGTGTGAACAGAATAAATGTATTAACCCTTTTAAACCTCGAATGCACTAAGCATGCATATTACTAATACATATTTTTCTAACACCATCCACTCATCAAGGCTTCTCTTGAAGAGTGTTACTGAGGGGCTCTGCCTAATGTAATTAGGGATTTTGTTCCAAAGCATGGGGAGTCTCTGTGACAGGAATCTATCCCTCCAGCATGTTCTATTTATTGTTGTGGTGAGGTTTAGCTCACTAGAGCGTGGCTTGCTGTGACTTGGATTTCTTTAGGTGGAGCATGTCCATCAATTCTGAGTTGGACATGGCTTTGTAAGTCAGGCAGAGATCACCTCTGAGTAAGTGATATACCACTGAGTACAGCTAGAGTTTTTTCAGTCGGGTTGCATAGGACATATGTTTGAGGCCATTAATCCTCTTGGTGAGGTACGTTTGTGTTCTTTCCAGCTGTTCGAAGTGTCTTGTGAGGTAAATCCCAAATGGGGCATTGTACTCCATGATGGGTCTGATAAGTGACGAGTAGGGGGGAACTATAACCTCTTTATTTCTAGATGCAAACCCTTTAGTAGTTAGATGGGCCACATAGAAGGATTTCCTAACTACTTTGGCAATATGGTTGTCAAAGGAGAGATTACTATCTACCTGGGTCCCCAGATCTCTTATTACCTTTTCTGTATTAAGGGGGCTGCCATCTAGGTGGTAATTCATGTGTGTTTTGTTTTTCCCAAATGGGATGACTATGTGTTTTTTGGCATTTAGCTTGAGACCATGACTTTGATAACAGGTGTCCATCTCAGTAAGGCATTTTTGGAGTATGTCCGTGTCAACTGGAGAGTCAGTTATGGCACCCAGTTTGCAGTCATCGGTGAACATGGCTAGCCATAGTCCCCCTGTGTTTACCTGTACTTCTGAGTAGTATATGCTGAACAGTAGGGGTCCCAAGACCGAGCATTGCAGGACACCACTTGTGACTTTAGAGTCGGACCTGGAGCCTGCTATTCTTACCGTGTGAGTTCTGTCTGTAAGCCAGTTGGCCACCCATCTTGTGATGTAGGGGTTTATGTTCAGGCTGATGGATTTTTTTATAATACCCGAGTGAGGAATGGTGTTGAATGCCTTGGCGAGGTCAAGCTAGGCTGTGTGGACCACCTTTCCCTCATCTATGGCCTTGGTGACTGTCTCAAAGAAGTCAACCAGGTTTAGTAGGCATGATCTGCCTTTAACAAAGCCAAACTGAGTTTGTCAAGTGTTTGCAGGCTTCCAATGTCTTTGTTAATGAGTTCCATGATGATATGTTCCATAGCCTTGCAGACCAGGCTAGTCAGGCTTATGGGACGATAGTTACCAGGGTCAACTGTGGCCCCTCCTTTGTGGAGCAGAATAACCGTTGCTGTGTGCCATTCTATGGGCATGTAGCCTGTGGAGAGGCTGAGGTTGAATAGTGTGTTTAGGTGGGGGGTTAGTTCATTCTGTAGTTCATGCAAGATGCATCCTGGGAGACCATCTGGCCCTATTGATGCTGTATTTTTGGCTTTTGATAGGGCTGTTTTCACCTGTGCGTCTGTGATTTCTGGGGCACTACACTTTTCCGGTATTGTTGTGGGCCCTTTTGGAGGTGAGAGGGGGGTAAAGTTTACACTGAATCTATCTGTCAGGATGTTGGCAATATCAGTAGGTTCAGTATATTTTGTGCTATTTTTCACTAGCTCAGCGCATATCTGCGAGTTGCCGCTTAAATTCTTGACATAGCTAAACAAGGCTTTGTGGTTATTTTTCGAATCCTTGGCTATTTCTCTTTCAAAGTTAACCTTGGATGATTTTATGAGGGACCTTAGTTTCTTACCTGATCACAGATGTCTTTCCTTCTTGGGATTTGCTTCTTTTCTGAACTAGTTTCCTCCTTTTATTGTATAACCTGTTTATGGCAGGGTCCACCAGACTGGTTTCCTTCTCTTAGGGAAGTGAGTCTTGGTTTTGCTAGGGATGGCACAATCCATGCATCCTTGTAGGTGCTCATAGAGTGCATTTGTAAAGGATTCTGCATCTTGGGCAGTGTTATCCTTTAGCTTGGGGGCTGTGAAACTTACCACCTCTGTCTTAAGTAAGGTGAAGTTTGCTTTAGAAAAGTTTTTCACTGTGGTTTCCTTGTTTGGGGGTGGTGGTGGGGTGTGGACATCCAGACTGATTAGTTTATGGTCTGATCTAACCAGCGACAGGTTGACCTCCGGTGCAGAACACCTGTCCCCCATGCTGGTGATGACCAGGTCCAATATGTTTTCATCTCTGGTAGGGGAGTTTACCAGTTGATCCAGGACATTTGAGTTGATAAATTCCAGGAAGCGCTGAGCCTGGGAGTTTGTACTCAAGTAGTTTTCCCAGTTAATAGTAGGGTAATTGAAATTGCCCAATATCAAGGTGTTTGGTAGGACCTTCATGTTTGCCAGTGTCTCCAGAAAGACAGAGCGGTGATCCTGTGTCATGGAGTGTGATCTGTGGCAGGCCACAATTTGCATTGCAGATTTGCCCAATGTTAGTTGCACATGGATGATCTCAGAGGTATCATGCTGCGCCACTAACCTGGAGGTGTAGGTATCCTTGATGAATATTGATACACCTCCTCCTTTTGTGTTTCAGTCCATGTTCTGTGGCCAAAATGTGTGGTATGAGTTGTAGCCCAGTAGTGCTGGAGTGCTCTCTGGAGCATTGAACCAGGTTTCAGTTACTGCACAGATGTCGATGTTCTCCATACTGAGGAGTGCTCCGAGCATGTGCATTTTGAGATTTAAACTCCTGGCATTGAGTAGCATAACCCTCATTTTTTTTATTTGTGCTGTTTATGGAGGTGGGTTTGACTTTTGAGGCTTGCCTAAAAAAGGCACTATGGGGGGTCCTTTGTAAAGGCTGAACATAAACCATATTCTGCATTTCATAATGCCCTTTCACAGCCTAGTGCTGTCCCACAGTGATTAGGCAGTGGAACTTAAATTTTGTTCTCCTTTCTTAACTATGCATTTAAATTGTTATTTTTTGGTAACTCTTGGCCTACCAAGTAAGCTTTGCTTTCCCTGTAATGGATTATTTATATCTGTTTATTTACATTCCAGAGAGCATGACCACTTATCTTACTGCATATCCTTTTTTTTGCTCCTAGCAACTTCTCTCAGTTCACTTTTCAGTCTGTGCTGGTTCTCATATTCACTTAAACATCCTTTATTTTCTTAACACATTCCTTTATTTCTGTCATTATCTCAGTCATTAAAGATGTCAAGGTTTTAGTCAATGTGACCATCATTTTCTATCTTCAAAGGTTGCATGCCCTTTAAGTGGCATGTCAGATCACAGCTAGCAGTCATGTTGATGAAACCGAGTGGTGGACACACCCTGAATAAAAGGTAGTACTTGAAACTTTTGGAGAATTAAAATAAAGTGTTTCTGCAGGGGGCAAGACACAGGCACTCCATGTGAGAAGCTTCCCATGTCTTTTTAACTTATATGTATCATCTCTGAGGTCTTACAACCTTGGTGATGAGGATAATCCCCCCCAGCACTACCTTGGAATTAGTATGTTAAGATGTCACACTCATCCACCCAGGATTTTGCTGAGCAGTTGTATATTAGTTTTCTCACTGGTAGAACTGCTACCAGCAAGCTATCATAAGCTCACTTGCTACCTCGCTATTTATCAGTCTCAGTAATACAGACCGCAGAAATCCGAACCTGCTAAAAAGTATAGATAATTATATGAAGTCTGTACCTACTGAGAAGTGTCAATAATTCTCTAGTGTAATCAACTGCATCTGTAGTAGTTTGTCAAAAATTAGTGACTTACCATAGTAACTGCTGATTATCCCCCCCATTGTCTACCTTGCTGATCTTTTGAATAGGGAACTTGACATAGATAGCACTTGTACAAGTAGTAGCTGATCTGCCTTTGATCTGATAGTATATACAATTGACTTGGCTCAGAATAAGGTAGGATAGGCCATTTAATTTGCTGTCATGTGTATAATATAATGCGTATCTTTATCTCAGTATTAATTGGCTGTGATGGGAATGGATGCTGCGCCTCTTCTCCTTACTCATTTGCCTTGATTTTAATTAGACTTGTTCTCAAACGGCAAATATAATATTAATAGGCTATGTTCAGGATTAGTAAAGAAAGTACTAACTGACAGCTTCACTCATTATAACCAATTTACAACAGATTTTCCTACCACGACCGCCTAGCGTATCCTACAAGTTAATGAAGAGCATTCATTTTAAGTTTATCAGCCATACAGTTTGCATACTGATATTCTCTGTTTTCTAAGGCTGTTTTCTAAATCTGGTTTGAGGTAATACAGAGTGGGACTGATGAAAAATATATAGCATGATATTTAATAATAAACAATGAAGGAAATAAGCTCTGGTTCCATTACACTAGAATGAACTTCATGGTAATACTGGCTGTAGGGTTTTTTAGGCTTATATTATTATACAGGGACTGCATGTGTTGAATCTTTGTATGTGCTCCGGTCAACAAAAGCTTGAAGTGAAACTCTCAGTGGCTTCATTGACCTACAACATTACTACTCCAATTATTCTACTGTTTCATTGTAGGCCTTTACAAAGGTCGAACAGAAAACATATTCAGCATCTCATGCTGCTCGCCACAGACTTTTGATATCCTATAGTGACTAGGCACAGGATCTTACATCTTGATCTTCTCTCTTAACTGTGCATTTAAGTTGCTCCTTGTGAATAATAAAGTCACTTGATATGTCTCAGGTAAGGAGACTGAGTGTGCTGTTATCTATAAGGATGATAAACTTACAAAGCTGGGCATAAATCCCAACGTCACTCGATGGGTTGCCAACTGGCTTACTGACAGAACCCACACTGTAAAAGTAGCTGACTCCAAATCTAGCTCCAGACAAGTGACAAATGGAGTACCTCAGGGTTCAGTCCTGGGACCGCTCTTGTTTGGCATCTTCTTCTCTGAAGTACAGACCAGCACTAAGGGACTCTGGCTAACAAAGTTCACAGATGACTGCAAACTGGGAGCCATTACTGAATCCCCAAATGATGTGGATATTCTACAAAAGGGCCTTACAGAAACAGATGCTTGGTGCCAGAGCCATGGGCTCAAGCTTAATGCCAAGAAATGTATAGTTATCCCCTTTGGTAAAAAACATGTACCCATGAATTACCACATAGGTGGCAGTACACTAAATACTGAAAGTGTGATGAGAGACTTAGGGACACAGGTAGACAGTGGTCTCACCTTCGATAGCCACATTGCCACAACAGTCAGGAAATCCTTCTATGTGGCACACCTCATCACTAAGGGCTTTTCATCCAGAAAAAAGGAGGTCATTGGCCCACTGTACTCATCCCTCATTAGACCCATTATAGAGTACAACGCCCTGTTTGGTATGTACCTCACAAGACATCTGCAACAGCTGGAAAGGACACAGAAATACCTCACTAAAAGAATCACAGGCTTAAAGCAGATGCCATATGCTGGCCCTCTAAAAAAACTCCAGCTATACTCTGTGGCATATCATCTACTCACAGGTTATCTCTGCTTAACATACAAGGCCATGTCAAACCCTGAGCTGTTGGACATGCTCCACTTAAAGAAATCCCAATCCTTCAGAGCCACACACTCCAGGGATCTAAACCTTGTCATCACAATTAACAAAACATGCTGGAGGGATAGGTTCCTGACCCAGAGACTCCCCATACTCTGGAATAGACTGCCCATACATGTCAAGCAGAGCGCCTTCTTGGCCCTCTTCAAAAGGAACCTTGATGATTGGATGGGATATAGGAAATTCACCACGGGGATCACGTCAGTCGCCCTGCTAGACAGGGGTCCAGGGAAGTAAATATTGTGGGAAGAAATATCCAGGAATTGTTATGGCCAGACTTGTATAGTCCCTAGGGTCAATAGCCTAGTACCAACCTATGAACCTATGAATGGAATGTGACATTCATTCTGACAGTGAGATAACTGCTCTCAGTGGTGCTACATGTGCTTGAAACATGAAGGTTGAGTCTTCATGTGGATGTGTGTATGGGCTGCCTGGTAAATATATGAGTGGGTGGGGCTTGCAAGAAGAAGGGATTTGCTTGTGAAGGGCTCACCTTCTTAACATTTACTCCATTGCTACATTCTCCTTATCCACTTTGCAATGAATTGAGTGGTATGTTGTTGCTGACAATGAAAATGCAGAGGAGTGCTCTCTGAGCTGCTAATTTGATAAGGCTAGAAGGAAGTAATACATACTGTACATTTCAGAAGCATGCGTGATGAAAACTGAAATAACCTGGGATGAAGAAACATCTAATTATGGCATAACAGCTGATGCCACTATGGTGATGATAAACCCTGCCTCATTAATACATATACCAATGGAATTCTGCTGCATTGCCAATTACTGGTACATCAGTGACACTGTGTCTTTATAGTGACATTTATTAATTTTGTGTGGCTTGTGGTAACAACTACAGGAGTTATGTACAAGGTACAAAATGTCCGTTAACAATATTTATAAAAAAATTCTTAAAAGTGAACAGACTACAGAATCCTCTGTATCTGAATGTCAGTGTATGTTATTATAGCAAACAATATAAATAATTGTTATTGAATTTTGAACTCTGGAAAATTTTACGACATTTTAAAGCATAAAACACCAATTTTGTATCCAATGCAGAAAGTTGCTGAAATACTTCCAAAAGATAGGTCTATATTATAGGTTCATAGGTGTGTACTAGGATAATGGTCCTGGAGCCCTTACAAGCCTAGCCCATAGAAGTGCCCTGGCATCGTACCACCCGATGCTAATTCCCAGTCCCGCTATCAAGTAGAGCCACTGGAGTGATCTCTGGGGTGAACTTTCTATTTCCCATCCACTCATCAAGATTTCTCTTAAAGAGGGCCAGTGAGATGCTCTGCTTGACATGTATAGGAAGTCTATTCCAGAGCATGAGCAGTCTCTGGGTTATGAACCTGTCCCTCCAGCATGTTCTGTTGATTGTGGTAATGATGTTGAGGTCGATGGAGCATGTAGTGCAGAGGGATTGGGATTTCTTTAGATGTAGCATTTCTAACAGAGCTGGATCAGACATGGCTTTGTAAGTCAAACAGAGATCACCTCTTAGTAGATGATATCAGACAGAGAATAGCTGGAGTTTTTTTCAATTTGTCCATGTAGGACATGTGTTTAAGGCCTAGGTTCCACTTTGTGAGGTAGTTTTGTGGCCTTTCCAGCTGTTGCATGTGTCTTGTGAGATACATACCAAATGGGACATTATACTCGATGATTGGTCTAATGAGGGAAGAGAGAGAGATGATGACCTCTTTCTTCCTGGATGCAAAATCCTTGGTAACGAGATGTGCCACATAGAAGGACTTTCTGACCACAGTGGTAATGTGGTGGTTGAAGGAGAGGTTGGTGTTAACCTGTGTCCCCAGATCTCTTATAACGCCTTCAGTGTTCAGTGGGCTCCCATCAATTTGGTAATTAGTGGGAACTGAGTTTTTCCCAAAGGGGATGAGGACACATTTTTTGGCATTAAGCTTAAGGCCATGGTTTTGACACCAGTCATTGGTCTCAGTGAGACCTTTCTGTAGGATGTCTACATCAATTGGGCAGTTAAATGAAGAGCCTGTCTTGGTACTTGAGCTGTGACCTGCTGCATGCAAATCTGGAACTCTAACCACTACGCTATCTCACTGTTAATGAAGTATGCTTATAGGGTCATAGATTAGTACTTGGCTAACTGCTCTTGTAGGCCATTTTAAGCCTAGGCAATTACTTCATGTGAGAATCAAACCCTGCACCTTGCGTTTGTAAGGTAGACACCTTAACCATTATGCCAACCTCCCACTCCAGATTTTATCACCCCAGATGGGACTCAAACTCACAATCCCTGGCTTAGGAGGCCAATGCCTTATCCATTAGGCCACTGGGGCCTGACAAGAAAACACACGGTACCCATAGGGGAATTGAACCCCGTTCCCACGTGCAACAGATGGGGATACTCAGCACTATACTAATGAGGAAGATGGTCAAAATGAAGGTTGAGAGAATCAACCCCTCGGCCACAGGAACATCAGTCCACAGCCTTGATCCTCCATGCCAACTGCCACTTATGGAGTACATATTTTTGGAATAACCCCAAACAAATGAGTGAAGTGAAATGTAAGTGAATGGACACATTTTGTCAGACATGAAAAACAGTTCACAATGCACAGAAGGTGATCTTTAGACTGAGCTTAAGTTTCTTGACATTGTGTGTGTGTGTGTGTGTGTGTGTGTGTGTGTGTGTGTGTGTGTGTGTGTGTGTGTGTGTGTGTGTGTGTGTGCGTGTGCATGCATGTCTGTGTTTATGCACATGTGCATATATGCTTGTGGAAATGGGCATATGTTATGTTTGCTTTTAGGTGCATCTGCAAGCCTTCTAAAGGTTTATGCATTTATATTTTGACTGGTGAGATGAAACAGACTGCAGCAGAAATGCATTAGTCTATCAGTAAAGGGTTGATAAGAGTGAAAGCTGAAAGTGCCACACAGCAATTTATAAAAAATGTTTGTAGTAATTATAAGTAAGATCAGTTGCATCACTACTGCATTCCAGACATCCAGTTTGATTTATTGCTTGCTAAAAGGAAATAGGATGATCAAGAGCTAGTTTGTGCCAGAGGCATCAAAGTTATGAAATGTAAAGCAGTTCTCTAAGGCCAACAATAACTATAAATGCATGCTGTATACAATAGGTACAGTGCTTGGTTTCATTTTGTTGTTAAATTATGACTTTTAATGCCGTCATTCATATGTGTGTGTGTGTGTGTGTGTGTGTGTGTGTGTGTGTGTGTGTGTGTGTTAGTGTGTGTGTGTGTGTGTGTGTGTGTGTGTGTGTGTGTGTGTGTGTGTGTGTGTGTGTGTTTTAAATAAAAAAGAGTCTCTTGAGACTAACAAATATATAACTTAATCCAGCCTAGAAGATTAAAATTTGTTTTTATTTTTTTTACCAAACTATGAGTTCTATCTTGCATGCAAAATAAAGCTTTCAGGTCTAAATTTAGATGATAAATGCTTTGACCAAAAGTGTGTGTGTGTGTGTGTGTGTGTGTGTGTGTGTGTGTGTGTGTGTGTGTGTGTGTGTGTGTGTGTGTGTGTGTGTGTGTGTGTGTGTGTGTGTGTGTGTGTGTGTGTGTGTGTGTGTGTGCATGGTCACAGGCATTCTCTGTTTAACACTAACCTTATCAACAGGCCTTACAACTAAACCGCTATGGAGAAATTGTATATAAGTACTGTTTCTTAAAACTCCTGGAGTAATTGGTGCATCAAGTGTTAATAGTTTACAAGGTTACAGGTACAGACCATAAAGCCCTTTACACGGAGTACAGGTTTAATTTGGTATGCCAAGGACACCTATACTCTGTCTAGATCAAGTCAAGTATCTTCAAAAGGCACTATCTTCATTTAGGATGCAGATATAAAACACACATTCTTAATTTCATTATAGATTCATTACCAGGTGAAATACAACTCTCTGTTCACCAATTTGGCACCTATAGCAGAAATGATCTGGGCAGAGATTTTATGACTTAGGCTATAATAATTCTAATTGTTTGTTTGGAACAATTTCTTGATGAATTTCAGTATAATTTTTTTAACTTGCAGGCTTAACATTATTGCAGGTTTATGCTAATTTAACTTGATTTTAACAGTGAAGCTTATAATCAGTTAATTAATCTACACTATGAATTCTTGATGTATTCTCAAAGATATGATAAAGAATTTATGGAAATATAGATAAAGTAAAAATGCCATATGATATGTAGAAAAGAACATATAAGGCTTTTGGAGTGCTGCAACATTAGACTTGACTGAATTCCATGGAATTGGCACCAATCATTGGTTTGTGTTAGCCTCTCTTGAAGTATGTTGACATAGTTTGAGGATTCAGTATTCAATGATTGCACCTAATTTGAAGTTGTCAGCAAACTTAGTCAGTCACAGACAGCCCCTCTGTTTTGGCCTGAACTTCTAATAAGTATATGCCAAGCAGTAGGGGGCCAGCACTGACCCCTGTGGAACCCCACTGGTGACAGGTCTGCTGGTTGAGGTAAAGTTCCCAACTTTGACTGAGTGTGATCTGTTGGTGAGACAGTTAGCAACCCACCTGATGACATCAGGGTTGATATTCAACTCGGAGAGTTTATTAGTGATGTCCGAATGTGGGATTATGCGTTGAAGGATTTGGCTAAGTCAAGGTAGGCTGTATGTACTATGTCTATGGCTCTGATGATGTTTTTGAAGACGTCTACCAGGTTTAACAGGCATGACCTGCCTTTGACAAAACCAAACTGTGTGAGATCAAGGGTTTGGAGATCACCTATAGCCTTATTTATAAGGTCCATGATGATTTGTTCCATGGCCTTACAGATAAGGCTGGTTAAGCTTATGAGTCTGTAGTTACAAGGGTCTGTTACTGTATACCCTTTATGAAGGGGGATGATAATTGTTGTTTTCCATTCAGCAGGGCTAAAACCAGTACTAAGGTTGTAGCTGAGTACCTAATGGAGTTACTAGCTTATGTTTTAGACCACTTAAAATGCAACCTGGGATGCCATCTGGTCCCATAGAGCCCATGTTTTTTGTGCTGGACAGAGCATTAATGCTTTGTTCTTTGGAGATGCAAGGTGGGGGAGATGTAGAGGGAATGCTTTGTGGAATGTTTGGGGGGACAGGGGGGTGAAAATTTTGCTAAACCTGTCAGCTAATAAGTTAGCTATTTTTGCAGAATCAGTGTGTGTGATGTCATCCACCAGGGGTGTAGCTAGGCATATTCTTTGTACTCTACTAAGTACATTTTTTTTCACAACATCACATCAACATAGCATTTTTCAGGTCATATTATGTCTACAACCGCCTAAGTGAATGCTTTTAACAATAGGTGCAATATTGTTAATGTAAAACAATATTTTAATAGTTTTTAGGGGGGACAGCTGAACAATTTGCTTGCTTTTATTAAGTGTTTGTGGGGGCAGCATTTTGAGAAATGTGTCCATTTTTAAGTGCCAGGTGTTGGGGGGAGGGGGGTAGCACTAAGAGCTTGTGAGTGCAAAATGTAATTTGCATGCTACACCCCTGTCATTCACAGCTAGTTCAGCATACATCTATGTCTTACCTTTTATAATATGGATATAGCTGAAGAATGCCTTATGATTATCTTTAGCTATGATTGGTCATTTTTTTTAAGTTGCCCTTAGAGGATTTTACAAGTTGTCTTATTTGTTTGTTCAAGCGCAGGAGGGTGTTCTTTCAGTGCTGGGACCTCCGTCTTTCATTCTTAGACAGCAACTTCTTCCTCTTGTTATATCATATTAATGCTAGATGTCCACCAGGGAGGCTTGTTTTTTCATAAGGATCTTGTTTTGATCCTATCAGGTACAGCTGTGTCGATATATTTGTGTAAGTGTTATGGGGCATTTATGTACACCTTAGTATAATTGTCAATGCCATCTGTGGAAACAGGAGCTTGGAAATTATTTATGCCATCGCTTAGGAGGGTATAATTAGGTTTGGAGAAATGTTTTAACTTTATTTCACCTAAGAGGGGTTTGGATGTTATATCTACTTTAAATATGACTGATTTGTGACCAGATGTAACCAGTGAGGGTCCTATACTTGTAATAGTGCAATAGTCACCCATATTGGTGAGGACCAGGTTGAGAATATCTGAGCCCCTTGTGGGTTACATACTATTTGTTCCATGTCACGAGTGTTAAAGTTGAGGAACCTTTATGCTAGCATGTTGGTACTCATATAAGCTTCCCAGTCAATGGACAGATAGTTACATTTTAGATGTACTCATCTGGCCATAGGTTTTCAAGTCCAAAGGAGTATGGACTTTGCAGAGTTTTTTTCCACTTATTGAGACAATATATGATTTATCTTTATCAATGAAGTTATTGTCATATATCTCATGTTACTTCTCGGGTGTTGAATGTGCAAAGCTAGGCTTCTTTATCTTTCTAGTATTATTTGTGATATCCATAGAATCACTGGCACAAGCAATAAGAAAAAAAAAATACTAAGCAAATTGTCATTGTGCAGCAAAGCATGGTTTCATAATGCACTGAAAACAAACCAGACAACTTCATTGCAATGGACCTGGGAAGAGGCTTTACAGTGGGCTGTATGGTGTGAGGGCAAGTTCATCTTGTTTGACTTGGTGATGTGATCAACAATCAATTACTAAGAAAATATACTAATGAATGGTTTTAAGCGAAATGGAGGTCAGAAAAATAAAAATGCATTATATACAAACAATTTGCTTTTATTTTTACACATTTCTGAACAGTTTTTAGTTATCTGATCATTCCTCAATGGCAAGCTTCACTACTTTATTTATCACTTAATTTACTTGTCAAAGTATACACATGGGCAATCCAGTTTTATATTTAGAAAGAAAGAAATAAGAATTAATAACTAAAATCATGACTGGTATAACATTGTTTGTGTCTTTCGGCTTTTCCCGGTTAGGGGTCGCCACAGCGGAACTCCGGTCCGCTAATGATTAGCAGTAGATTTTTACGTACTGGCTTGCCAGGCCTAACACACAACCTTCAATGAAGGAATGCCCATTCACGCATGTCACCACACAGAAGATGCTCTAACTGAGAATTGAACGGGCAATGTCTAACTGTGAGGTGACAACACTACCGCAGCACCACCACCGCAGTATGACTGGTATAACATGCATAATTTTATTACACTGCTTTTCCACTTACTTATGGAAATCAGTATTATAATATCAGCATCTTTCAAACAATGGTGCTTTTACATGAAACATGCCCTTACTTATATTGAGAGTTTGGACACTCCAAAATCAGTCAATGTATTTAAAAATCCTAACAATTCAAAACTTAATGCAAGTAGTCAATCCTCGATTTTATACTATCCTCATTATTAAAACGATATTTTATTGCAGTCATACAAGAAGGTAATGTAAAATAAATCACAAAAAAGCTTGATTTGTATTATAGAAAACCAGTCTCAGACATATACATTTTTCTTCATCATTATCTTCTTTCGGCTGTTCCCATTAGGGGTCGCCACAGCAGATTATCTGTTTCCATTTCTTCCTGTCCTCTGCATCATGCTCTTTCACACCAACCACCTGCATGTCCTCTCTCACCACATCTATAAACCTTATCTTAGGCCTTCCTCTTTTCCTCTTACCTAGCAGCTCCATCCTTAGCATCCTTTTCCAAATATACCCAGCATCCCTCCTCAGCACATGTCCAAACCAATGCAATCTCTCCTCTCTTGCTTTGTCTCCAAACTGTCCGACCTGAGCTGACCCTCTAATATACTGATTCCTAATCCTGTCCATCCTAGTCACGCCCAGTGCAAATCTTAACATCTTTAACTCTGCCACATCCAGCTCTTACTCCTGCCTTTTTGTCAATGCCACCTTCTCCAACCCATATAACATAGCTGGTCTCACTACCCTCTTGTAGACCTTCCCTTTCACTCTTACTGGTACCCGTCTGTCACAAATCACTCCTGACACTTCTCCACCCATTCCACCCTGCCTGTACTCCCTTCCACACTCACCATTACTCTGAACTGTTGATCCCATGTACTTAAACTCATCCACCTTTACCAACTCTGTTCCCTGCATCCTCACCATTCCTCTACCCTTCCTCTCATTTACACACATATATTCTGTTTTAGCCCTGCTGACCTTCATTCCTCTCCTTTCTAAAGCATATCACCACCTCTCCAGGGTCTCCTCAACCTGGTCCCTACTCTCACTACAGATCACAATGTCATCTGCAAACATCATAGTCCACGGGGCCTCCTGTCTGATCTCATCTGTCAATCTGTCCATCACCACTGCAAATAAGAAAGGGCTCAGAGCTGATCCTTGATGTAATCCCACCTCAACCTTAAATGTATCTGTCACTCCCACCGCAGTCCTCACCAATGTCACACTACCCTCGTACATATCCTGCACCACTCTTGCATACTTCTCTGCCACTCCCGACTTCCTCATACAATACCACAACTCCTCTCTAGGCACCCTGTCATATGCTTTCTCTAAGTCTGCAAAAACACAATGCAACTCCTTCTGACATTCTCTGTATTTCTCCATCAACACTCTCAGAGCAAACATCACATCTGTAGTGCTTTTTCCTGGCATGAAACCATACTGCTGATCACTAATCATCACCTCCCTTCTTAACCTAGCTTCCACTACTCTTTCCCAAAACTTCAAGCTGTGACTGATCAATTTTATCCCTGTGTAGTTACTGCAGCACTGCACATCACACTTATTCTTAAAGATAGGTACCACAACACTTTTTCTTCACTCCTCAGGCATCCTCTGACTTTCCAAAAGTTCATTAAACAATCAGGTTAAAAATTCCACTGCCATTTCTCCTAAGCACCTGCATGTTTCCACTGGTATGTCATCTGGGCCAACAGCCTTTCCAATCTTCATCCTCTTCATAGCTGTCCTTACTTCCTCCTCGCTAATCTGTTTCACTTCCTGATTCACTATTCCCACATCATCCAACCTTCTCTCTCTCTCATTCTCTTCATTCATCAGCCCTTCAAAGTGCTCTTTCCATCTACTCAACACACTCTCCTCACTTGTGAGTACGTTTCCCTCGCTGTCCTTTATCACCCTTACCTGCTGCACATATTGCCCAGCTCAGTCCCTCTGTCTAGCCAATCGGTACAGGTCCTTTTCTCCCTCTTTAGTGTCCAACCTTTCATACAACTCTCCATATGCCTTATCCTTAGCCTTCGCCACCTCTCTCTTTGCCATGCTCCTCATCTCCTTATACTCATGTCTACTTTCTTCATCTCTTTGACAATCCCACTTCTTCTTCGCAGTCCTCTTCCTCTGTATACTCTCCTGTACTTCCTCATTCCACCACCAGGACTCCTTGTCCTCCTTCCTCTGTCCAGATGTCACACCAAGCACCTTTCTAGCAGTCTCCCTTACTAGCTCTGCTGTAGTTACCCAGCTATTCAGTAACTCTTCACTGCCTCCCAGTGTCTGTCTTAACTCTTCCCTGAACTCCACCTCACAATCACCCTTTTTTAACTTCCACCATTTAATCCTTGGCACTGCTTTCACACTCCTCCTCCTCTTCTTGATCACCAGCATCATCCTACAGACCACCATTCTATGCTGTTTAACTACACTTTCCCCTGTCACCACTTTACAGTCTCCAATCTCCTTCAGACTGGCCCTCCTACATAGGATATAATCCACCTGTGTGCATCTTCCTACACTCTTGTACGTCACCCTATGCTCCTCCCTCTTCTTAAAATATGTATTCACCACAGCCATGTCCATCCTTTTCGCAAAATCCACAATCATCTGACCTTCTGCATTCCTCTCCTTAACACATACCTACCCATCACTTCCTCATCCCCTCTGTTCACTTCACCAACATGCCCATTGAAGTCTGCTCCAATCACTAGTCTCTCACCTTTGGGTACACTAACCACCACTTCATCCAACTCACTCCAAAAATTTTCTTTCTCATCTATCGTACACCCAACTTGTGGAGCATATGCACTAATGACATTCATCATTACACCATCAATTTCAAGCTTTATAAACATCACTCTATCAGACACTCTCTTCACCTCCAAAACACTCTTGGCATACTGTTCCTTTAGGATAACCCCTACCCCATTTCTCCTGCCACCCAACCAAGATAGAACAATCTGAACCCACCTCCTATACACCTGACCTTACTTCCCTTCCATCTGGTCTCTTGCACGCACAATATATTAACCTTACCTTTCTTAAAAATAAGAATCAGTTTGTCAGTTACAAGTCATATAGTATGCTTTAAACTCACCAGTACTCAGATATCAGGTGCATCTTTGCCTATACTGCTATCAAAGTATAAATCAAATTCTGGGCATCCATTAATCCTTCCTAGCCACCTGAGAGGCCTCTATCCAGTCACATAGTAATGAACTGTAATGGCATTATATAATTATAATGTGGTGAAACTTAGTATTAGCCTTGTTAATGAAAAAAGTGTATTTGAAATAATACTGTATCTGCATAATTACCATCCCATGTAACCCTCAAGTAACACCATACAACTGAGATATCATTTTCAAGAATTCACTTCTTTATATGTCCCATAGACCACAATTTATTTTCTCAGAATATTACATAAAAATGCCCCCCAAAACATAAAGAGACAGATTCCAAAAGACTTATGGAAATTGCAAAATGTGTTGAGTTCAGTGGAAATCTTGTGGGAATCCAGGTAATATGCTAATTAGATGTAGTATGGAAATAGTACATCAGTGTACCGTTGAACACAGTCAATAAGCTCAGTGCAACAGTAAACATCGAGTAGGAAATGCATGTATTACAACCAATACCAATAAGGAAGTATGAGGAACGTCGCCAGACATTTTAAGATGCCTACACAAAACTGTCCATATTGTTCTGCCAATGTGGCATATATGGCATGGCATTTAAGCAATAACTTAGAATGTAACCTATCAACAATAACATTCCCTGTATGCTATACACATCCACATCCTGCACTTTCCATCATAATTCACAAATAAAAAATACAAAATATATAATGAGTATTTGCAGGTTCTGTTGTAATCTGCAAAATAAAAAGTTGTTTTTCCAGGCATAAACTGCTACATTGCCAGCATCAGAAAATCATACCCCAGGATTCATGAATCCTCCGTGTAAGACTAAATAAGATTTACTCGGAAACTGCAGTTGAACGGTATGACGTCAGCATGCCATGCATATTCATGAGAGTACGCTGACTCCACTCCAAGTCTAACATGGACTGTGCAGGAAGGCAGGGGGCGTGTCTGACTGCTGAGCAGTCCAAAGGTCCACGCCCCTGCAAGTGTCTGAATTGTGAAATGTCAACACACATGAGCGAGTCTGCTCAAATGTCTACATACCCAACACTACACTCCCTCACATTGTAAACCCCCAGTACAGTTATAAAATGTATAACTTTTCATTTTTTTTTATAATTCCTGATATAGCTGCCCGTATTTGTGCGTGTTTGCGCGGATGTGCCCATTGCTTAGCTGCAGTTAGCAATTTCGACACTGAAGAGCATAATAAGAAATGTTTATGCAAATTAAGCCAAATAGCAATAGCATAGTGGTAGAGCCTTCACACAAAGAGGAGGCATTCACGGTTCGAGTCCCACCACTCCCCTTTCTATTTTATGTTTTAAATTAGTATATGAAATAATTCCTGACATATATGAATAAAATTTTACTAAATAGCATTGAAATGGCCTATGTATCAGTGAACAAAATGTATATATATAAATATAAGAAGGATCTTGACATATAATTGCCAGTAGCTAAGCAGCGCTTTACCCAGTGCAATATAGTTGCCAGTAGTTAAGCAGCGCTTTACCCAGCGCAATATAGTTGCCATAATTAAGCAGCGCTTTACCCAGTGCAATGTAGTTGCCCATAGTTAAGCAGCACTTTATCCAGCACAATATAATTGCCCATAGCTAAGCAGCGCTTTACCCAGTGCAATAGGTTTGTGCGGAGCTGCGCACCTCGCTAACCAGCGCACCGTAGGGCAACGTGGATCAACGTAGAGCAAAGTTGCCTAAACACAGCCACACCCCCTAGCCTGTCTGGACAGTAGTAAAATAAAAAGCAATGACAAGGTTCAAACCTGGGACACTGTGCACCATAATCAAAGTACTGAACCACTAAGCCATGACAGCTTAGGATAAACATCCACTGTTAACATACACATACTTATAAATGGTAGATTAACCATTGCTAAGCAGGTCTGCAGTCAGCTGAGAATTTTCAAAAATGGCCAATCACAAAAAAGTGCGGGAAATGCGGCATATTTAAGCTCCATAGGCGGGAATACTCGCCATAACTGATTGTAGCTCCCATCTGCAGTTAGAATGGCTGGTGCTGGAGAGGGTACTCACTTTCGAGTGCAACGCTGGGGCATCGAGGAGTCAAAATACATGGTTTGGCTCCTTGTCCACCATCATGAGTCAAGACTCCTGCAGGGCCAGTTCCAAGGGACAGAGTACAAAGCAGAGACTTGGAACCGGTTAGCTCATGATCTCACCAGTGCCACAGGCGTCCCTCGGACTGGTGAGCAGGTCCATCACCACCAGACCTGAAGAGATGGAAGCACGACCTACTGAGCCAATGGATATAGGAGGCATGTGACATGCAAGATGCCCCAGTACTGAGTAGGTAACCATGGAATGCAGTATGTAAGACATGCTAATTTAGTCTATATAATGGATAGGTATGCCTCAATATCCCTTCATTTACTTCACAGCTGCAGGTGTCCATGCTGCGAATCAGCAAGCCTATGCAGATAGGATGCTAAGGCTGCGCCACCAGGCAGGTTAGTAATTATTCTGCATGTATTGTTATATAAAATAGGTGAGAGAGCCTGAAAAAAAGTGTTGTAGCCCAATAATACAGCTATAAAATGTCCTGAATAATTCCTCTGCATGTACTGTTATATAAAATAAGTCAGAGAGCCAGAAAAATAGTGTAGTAACCCATTAATAAAGGTAAAATAAGTCCGGAATAATATATCTGCATGTACTGTCATATAAAATAAGTGAGCGAGCCTGAAAAAGAGTGTTGTAACCTATTAATAAAGGTATAATATGTCTTGAATAAGTCTTCCATATGCACTGTAATATCAAATAAAGGAAAGAGCCTGTAGAAAAGTGTGTAATGTAATTAATAAAGGTATAATACTTAGAATGCTGTTGTCTATGTTGTAATTAAACACACCTAATCACAGAACGTATGGGAAGGCCGGTCCCAGCAGAACCACCTGTCTCTCCTCAGCTGGCGATTGCACCTGGCACCAGCAGGTCCGGTGCCCAGCCCGGGCTCTCCTCCTCCGTTGGTCCTGTGCCACCTTCGGGTGGAAGTGCTGCAGGGGATGGGGCTCGTCCCCCTGTGCAAACGTGGGTGGAGAAGGGCCACCTGTCACCTTCCGAAGGGTCCAGGCTGTGGTGCGTAGGGAGATCCAGTGTTCAGTCGCTGATCCCCCTATGCCAGTTCGAGGCGAGAGTGGCGTGACTCACGGGTGTGCCTGCCCCTCCTACGCAGCCCCCAGCAGAGCCACCCTCGGGGCTGTGAAGGTGCAGTGGTGACTGCCCATGGGTGGGGATCTCAGCTCCACTGTTACCATCTGTGGGCTCATGGGCTTGCGATTTCCAAACATCCATCCCCGTCAATTGTGTTCACCCACCCCATGTGTCATACTCCGCTCCTGTTTGCGTCTTGTTTGTCTTTTCTGTTTACCTCCCCAACCTACCTCCCCAGATATGCCTACTTCCTCTACCTCACATTCCACTCTCACCTGAAAAAAAAAAGGGCAATCTGTTCCCACAAAAATATTACACCCCATACATAGCTGCCCATTTCGCACACATGTCCACTGGACATGTAAACCGATAATTATAATTGGCAGTACAACATACTTTGTTGTCCTCACCCCTCTCTCAGGGGTGGAAGGTTTCAAATTTCACTCCAAATATCTAACATATACACAGCTGTTGCTGGTAAAGAAATGGGCAGCTATGGACCTTCCCTAAACCTGTTCTGCACATCCCGAGCTGGTTTCCCTACTGTCTTTCCCTCTTTGTACCCCCCTTTTCACCACTTTCCTATCTCCCCATTTTCTTTTCTTTCAAAGAAATTATCACAGGGGTTAGTGAGAGTAAACGCTTTTAAGCAGTAGTTAGCGGGTTTGAGCGAGTGTGCACATGTGTGCGCTTAGCAAAGCATCGCTAAGTGTCGCGCAAACTCGCACAAACCTGCTTACAACTGCTTAAAAGTGCCTTAGTCACTCTGTATGTCAGGGCCCTTTTTCTGCTCAGCAGCAAAATAAAAAAACCTCTGTCAGTCTCGACCCCCAGACCTTGGACACACTAGACTGCATGAAGTACCACTAAGCCACAGCAGATATACAATAACTTGGTGCTGAAATAAATATATCATGCAATACAATGAGTGAATGTAAAGGAAAAATAGGAAGGCCATAACACAAAGCTTGTTCTGTGAA
Organism: Protopterus annectens; assembly: GCF_019279795.1. Classification (NCBI taxonomy): domain Eukaryota; kingdom Metazoa; phylum Chordata; order Ceratodontiformes; family Protopteridae; genus Protopterus; species Protopterus annectens. The sequence goes on from NC_056733.1 coordinate 268,647,997, forward strand.
TCTTTACCAGCAATTGTTGTGGAATTGCATTACATGACTGTGATAAGAGAAGCAGCCATTCTAGCAGCAAATAATGTTATAGAGGCACTTTACAACCCCCACACAGTATCGTAGCAGGACAAACACTTGCATATCTGATTAGGGCAGAGGCTATACTTCCTAACTGTCACTACTTTTCAGGGATGTCCCTGATTGTGAAACATATTTTAGCTGTGTCCCTCTGAATCCCTCTGAAAAGTACTGACGTTAGTCAGAAAGGTGGGGTATTACACAATGAATAATGACAATAATAACAGTAGACACCGCTTGTACTTCATAAAAGGTGTACTAATCCATACGCACTGCTTCACTCAAGTCTACACTTACTGTCTCTATTATTTGGAAGGTGTACCTCACTTTTAACTACCTATCCCTGACTCCATGCAAATATGTATCTGAGTGTTTCATAGGCCTGGCAGAGGCACAAACACACAGGCATATCAGCTTTTCTGCTGTTACACACTCTGCAACTAGCTTTGGGAGGACTTCCACAAGCATACCCTTATGTAGGAGTACAACACAGAAATACCAAAGGATGTAGCCATGTACTGTTAGCAACTGACTGTAACAATGCTATTGTACCAGTGCTGAAAACACCTGTGGGTTGCACAGACAAAGAATAACAGGCTAACATCTGGCTACCATCTGGATAGGTTCATAGTTGGGAACTATGCAGACAGACCACCTGACTTGATAAACTAACCGGTACACACCAATCCTTTAAGTCCAGTAAGATAACATTCACACAATAATACATAATGCTGTCTGTATGTCTGCACGCCACCCCCCACATTTTAAATATACATGTGTGTTTAGGGTCTATCAAGGATGTAGGTAGGCATACTCAGTACTAGAATTGTCTAGTTTTCCTGAGAATCCTGTGCTAATGTCAACAATAAAAAACACAAACCCTGCAGAAGTGAGTACATTAATATGCACAGTATAACAGTTCACAAACAGTTCATGTGCCAAAAGAATACTTCTCAATAACTACTTTTGTATGGCAGTTAATTATATAAGTAGAAAAGAAACTACATACTCACATATATCTTGTGTAAGCATTTGTAGGGGTGAGTTAAACTCTACACTGATAGCTCTGTACTGGAAGTGGCAACAGTCAGGTCTGAGTACAACATGCACATCACTGTCTACACCTCTAGCTTCAGATATAAGAAGTATACCAACCTTCTGACTTAAACAACAGTGTCTACAGCAAACAAGCATGGGCCTCACTCTGGAAATCTGAAAGGGCTACGCCTACATAACTTAGCAATTTATAGCATTGGGTTGCTATGACAGTGAGTACTGCAATTACCACACAGCAGGCTGTATGCATTTACCAAATGCTGGGCACCAATTGGTGCAGAGGGCATCACATGCACATGTGCAGATACCTATAAAAGCAGGCTGTACTTGCTGTCCCCACATACATTCATTACATTGCACGTGTTATAGCATCTGTAAACCTGGAAAGGAGTAAAAAAAATTATTACTTAATAAAACAAAAATTTAATTAATAAAACAAATTTACTGAATTACTAACCAAAATATTGATTAAGTAAAAAAAAACTTAATTAATAACCAAAAAAAAATGAAGTAAAAGCAAACTTTACTTAATTAATACCAAAAAAAAATTTTTTTTTCAAAACATACACAGACAGACCTGATAGTGATAAACAGGTGTGTAACAGATATGTGGTTACCGGCAAGTAGTAGATGTTTATGAAGAGTACTGTACATACTTTGAAACATGCATATGTGGCAGCAGTAGGTATGTATGCACTGATGCCATGCATAACTACTGCCATGGACAAATTAGTGTGTAGCTGTGTGCAGTGGGACATAACTGTGACATATGTAGCTCAGCATTAAATGTCAAACATCTGATCATGTTATCTATGTTCTATACAGTACTGTGTATAATGGCTGTTTGGGGGAGTAGTGCAAACAGCTATATAAACCTGGATGTGACAGAGTAACACATGCATGATAGTCATATAATGTGTAGCTTAGCATTGGCAACTGCTGAACCAGGCTAGTATAGTAATGTAGCATTAGCAGCTATAAATACTCCCTGTAATATTACTGTTATGCACACATGTGACAACTGTTCATGTTGTAGCAAGGCCCAACAGGTCATCAGTGAGGTCTACAGACTTACAACAGTGTGGACCTTGTGTGTGTATGGCACACACATATGGAGAGATATTTATGTGTCAGATATATTAGCATCTTAACATGTGCATAGAGCAAAGGACATACTGCAACTGTTTGTGAAGGGTGGACATATATATGTTGGTGAGGGTTGTTATGTGCATATTTTTATGTAGGTTGTAGTGTGTGGCAAACAAGACAGAATACAGTGCTGGTATATGACATGTGGTGTTTAAAAGCTGTGGGTATGATTTCTTAGGTTTTTAGTCTTCCAGACAGGGAGTCCTGCTAAAGATACATGGGCTGAGAATACCTCCAATGCATTCTGCACAAGACTGAAATATTATTACATAACTGTATCCTTCTCAACCTTTGCATAATTGATATTCCCACCATGAAAGGTGGACTGTATATGTGCCTACATGTAAATATATAAGTACACCAATGGATGTTTATATGTACGCTCAAGCTCAATGTTGTGCACGTATTGCCATCCCTTTTGTTAAAAACCCTGTACCCAAGAACTACCACATAGGTGGTAGTCTACTCAACACCAAAAGTGTGATAAGAGACCATGGGACACAGGTGGACAGTAGTGTCCCTTTTGATAATCACAGTGCCACACTAGTCATGTAAACTGTGTATGGTCCACATGTCATCAGAAAAGGTGTGTCATCCATGGAAAAAGAGGTCAGTGTTCCACTCTACTCATCAGTCATAAAACCCATCATAGAGTACAATGGACCTTTTGGTATGTACCTCAGAAGACATCTACAGCAACTGTAGATGCCAGGCACATACCTCACAAAGAGTATTACCAGACTCAAACAGATGACATATGCAGACTGTCTTACAAAACCACAGCTACACTGTGTCACATACCGCCTACCCAGAGGCAACCTCTGCCTAATATACACAGCTATGCCAAACCCACAGGTGTTGGACATACTCCATGTAAACAGATCAAAATCCCTACAAGCTACACACTGTACTGATCTAAACCTTGTAACGTCAAAAAGCAGAACATGCTGGAGTGGTACATTCTCATCTCAGACACATACCATACTCTGAAACTAACTACCTATCAATAGCAAAGAAAGGTCCTCATTAGCAGTTGTCATGAATAATCATGATGAATGGATGTGAGATAGGAAATACAACCTGGGAATCACCTCTGTGGCTCTGCATGACAGGGGCACATGAACTTAAATTACATGGGTGTTGAAGGGCAGGGTATTGTATGGCTAGGCTTCTATAGGCCCTATGGCTAATAGCCTATTAGCTACCTAGGACCCAACACACACACACATGTACTTGTTGCATTAATTGCTATGTGAGGTTGACTGAGTGTGATGGTGAATGTGTAGGTGAATGTGTCAACATTGTGTATATGTGTGATAGCCTAGTGGGAAACTGTTTATATCACGGTATGTAGTGTTCTAGCTCTGATCCCTGCAAAAGATATGTATGCTATTGCTAGGCAGGAAAAGCAGTATGGCATACGGTGTGACATAGTCCCATGGTGTTGACTGGAGTGTGCCATTGTAGGCTAAAGCAGTACATGTATGCTTATTGATTGTTAGCACTAGTGAATACAAATCCCGTATGAACTGTAGTACTACCTGAAGCTGTAGGCCTAAACAGCACAGTATGGTGTATATCCACATTGCTTGGAAACACTGTTTTGCTTGTTACCTGTAGGGTTGCCATACCTTTGTGTCTTGTAGGTATGTCTGATGTGTGTGTGTGGGTATGCCTGTAACATGGCCTTGGTCGTATGTGTGTTACAGGATATAAGTGCATATCTAGCAACATGTATAGTGTAGTACAGCAGTATGCCACCTATATTGATGAATGTGCACATATGTTACCTAGGGGTTTGCTATCAACAAGTAGTGTGGTGTACTGGTAGTACTGTAACTGTACTTTACAATCATTTCAATGGATGACATATTTCTGTATGCATTAGCTTCATATATACCTCCTGTGGCTAGGTGGTGCATTGTGTCACATACAGTGTGCCATGTACTGTTGTATAGTCTTTACATACTGGTTTAACTTTGTTGTTGTGCAGAACATAGTTTAATATATAGAACGTGCCAGGCACTGTCAGGCAGTTGTGGGCTGAGCACTGATATGTGGTATTAAAAGTGTGTATCTACTGACAGCCAATAGGTTGCTATATATGGCATTTCATTGATATCTGTACTTTAGAATGTTAAGTGAGCCACATGACTTGCTCACAATTATTGTTTTATTGTCTTCCAGGGACATGTCTGATTATTGCAACCCTGCGTACTCCCCTGAAGAGGAGGAAATCATAATATCCACCCTAGTACAACATCACACCCTGCTGTTCTCCAGAACCAGCCAGGACCAGCACGAGCGCACTGCACTGTGGCAAGATGTCCGTCGGGTTAATGACATAGGCATGCATAACTGGACTTATGAGCAGGTACACCATCACTGCAGTGATTTAATTAGACATGTCCAGCAGCATGCCTCCGATGTCCGCAGACAACAGCTTGCCACAGGTGGTGGTGCAGCATTACATCCACCCCTCACCAGAGTGGAAGAGCTGCTCCTCAGCGTGGTGGCTCCTGGCCAACCACTACAACAGACATGTGTCATCATGGAGGCCAGAGTCACCCAGCAAGTTGACTCAGAGCATGCAGGTAACATGGCATATCTGTAGACTACTGTTAGTCTGATTGTTAGAACATACATATGTCAGATGTGTAATGTGTATTTAGAAGATGTGGAGCCTGGTGTTGTGCAATACTGATAATTTGGAACATAATCTGTATGCCTGTGTCTGTCAACCATTGTACTACTATAAAATTGCAAACTCACAGCAGCAATGCCATAGTTGTTGACACTGACAAACTGTCTCATATCCTTGTAGGTCCCTCTGGTCTGACAGCAAGACAGCAGACCCATGCTGGTGAGTGTTCTACATTTAATATAGCAAATAACGTGCATGTCATAGGTGAGTTGTAGGCCATATACACATGTAAAACACCTACACATAATGCATGCTCTGCATGTTTTCTGTGGGACTATGCACATCCCAGTAACATGAGTAGCTGCCTCAAACACATGCAATACACAGAGCATCCCAAACAATTGTGGTATACTGTAGTGGACATTGTATAGGCAGAGTCAATACACATGCACACAACATACACCACTTTGCCATATGCAGTACATGTAAATATGATACACATGGCGTATTTAGACACCTGCTGTAAGGTCAAACTCCAGTATCCCAAATGTCATCCACACAGCACACATACTATACCTGAGGGGTAGAGGCCTATCATGGGGTGGTGCAACACTCTTCAACACACAACACATTCATGTTAGGCAATATTGAACACCTTACATACCCATGTAACAGCTGCCTGTGAAATGGTTAATGCAGCCACAGTGCTGCAGTTGAGGTACAGCAAGATAGTTGCCAGTGTGGCACACATTAGTGGCCGTGAGTGACCACATGATGCTGCCTGATGATGGCTCATGGTACTACACTACATTCAGTTACAGTAACTACAGTACTACACATAGCATTCATTGCTATACACATGACAGTTGTGTGCATCCGGCCATGGTATGTATACCTGTGAGTGATGGTGCACAGGACATTGAAAAGCATTTCATACTTGCACAGCAATGTTGTGTCCATGTACACATCGTGTTCCAGGGTGAGGCCAATCATTGAACAACACACATGCATCAAAGACATGTATACTGTTATTAACAAGGACTCTCTACACTTGCACTGCATGCTGTTGAGCAACACACATCCTGCATGCTGACACGTGTGATAGGACTCTTTGGCTTGTGATACTGTACTCCACCATCAACCACTAATGAGTATGTTCTGGATTGCTGTTGGGGTGTGTGTGTGTGTGTGTGTGTGTGTGTGTGTGTGTGTGTGTGTGTGTGTGCGTGTGTGTGTGTCTCTGTGTGTCTACTTTAGTGAGTAGTGTATTTGTGTTCATGTGTTCATGTGTTCATGTGTGCATGTGTTCATGTGTTCATGTGTGCATGTGTGCATGTGTGCATGTGTTCGTGTGTTTGTGTGTGCATGTGTTCATGTGTGCATGTGTGCATGTGTTCATGTGTGCATGTGTTCATGTGTGCATGTGTAGATGTTTTCATGTGTGCATGTGTGCATGTGTTCATGTGTGCATGTGTGCATGTGTTCATGTGTTCATGTGTGCATGTGTTCATGTGTGCATGTGTGCTTGTGTGCTAACATCATGTACAGATTGTAAAGTGTGTTTCCTGTCTTCCTCTCACATGTGCTGAGGTTGTGTTGGTTGAGTGCAGCAGGGAACCTGAAGTCACTGCCACAAATAGTGGAAATGGTGATACATGTATTATGGCACAGGCAGGTTTGACAGGGTCTGTCGTTGGGCCGCCAATCGACAGTACACAGCTTTCCACCCCATCTATGTGCACATTCATACTGCCAATACATCCCTCATCACCAATGGCCTTACCTGAGGGACAGCATAAAGTAGTCATGACCAGGATAGTGTGGTATCTATGGCACATGTATCCCCTCACAGCAGCCTGCAATACATTCCTCATCACCAATGGCCTTACCTGAGGGACAGCATACAGTAGGCATGACCAGGATAGTGTGGTATCTATGGCACATGTATCCCCTCACAGCAGCCATACCCAGATGCCTGGAATGGTACAACATAGGCAGATATCCAGGGGTTCTCATGGGAGCACTGCTGGTCGTAATGCCCCTGGCAGACATGCCGCCACAGGTCTTACAACCTCAGTTATGTTCTGGGCTGTAATGCAGGCACAGGCACTTATGGAATGGTGCACCAGACAGGGACTAAGGGCGCAGAGGGCCCATAACACTGCTATCAATGACAGTATCTGTGACCTTGCTGGTGCCATCTGTAATTACACCAAGGTCATTGATAGATGTTGGGGGGAGACATTAGATGTCCTCCGCAAAGTCATGTCCATGTGCCAGGACAGTGCAGGATGGCTGAGACGTCGATGTGGACGTATGCCAGCAACATCATCAGTTGCAGTCATCGCGGATGACACACAAGTCACAGCCACTCCCATAGTGGCAGTACCAGCCCCAGCAATGTTGGGCTTGGGCTGTCAATAGACCATCATAGACGACCATGTGCACATGGCTCTGGCCAGTCCCAGCAGGGACATGGGTCCAGTCGACATCCCTCTGCCTCTGATGATAGTACCCAGTCTGGCTTAGTACCTGATACAGTCCGTGGCACCCCTGCCAGGCACAGGTACTGTGTCCGTGGCCAGAGATGGTGATCTGTACAGCCTGGCAGGTACAGTCTGTGGCTGTCCCACAACCTCCTGTATATGGCAGCCACATGGTGGAACTGTGTGCATGCAGATGCATACACATAAACCAAACACCTAGGGCTAACACATACACACACACATTACATCAACATTGACCCATGCTGTACTGTTGTCTCTCACCCACACACACACACACACACACACACACACACACACACACACACACACACACACACACACATACATGTCGATTGGATGGGTCATTGTCAGGCTGTGGCAAACCAACAACACACCCTGTGCATATGATGAAACTGCACCACCTTCTGTCATCTGTAACATTGATGCAGGAACAGGCTAACATGGTGCTGATGCACAGGGTGACTTTATAGCAGTGTAGCAATGTTAGCATGTTGTCAACAGTAAAGTGTAATGATATCCTTGTAGGTATATCTGAGCAGGCATGATGCATTAAAGCTATGATTATCAGTGTAGTATCATTTACACCAGTGTTAATTCCAAAAATGTATTGTCCGCCCATGTGCCACTTGGCTGATGTGTGTAGTTTTGGCAGCATGTGTTGGTGAGTGGACAGTACGTGTGTGATGTGTGCAGTACAGATTTGCAGGTGTGCATTTGTGAACATGATGATGGTGCACTGTCTGCATGTATGTGCATAGTGGACACATGGGAAGGGTGACATGCTCTGTATTACACAGTGTTAACACTTCATAGTTTCTATTGGTGGCCAGTATGCGTTTTACTACACATATGTTTTAACTTGGGTACACATGTGTGTATGACATGGTTTGACACTATGCTGTGGGTGATACTGTTACTATCTGTCATTGGTTTGCATTCTGGTAGTATACACAACCTCAACAGTCTGACTATAACCAACCATTAGATGATGTCTTGACAACTGACACACAGATGTAGGAAACTCAGTAGCATTTGGATCCTTCAGGTACTATACTATACCAGTAACCAGTGGTACTGACCACCACCCATTCCTGGGACCACTCCTGTTTGGCATATAGCCCTCTTAGGTACAAGCAAATCCACTAGGGATATGTCCGTCCACATCTGGAAATGCATACAGTGGCCTACAATGCATTCTCTGGATGAGACACTTATCCTCCACAAGGGTATCATACAGACAGATACCTGTTGTCCAACCCATGCTGTATAGCTATAAGCCAACTATAGCATAGTCATCCACATTTACTAAACATAGTATCCCAACAGTACCACATAGGTAGTAGCCCCCAACATGTAGAACGGGTACCAATGTGTACATACAGCCAGGTGTTATGTCATCTGTCCTTTGGGATTCACATTTCCAAAGGTATTCTGAAGTCCCTTGGTGTATCACATAAGCAATACGAGGTCTGTATGCATATCCACAAAGTTGTTGTATACCTAAAGAATGTCCATTATTGACAGACTTTGTTGTGTTTGAACATGTCTGAAATATACCCCAGGCATGAACCCTCACTCACACTATTCTATAGAAACTGTCATGGGTGTGTGTGACACAGATGACCTAGGCCACAAATCACTACAGTGGCTGGCCTTGTCACAAACATACATATGTGACCTAAGGTCTGAGAAGCAGCAGCACAATCTGTCAAAGTTAACAGATGTATTCATGTAGAAAGCAGGCTTCACACCTATGAACTAATTGAGGTCACATGTACATATATGTATTTGCCACACAGATACCTGAACTGTACAATGCACATACTGTTGTTATACTGATATGTCATACAGTAGTAAAAGCAAAACCCACAACACATTGACCAACAGTGTCACACACACACACACACTCAGCAATTGCAGGATTCAAACACCAACCTAACTATGTTATGATACTAGAGAGATATGCATTAATATGACGCGCTATAAGCTTTACTGGGAGGTTTCATTTCCACTGCTATATTTGTAGGATGCTGACATCATCAGACTTGCCAAAGAGGAATATACCACTTTTAAGGTGTTTTCCTTGTCTCCAAATAGGGAACTCTTCTCAAAGGAAATCACACAGAAACATACACCCCCCACACACACTCAGCAATTGCAGGATTCAAACCCCTACCTAACTATGTTATGATACTAGAAAAATACGCATTAACATGACTCACTATAAGCTTTATTGGGAGTTTGCATTTCCACTGCTATATTTGAGGGATACTGACATCATCAGACTTGCCAAAGAGGAATATACAACTTTTAAGGTGTTTTCCTAGTCTCCAAAAAGGGCACTTCTCTCAAAGGAAATCACACACAAACATACAGCCCCCCACACACACTCAGCAATTGCAGGATTCAAACCCCTACCTATGTTATGATACTAGAGAGATATGCATTAACACAACGCACTATATGCCTTACTAGGAGTTTTAATTTCCACTGCTATATTTGTGGGATGCTGACATCATCAGACTTGCCAAAAAGGAATATACCACTTTTAAGGTGTTTTCCTAGTCTCCAAAAAGGGCACTACTCTCAAAGGAAATTACACACAAACATACACCCCCCCCACACACACACACTCAGCAATTGCAGGATTTAAACCCCTACTTAACTATGTTATGATACTAGAGAAATACGCATTAACACAACACGCTATATGCTTTACTTGGTGTTTTCATTTCTCCTGCTATATTTGTAAGATGCTGACATCATCGGACTAGACATGGTAATGTTTGTGCACTTTGTTTTATGCAATCCCAGGACTGAGCCATGGGGGACAGCAGGTGTTACCAGCTTGAACAGGACTCCACAATTCTTACCTTGTGTGATTTATCTGTGGCCCAGTTGTCAATCCATTAGATGACAATACATATTTATGCACAAGTTGTTGATTTTGTGGATACGACATGTGTCTGGGATGTTGGAAAAGGGCTATTCAATGTCTATGTGGGATGTGTGTAGCTTATTTCATTGATGTGTGTCCTGCGTGGCTGCCTTGCAAACAGTTTAGCAGGTTTGGGGACCATGATCTGCCCATGACCAAACAAAAGTTGGTAGGGTTGTGTTTGTAGGCTTCCAATAGCTCTGTTTATGACTTCAATCATGACGGACTCCATGGCCTTGCAGATCAGACTTCATAGGCTTATAAGACTATAGTTCCCATGGTCTGTTGTGCACCAACACTTGTGGAGTGTGCCATATGTTGCTGTAACCCGTTCAACAGTTTCATATCCTGTAGAGAGGGTGAGGCTCAACAGACTGTTCAGGTGCAGGGTCTGTTTGTTCTGCAGTTCACTTATGACACATATAGGGAAACAATGTAATCCAATTGATGCCATCTTTTCAGCTTTGGAAGGAGCTGTTTACCCATTCTACATGTGATATCTCCTGGTATAATGATAGGGCCTTTTGTCAGTGGGAGGTGGGTATGTATGTATGGGCCTGTCTGACAGGATGTTGGCATTGTCAGTCATTTACAGGTGGCCCTGACTCAGAACATATATGAGTGTACATTGCTATTTATGACATAGCTGAAGGAAGTGTCATGGTTCTGTATGGACTCCTTCGCAGATAATCTTTTCATAACCTGGATTGGATAATGTTTGGACTGCACATTGTTTATTGATGACACTGATTTCAGGTTTTTTATCTTCTTTGCTTTCTATGAACAACCTAAGTATCTGTAGTACATATTTGATTATGACAGGGTTCCAATATATTATATATGTGTCTGTTGTCATATAACTGTGGGCACAAGGCAGGATTGGTGAATAGTGAGAGGTTCCTGAGTTAACACATGTGTGGCCCACTGCTGTACTCAGACATGGCCTAAGTGTGTGAGCATACCCAGTTTGGCCTTTCAGTATGTTGCTGTCTGAAGTCCACTACATTTGTTGACGTGTGTGAACATGCCCAATATTAACATTTATACTATATGTGTGTTGAAAATCAAGTTGTATTTTTACTGCAGGGCTCACCTTTGTGTCATAACTCTACAGGGATTATGCTGTGCCTGCAGGGTTTCCATGAGACACTTTGCATAGACTTATCAACATTTCTTCATACAGGCTGACCAGTGAAATACTGTCATGGTTTAGTGGTTCAGTACTGTGATTACAGTGCACAGTATCCTGGGTTCGAGGACTGTTACTGCTTTATATTTTCATACCGGGCAGACCAGACTGTTTAAGGACCAGCAAAGCAAATGTGAGCATGTTTACCTGCTTTTGCTCAACTATGCCCAACTTTGACCGAACTTGCCCAACAATGCTCAACGTTAACCAACATTGCTGAACGTTGCCCAATATTGCTCAACATTGCCCAAAGTTGTGCTAGTTAGTGTGTGCAATTTTGTTTACATATACTATATAGTGGTAATAACTGTTTAGCACTGCTTTATATTGCTTAAAACATGGCAATCATGCCTCAGGTGGTGCTGCAGGGCTGCCTATGTCGGATGGGCATAGTACACTCTCTATACATATTTGAAAACAGGTAGTGTCAAGTTAGGCATCACTTTTACTATTTGTGTGAATCAGAGAGAGGTATAATTTCCAGGGTTTCTACTGAGCCAGTGTATGTGCTATGCGTTGCCTCTTTGCCAAGGCCAAAGCATACTGGGCACACCTCCTTCTGCCTACTGAGGCAGGCTCAGGTTGTTCCTCCTCCGAGTCACGCTCTGCCTGTGATGGCCTTGGCAATGGTGGGGGGCTGTTTGGCCTGGCCCTATGGTGCTCCTGCTGCAGCTGTTTTCACAGAATCATATTATGTAACATAGCACATACCATGACAATTTGTGTACATGTAGTTGTTGAGTACTGCAAGGCTCCACCAGATGTGTCCAGGCACCAGAACCATGACTTGAGCAGCCCAAACACATGCTCAATTACATTTCATGTTTGTGCGTGTGCCTCATTATGGCATTCCTGTTCAGGTGTGTGTGTGCATTTCTGATGGGTGTCATCAGCCATGGCTCCAGTGCATATCCAGCATCCCCCACTAGGTGACCATGAGGGATGTCCCCATTGGTAAATGTCTGGTACAGCTGTGTCAGATGCCAGATATGGTAGCTTCCAGGGCAGTCAGCACACACATTCAGTATTATGCCCTGGGCATCACACACAACCTGGCAGTTGATGGAGGGGAAGCCCTTGTGGTTAAAGTAGGCCCTACCCTTCTCACCAGATAGTACTGTGATGCGTATGTGCATGCAGTCTATTGCACCCACTACCTCAGGGTATTCCGCTATTTGCTGGAAAAGACGCATATTGCTGGCCAATACCTCATGGGAATTGGGGAAATATACATGCTCACCGACATGTGCTGACATGGCATTCAGGAACTGGTGCAGTACCCTGGATGCTGATGCCTGTGAAATCCCCATCATATCACCAGTTCGTCTCTGGAAGGTACCTGTTGCTAGTATTCTTAGGTCAACACATACCTTGGTTTCCACTGGGATGGGTTCCCCTCTGTTGGTTCTGTGTGTGAGGCATGGCCTGCACAGCTCAACAATTTGCTGCATGAGGTCTTTTTCTACTCTATAGCGCTCCACTATCTCCAGCTCATGTAGCCCCTGGTAGGTTACCCTGGGCCTGTACACTCTTCTCCGTCTCCTCACTGTGGGTTGCTCAGCAGCATTCGCATTGTCACCACACTCAGCATGTTGCATATGTCACCTTATAACAGCAATGGCAGCCCCTAACATTTCTTTGTCTCAGTAAAGTTTTTTAAGTTTTCACTTCTCTTAGTTTACTGCAGTGTTGCAGTGTCTCTGAGGTAAACATAGTGGAAAGTTGTTTGCAGAGTTTTAAGTGCTGGGCTGGGCTGGGCTAGTGTACTGCCTGTGTACTTGCCTGATTCTGATTGTTTTCACCTGCTAGCTCTGCTAGTTCTCCTTGGTTAACTTCCTACTATTTGTTGTGCTTCCTTTTCCCTTTCTGTTTCCACAGGGGGCAGCACCGCGCAAACAAGCTCAAACATACGCACACCAGCTCACATGTGCGCACACATGCTTACACAGCCTAACACTTGCTGACTCCTGCTTGAAGGCACGCACACAGGTGCAAATGCGTTTACACAGATTTCAACAACCTTACACATGCTTACTCTGGCTTAAACGTGCACACACAGGCGCACACGTGCGCCCACAGTCTTACTCGGATTTACAGGCGTGCACCCATGTGCAAACACATTGCAGGAACTTCTACAAGAAACTTTAGTGTTATCCACGGCATACACCTTCAATTTCTTGGCTTTAGCTATGATACCTGTTGACACGCCTCTTCCAGTGATGAGTAACTGACAGCAAGCACATGCCACTCTGCTCCAATGAGCTTACATTCTTTCATACATACCCCCCTCATGATGTCACCTATCTTCTACTCTGATACTCCCCTTATCCTACTCTTACACTCCACAGACTTTGCTCATATGCCATGTAAAATTGGGATTCACTATCCTTACCCTCATTTGCATAGGATTGCCTACTAATGCTTCGTTACATCTCTTAGACTGAGCTACCCCCCTTAGCAACCTCTACTCAGTAGCCATGTTGTCTTCAGCCTGCCATTCACTTGCATGGCAGTTGAATATTTTGAATAAAATCCCTATTTCTGGCTTTTATTTATTTTTTCATGGTTTTTAGAGTGCAGCACTTTTGTGCGGCGCTGCACTACGCTTAAACTTCGGAGATCGAGATAAAAAAAATATATATATATTTTTTTATTTTGCAATGGGAAAAATTGCCAATGGCTGTATATTTGGCCATTGGCATGCTTCCTCAACTGGATGCATCCTTTATTTGGAGCTGTCACGGCTCCATTTTGCTATTTGCAGAACGGTACTCAGTTGACAATGGAGTACATTTCTGCAAATAACACTACTCTTACTTTGACAGGTTAGGGTTTCCTGGATTGCAAATGTACCTCATTTGCATAGATTTTGGCAGCAAATGAGGTAATTTGCATAACCTAACCCTGTCCGTGTAAGAGTCATTTTAGGAGCTCTCTTGCACGCCCCTGCCAGCTGTTCCTGGATCGCTCGGCAGACATGTTGGCTGCATGGAGTCTTACTCTACTCTTAGACTCCATGCAAGCCTTCGTGAATCTGGCCCATAGTCTCTAAAAGTATAGTAGGGTGCTGGATGTGTGGTGGAAACACACATAATGTACCCATCTCAGGAAAGAAAGTATAGAATGTGAGTGTGGATGTAGAAGAGACACACACACACACACACACACACACACACACACACACACACACACACACACACACACACACACACACACATGAAAGAAGAAGAAATAGGAAGGTCAGAAGGAGTGTTAGAGGGGCATCAGAATTTTTTTGGGTGGGAATTCTTTAGTAGAAGGATTGGTGAAATCTCCGAAAATGGAATAGGAGAAAAGAGTGTGCAAGAAACATAACAAAAAGCATGGCATAATACAGACAAAGGTAGGTAACATACAAAAAGGGCAGGCTATGGGATGCAGACAAAACACATTGGGAAGATAACACACAGGGCAGGGATACAGTCCAAGCATGGTCCACCATGGAAAATTGCATACTGTAATGCACCAATACACACAACATCATTGCTGTGATGTTGTCAGCTGTGTGACATCTGTACAAGTAGGATCAGGAATGATGTTATGCATATGACAGAGATAAATACCTGAGCAAAAAGGGCAATGAAGCACATATTCACATATAACAAGTCATGCCTTAGGCTGTCAGCACTGTAGGCACAAGTCAGTAATCAGGAGCAGATCCACAGAAACAAATTTAAGATCACAGAAGCAGAGGTCAGATTAGAACCTACAACCATGCATGCAAGAGGCAACCATCTGTCCATCAAGCCAAACACTAGTCTTGCATTATACAGGATAAATGGCTGTGTTACGGGCAAGTGATCATGATAAATGCATCATAGGTCAGGAGGCACTTCACAGTGTAGGTCTGCAAGACATGATAATCCTGCTACAGCAATGATACTGGACAGGTTTACCATGAAAATTTTCATTCATAGGTGAATACTAGGCTAACTGCCCTGAAGGGCCATTTCAAGCCTAGCCAATAATCCAGGCTCAGAAACAAACCCTGTACCTTGTGTCTGTGCCAAACCCAATATCTGTCATGCATGCAATATGCATACCATGCCTGTTTCTGATATGCTGCAATCATGTATTCAGCAATGGCATATAATGGTACATTCCTATGTATTAAGTCCATGGTGATGTTGGTTTACTTGGCCACAGCATTGTAGCACAACATGATGAACTTCACCATTTACAGTGGATATAAAAAGTGTACACACCCCTGTTAAAATGCCAGGATTTTGTGATATATAAAATGAGACCACAATAAATCATTTCAAAACTTTTCTCACCTTTAATGTGACCTATAACCTGTACAATTCAATTGAAAAAACAAACAAATTTGTTAGGGGTAAAATATAACAAATACAATATGTACAATAAGCTGGTTGCATAAGTGTGCACACCCTTAAACTAATACTTTGTTTACACACCTTTTGATTTAATTACAGCATTCAGTCTTCTTGGGTAGGAGTTTATCAGCATGGCACATCTTGACTTGGCAATATTTGCCCACTCGTCCTTGCAAAAGCGCTCCAAATCTGTCAGATTGTGAGCGCTTTCGTCTAATGACTAGACTTCATCAGATAAAAGCACTGGTACAAATTACAACTTTTATACATCAATTCAAATCAAGTTAATTACACTCAATCAACTTTTAAAGAAACATGTATATAACCCTAATACTGCCCTAAATAAATAAGACTTGTTTTGCTAATAAAACTTAATCATGTTTTTCTTGTTTTTCTTGTAAACATTTCTTACACAATAAAATATCTTATGATATTCCCTGGCTTGAATGAATACATTAGTATTAAAGCCATTTTGGTTGACAGAGCAGGGAAAGTATAAATTAATATTAATTTGAATTTTAATTTCAATAATTTTAACAATTGTATTAATTCCATTGTTATTTCTAGTTTTGGTTATATCTATTTAAAATAATATAAATATATAAATATACACGTAATTAGTTGTTTGCTATAAGCAATTTCATAAAGTCTACAATTTTATTGTCTATGTACAAAATATTGTTAAAGTTTATACAAAAGTTTTTTAAGTGGATTAATATTGTTCACTACATCTTTTATTGTAAAAGATTAATTAACTAATCTGGTACAGATGACCTTTTAAATAATTTTTCAATTTAAATGTTTGATTAAGACAATTAAGGGTCTTATAAATATAGGAGTGGTGCCATTTCTCATTTGTCTGATGAAGTCTATATTGGTAGACGAAAGCGCTTACCATTTATTGTTGGAATAAAGAATTTTTATATCATCCTTGGCGACTTGGAACTACAATCTTTTGGTTTTATAGTTAATTCAGGACTTTTGCTGTATCTTATGAAATAACCAGAAGAATTTATATTTGATATTATAATCAATTAATCAATTTTATGTATAAAATATGTATATGTAATATATATATATAAATATATGAATGTATAAATGTTTTAATCATAAATTTATGTACAAATATGTTTATATGTGTTTGTTTGGTTTAAACATGTCCTGCTTTTTTATACAATACAGGTTTTATACTAATATAGTCGTTTAAGCCAGGTGGGGTGTTTGATTTACACCTAAGCTGCCATAACAGTTCCTTGTGTAGCAAAACATTTTTTATATCACCCCCTCCCTTAGAAAAGTCCCTTTGAACTAGATCAATAATGCCAAATTTAAATCTTATAAATGTAAAAGGGCAAGTTACACTACGTTTGTACAAAGCACTAGTTTCTTTGTGAGTCCAGATGTCATATAAGTGTTCATAAATACGGTCCTTAAATGCCCTCTCAGTTTTACCTATGTAGTATGCACTACATGAAGTGCATAAGGCCATATAGACCAACATTTTAGACTTACAACTACCTTTAATAAATCTCACCACACTTTTCAGGCTGTTGTTTAGTGTAACACTTGCCTCACTGTATATATATGCACAAACACTACATGCTCCACAAGGATTAGTAGCCCTGTACTGAATAAATTCCTTGTTTCCTTTTTCAAAAGTTCTCTTAAAATTGTTTCCCACCTTGTATGTAAAAATAGGTTGCTCTCCCACTAACTTATGTATCTCCTTATCAATTTTCATTAAATTCCAGTTGTTTTTGATAATATCTAAAAATGACTCTGATAACGTGTTGTATTGAATTATACATGCTGCATTATATTTGTTCCTTTCCAGTTTAACAACTTGAGAGATCTGTAACAGTTGACCTAATAAAGCTTTATATTTAGTACCCCAATTTTTTGTAACTTCTCTTAGAATTTCAGTGACCATTTCTAAGGGATATTCTCTTTCAATAAAACATTTACCTAGGAAATTCATTTCCCTTTCTAGATCACAAATGTCAGAAGTCATCCTGGCTATCCTAACTGCTTGACCTTTGATCAAGCTTTTCTTTTGTGCTAACGGGTGATGACTACTGTAGTGTAAAAACTATTGCACCAAGTAGGTTTCCTGTAAATGTTTGATTTAAAACCTGTAGAGGTCTTAGAAATAGTAACATCCAAATAGTTAATACTATATTCATGGTATGAGTGTGTAAAAGAGAAAAAATGTGTACATGAATTTATATATTCCATAAAAAGATTAAGTTCTTCCTTAGATCCACCCCATAACACAAAAATATCATCCAGAAATCTCAAGTATAGTTTAATATGATTGTAAAAAACAGAAGGAAAGACAAATTTGTTCTCCCATTCTAATAATACTATGTTAGCGTATGTGGGAGCACAAGCGGCTCCCATTGCAATACCGCTAATCTGTTGGTAAAACTCACCTTGAAAGCGAATGTAGTTAGAATCCAATATTATCTCAACTAGTTCTAACACCAAAAGAATACTGTCCCTAGTTAGGGTAGAGTGTTTAAAAATACAGTCACTAAAGTATTCAAATCCTTCTTTTCTAGGAATACAAGTAAACAAATCCTTCATGTCAATAGTGAGGAAGATGCAATCCATACTCCACAAATCTTGGGTCATTTTGCTCAAAAATTCCCATGAATCCTTGATTAAATGGGGAGTTTTGTTGATAATCTCCTTAGTGTGTTTATCTACGTAAACAGCCAGTGGATGTGTTTTAGAGTTCTTTGCAGATACTATCGGTCTGAAAGGGGGTGCTTGTAGCGATTTATGCACCTTAGGTATTCCAAAAATGTTCGGAATACTTGGATGCAGTTGTTTTAAGAAATTATATGTCTTAGAATCTATTCTGTTTTCTAATAGGTATTCTTCAAGCAATGAATCTATTCTGCTATATGTTATATGTATCTGGTTAATGGAGACAGGGGTATATGTGACACTATCTAATAAAATGTTAGTAATAACGTTGTTGTAATCTTCTACGTTGTACATAATAACCCCCCCTCCCTTATCTGGTTTCATAATTCGTAGGGTAGATTGTGTCTGTAGTTGATGTAACAAACTACTTTCTTCCTTAGTAAGATTAGAATTAACTCTCTGCCATCCGTTTTTAACATATGTTGCATATAGTTCCTCAGTAACAACTTTTTCAAACAACAACAGGGTGGGATGTAGTGGAGGGTTGAATGTACTATGTCTCACCAACATGTCTTCCCCCATGTAGTTGTTAATGATAGTATCTTTACCCAAATTGAATGTAATATTGAGATTTAATTTTCTTAAATATAATTTCAAATCCACTAACATATTAGCTATGTCACCATACTGCGTTTTTACAAATTTGAATCCCTTAGAAAATAAATTGAAATGCAGTTTAGTCAAGTTATGGCTAGTGTAATTAAAAATTTTGAACCCTTTGTATTCATAAAGTATACCGTGATGGTCATTTAATTTAATTGGTAATTTAAGTGGTATGGGCCTCCTCAAAACTGATTACATGCATAGTTCTGCAGTTGTGGGATTGTATACATATCTGTTGACTTCATCAGATCCAAGCATAGTGAAATTTTCACAACATGAAGAGAGGACATCTAAGATGAAACAATACTAATTTCATGATCTTTAATTGTACTTGACTTAGGAATGGGGTCCCTTCTCATCATGGTATTAGAAACCCAAAAGACTAGGAGAAGTTAAACCAAGAACATATCAGAACTGGGTCCGAATGGAGAGAAAATGAAATCAGCAAGAAAAGGAGAGTAGTGTTGTTGGAACGGAAATTAACATCAAGTCTTCATGAGTACTTCAGTGTGTTAGACCCTGTTTTCACAAAATCTCACCAAGACAACACTGATATATAGAATGTATTTTATATAGCATATATTATGGAGAGAGGTAGGTTAAGTAATAAAAAGGACAACTCGGTGCACAAGTCCCGGGATAAAAAGTGTCCAGTCCTGGTGGGCACACTGGTACTGGTACTGGAAAAAATAGAAGTGTAGAATCCTCAAGACAGGGGAATATTCCTACAATGGGGTTAGGCCAGGCTGAGGGGGACGATGACCCTTAATTGTAGAAGGAAGTAGTAGTCCACAAAAAAAAAAAAACACAAAAATTGAAAGGCCAAAAAAGAACCATATAGATGAAAGAGTGGACTATTGAGGATAAAGAAGAAATTATGCTTTGTTAATTTTATGCGAGAAGCCCATCATTTCCAGATAGATGATATTCAAAAAGATTAAGAGGGAAATTAGAGGAAAGAAAAATTCTTGCACAAGAAAAACTATCAAAGCCTTCAAATAAAAATGTATGTTCTTTAGTACAACAGATCTATGAAAATCATTACATAGACAAAGTAACTTTGGGCCACTTAGAAAAAGAAGCGGCTGACGAATTGCAAAAATATAAAAAACAAATTTATACAAAGGAGAAAGCCAAACTAATCAATAGAAAAAGAACAGTTCCAACGATATTTCAAGAGAAATACAGGCAAAAGCACACAGACATGGAAAATTTCATGACACAAAAAATCAAAAATCAAAGGGAGAAAGTAGAACAGAAGATTAGTAAGGTCGAAGTAAACAGAAACTGAAGTTATGGAATACATGTGAAGTGAAGGATTTAGTGTAGAAAGTCTGACACTGGTCATGTCACAGTATGATGGAACAAAAATCCCGAAATTAATGCAAAACAGGTTGAACAAGATAAAGCTGATCACTTACCACATAATGATGGTCTGGAACCTTCAGTAGGAAATCAGTGCAAAAGTTCAGCTGCAGTTGCACATCAGGGGAAGGAGCAGGAAACAGTGGCAACTATGACGCAAGCAATGTTGTGGAGTGATGGGCCAATGGCTTCCCATATGCTAGAGCAACAGATGATGCAGGATGCAGCTGAACAAGATACGCCACAGGAAAACATTCTGGAACTTTCTGTAGAATGCCTGTAGAAAACAAAGGTCAAAGAATGTGCCCTCAGTATACAAGAAAATGATCTAAGGGAAGATGATCTAAGGGTACCCATGTCCCTTATGGAAAGAGGTAGCTTATAAATTCCTGGCCGTCCATGTCCTATTTGGGTACAGGAACTTATTTTTTGGGGAAAACTTGGTTAGGCTTAGCAAGGCTCCCTGGGCCATTAGCCTAGTAACAATCTATAAATCTATGAAATAGTGGCTTAATATATATTAAGGCTAATTTAAGAAAAAGATTACAGAAATAAATCAGTCCCAAAATGTTGAAGTCTGATAAAACAGATGAACACAGTAATCAAGACTAGTAACAGAAATTCATGTGATATAACAGAAGTAAATAGGATATATCACTGTGCAGCTAAACTAATAGACAAAGTCTTAACACAAATATAAAGAGTAATAAGGAAAAGAAAGGAAGAGATAAAATGCCATCATGGAAGCAATCAAATAGAGAAAACTATAAAGCAATTAAGACAATTAATTATGACAAATGTCATTGCTAGAAGAATATAGAAGAGGGAACAGATCAAGAAAAATACTTGGAAAGATAGATGTGATAAAAGCAAAGCCGTATCAGAACAGGCCATGATCTATCATACACTATTGCAAATAATAAACTAAAGATATCAGCACAGGCAGAAAAGAAACTGAAGATATGCAGATAAATATAAAGGAAAAGTAGAAAATAAGCAGTTCATGGATGATCTAAAAGGTTCATAGAGAACTGGGGAAAAAAGTAAAGGAATAGAAACACCACCAAAACTGAAGAAATAGATTTTGGAGAAATAGTCATGAAGGCACTATGCAACATAACAGAGATGCTGAATGAATACAGACATGAAAAGCAACAATAAGGAGTTCAAAGTGCAGGATATGAAATGGGATTAAGTAACAGCCAGAGAAAATGAAACAAAATTAAGAAAAGCTCCTAAAAGGAGCCCACTCCCCATAGTGCCTTTTTAGGCAATGTCATACTGAAAGTACTTCCAACATAGCAAATCAAAACCAAGAAAATCCAAATGCGTTACTGCTCAATGCTAGGAGTCTAAACAACAAAATACACTCCCTAGAAGCTCTCTTCACCCTAGAGAATGCTGACATCTGTGCAGTCACTGAGACATGGTTTAAAGCCATGGAGAGCACTCTGACAATGCAAGGTAATAATTCCTTCCACACATTTAGACCAGCTACTACCTAGACAGGGAATAAAGTTGGAGTTGTCTTGATTTGCATCAAAAATAAATATACCTCAAGGCTGGTCAAACAAGATGATGCACTTGAGCTGCTCCATGTTCAAATCACCATAGGCAAAATCTAATACCACTTCCTTGCAAGCTATAGGTCCCCCTGCATGACCCAGGAAACCCATGACATGTATTTAAATTTATTGGAAACATTCACCATCCTACTGAATACCATATTTATGGTCAATTTTAATTACCCTACAATTAACTGGGAATCATATATGACACCAAAAGTAAACACACAGAGATTCCTGAATTTTGTAATCACAAACACCCTGGACCAGATTATCAGTACAACAACAAGGGTGGAACCATACTGGATCTGGTCCTCACTAATATGGGAAAGTGCTACACACTCCCCCTACTATCACTAGGGAACAGGTCCTTAATGCTCTGTCTAAGGCCAAGAATACTGCATCATTGGGTCTAGACAATATCCCAGGATGCCGTCTAAACAGCATGAAAGATGACCTATCAGGCCCTCTGAAACTGCCGTTTAACTGTAGCTTCCAAGCAGGCTTCATGTCTCATGAATGGAAAATAGCAACACTTATCCCTCTACACAAAGTTGGGCCATCTACAGACCCATAAGTCTCACTAGTCTGATATGTAAAGCCATGGAAAGAATTATTATGGAAATAATCAATAATGACATAGGAAACCTGTAGACACTGGATCCAACCCAACTGGGTTTCATCAAAGACAAGTCATGTTTACTCAACCTGGTGGGCTTCTTTGAAAAGATCGACAAAGCAATGTATGAGAGCAAATTGGTTCACACTGCGTACCTTGACCTGGTCAAGGCATTTAACACAATTCCTCATTCAAACATTGTTGACAAACTTAGGAGGTCAGGTACAAATCCTTATGTCACCTGGTAGATGGCCAGCTGGCTCACAAACAGGACCCCAGGAAGTTAGAATTCAGGAGTCTACCTCTACAAAGAGGCCAGTCACAGGCAGAGTCCCTCAGGGATTAGTTCTTGGACTGCTCCTTTTTGGCAACTCTGACGCAAGCAATGTTGTGGAGTGATGGGCCAATGGCTTCCCATATGCCAGAGCAACAGATGATGCAGGATGCAGCTGAACAAGATACGCCACAGGAAAACATTCTGGAACTTTCTGTAGAATGCCTGCAGAAAACAAAGATCAAAGAATGTGCCTTCAGTATACAAGAAAATGATCTAAGGGAAGATGATCTAAGGGTACCCATGTTCCTTATGGACAGAGGTAGCTTATAAATTCCTGGCCGTCCATGTCCTATTTGGGTACAGGAACTTATTTTTTGGGGAAAACTTGGTTAGGCTTAGCAAGGCTCCCTGGGCCATTAGCCTAGTAACAATGTATAAATCTATGAAATAGTGGCTTAATATATATTAAGGCTAATTTAAGAAAAAGATTACAGAAATAAATCAGTCCCAAAATGTTGAAGTCTGATAAAACAGATGAACACAGTAATCAAGACTAGTAACAGAAATTCATGTGATATAACAGAAGTAAATAGGATATATCACTGTGCAGCTAAACTAATAGACAAAGTCTTAACACAAATATAAAGAGTAATAAGGAAAAGGAAGGGAAGAAATAAAATGTCATCATGGAAGTATCAAATAGAGAAAACTATAAAGCAATTAAGACAATTAATTATGACAAATGTCATTGCTAGAAGAATATAGAAGAGGGAACAGATCAAGAAAAATACTTGGAAAGATAGATGTGATAAAAGCAAAGCGCCGTATCAGAACAGGCCATGATCTATCATACACTATTGCAAATAATAAACTAAAGATATCAGCACAGGCAGAAAAGAAACTGAAGATATGCAGATAAATATAAAGGAAAAGTAGAAAATAAGCAGTTCATGGATGATCTAAAAGGTTCATAGAGAACTGGGGAAAAAAGCAAAAGGAATAGAAACACCACCAAAAACTGAAGAAATAGATTTTGGAGAAATAGTCATGAAGGCACTATGCAACATAACAGAGATGCTGAATGAATACAGACATGAAAAGCAACAATAAGGAGTTCAAAGTGCAGGATATGAAATGGGATTAAGTAACAGCCAGAGAAAATGAAACAAAATTAAGAAAAGCTCCTAAAAGGAGCCCACTCCCCATAGTGCCTTTTTAGGCAATGTCATACTGAAAGTACTTCCAACATAGCAAATCAAAACCAAGAAAATCCAAATGCGTTACTGCTCAATGCTAGGAGTCTAAACAACAAAATACACTCCCTAGAAGCTCTCTTCACCCTAGAGAATGCTGACATCTGTGCAGTCACTGAGACATGGTTTAAAGCCATGGAGAGCACTCTGACAATGCAAGGTAATAATTCCTTCCACACATTTAGACCAGCTACTACCTAGACAGGGAATAAAGTTGGAGGTGTCTTGATTTGCATCGAAAATAAATATACCTCAAGGCTGGTCAAACAGGATGATGCACTTGAGCTGCTCCATGTTCAAATCACCATAGGCAAAATCTAATACCACTTCCTTGCAAGCTATAGGTCCCCCTGCATGACCCAGGAAACCCATGACATGTATTTAAATTTATTGGAAACATTCACCATCCTACTGAATACCATATTTATGGTCAATTTTAATTACCCTACAATTAACTGGGAATCATATATGACACCAAAAGTAAACACACAGAGATTCCTGAATTTTGTAATCACAAACACCCTGGACCAGATTATCAGTACAACAACAAGGGTGGAACCATACTGGATCTGGTCCTCACTAATATGGGAAAGTGCTACACACTCCCCCTACTATCACTAGGGAACAGGTCCTTAATGCTCTGTCTAAGGCCAAGAACACTGCATCATTGGGTCTAGACAATATCCCAGGATGCCGTCTAAACAGCATGAAAGATGACCTATCAGGCCCTCTGAAACTGCTGTTTAACTGTAGCTTCCAAGCAGGCTTCATGTCTCAGGAATGGAAAATAGCAACACTTATCCCTCTACACAAAGGTGAGCCATCTACAGACCCATAAGTCTCACTAGTCTGATATGTAAAGCCATGGAAAGAATTATTATGGAAATAATCAATAATGACATAGAAAACCTGTAGACACTGGACCCAACCCGACTGGGTTTCATCAAAGACAAGTCATGTTTACTCAACCTGGTCGGCTTCTTTGAAAAGATCGACAAAGCAATGTATGAGAGCAAATTGGTTCACACTGCCTACCTTGACCTGGTCAAGGCATTTAATACAATTTCTCATTCAAACATAGTTGACAAACTTAGGAGGTCAGGTACAAATCCTTATGTCACCTGGTAGATGGCCAGCTGGCTCACAAACAGGACCCCAGGAAGTTAGAATTCAGGAGTCTACCTCTACAAAGAGGCCAGTCACATTCAGAGTCCCTCAGGGATTAGTTCTTGGACTGCTCCTTTTTGGCATTTACTTCTCTGAGGTCAAGGCCAATGCCATTGACCTCTGGCTGACAAAATTTGCAGATGATTGCAAATTAGGAGCTGCCACTGAATTGCCCACTGACCCAAAAGTTCTCCAGGAAGAGCTAACACAGATGAATAACTGGTGCCAGTGCCATGGACTAAAACGAAATACCAAGAATGCATAATAGTATCCTTCAGGAAGTCATCCACACCTGGTAACTATTATATTGACAACACACCCCTAAGAGTTGACCCACTAATCAAGGACTTGGGGTCACATATACAGAATAATCTAGCCTTTGAGTATCACATGTCTGCAATAGTGAGGAAACCATTCTATGTTGCCCAACTTATAACCAAAGGTATGGCATCCAAGTCCAAGGAAGTCATTGTTCCACTGTATTCGGCATTCATCAGACCTATCATTGAGAACAATGCCCCCTTTGGTATGTACCTAACCAGGCATATCCAACGACTGGAACATCTACAGATGTTCTTCACTAAAAGAATACAGAGTTTAACTGACATGTCCTATGCAGACTACCTCTAGGCCCTATCCCTGTATTATGTCTCTTACATGCTGTTGAGGGGAAATCTATGTCTGGAATACAAGGAATTTTCATACCCCACTCTGATGGACCTCCTGCATAGCCGCAAAACAAACAACACCTGAATTACCTATTCTAAAGACGTAAACCTTGTCTGTGATATAAATATGAACTACTGGAGAGACAGGTATGCATCAGGGAGACTGCTCCTTCTCGGGAGCAGGTTCACCGTCTATGTGAAGCAGAGTGCCTCCCTAACCCAATTCAAATGTAACTTGGACAATTGGATGGAGAACAGGAAATTCATCTCTGGTTTGGCACCTGTGTCTCTTTTGAACACAAGCAGACTGTAAATGGTTCATCTCCCAGGCCCCTGCTTGTAAATGTTTCACCTTCCAAGCCCTTGCTTACACATATCGAGAGTATCAGAAGTTGTCAGAGATTAGGGATGCATGGCTAGGCTTAAAAAGGTCCTTGTGATTGTTAGCCTAGTAAACACCTATGAATCTATGAATCTATGAACCTATGAGAGTACCCAGATTCCTTACAACAGTGTCTGATTGGAGAGGTGTGTAACCTACTGTATATGGTATGTGAACATGTTTTGTTTGTCAAAATGAACTGCAGTATATTTTTTTACATTTAATTTGAGATCATTGTCCTTGCACCATTTGTTACCATGTCTAAGCCATGTTGGAGCAATTGTGAGTCAGTTGTAGATTGACTAACAACATTCATTCTACTGTCATCTGTAAACTTAATTAACCATGGGCCAGAAGTGCTAGCCTGAAGGTCTGAGAAATGCATGCCAAAGAGGAGACAGCCAAAAACTGAGCCATGTGATCCACTACTAGTAACTGGTTTGCATTTAGAAATGTAACCTGCTACTCTAATCACATGGCTTATGTCAGGCAACCAGTTAGCTATCCATCACATAATATAAGGATTTATATTCAGAGTTACAAATCTGTTAGTAATGCTTGCGTTGGGGATAGTGTTCTATGCACTGTATAACCATTATCCACTACTCCAGTTACAGTTTCAAAGAAATTAATGAGGTTTAAGAGGCAAGACTTTCCTTTGATAAAGCCAAATTGATGAGGGTCTAGGGCTGAGAGATCTTCAACGTCCAGATTAATTAGTCTGAGATAATGCACTCAATAGCTTTTCTTATGTTACTAGTGAAGCTAATGGGTTCTTTAGTCATATTTGGCACTGATAATCAGACAACCTGGTATGTTGTCCGGGCCCATGGATGAAATATTCTTAGTTTTCGAAAGGGCTGAGATAACTTATTTCTTAGTAATTAAAGGGGGTGGCTAGGATTGTGAAACCTGTTGGAAAGCAATAACTGTGGACAGAGTACAATTTCTACAAATTTGTTAGCTAGGATATTAGCTATTTCGTTTGGGTCAGAGAGTGTAGTATTATTGTGGACTAACTCCAAATACTTTTGGGTGTTAGTTCTTAACTTCCTAACATAGTTAAGGAAAGACGTGCAGTTATTTTTGGTTTTACTGGCTATTTTAAATTTGTACTCAGCTTTATGCTTCCTAACCACATAACGCAAGCACTCAGGTCTCTCAACAGCAGGTACAAATATGATTCAGTCATTGTCCACGCTGGTGTAAACGACCTGAGCGTACGACTACATGAAAAGAGACATTGAGGAGCTCTCTGATTATGTAGCCCAGACAGGTATGACCCTGACCTTGAGCAGTATCCTACCTTCACCAAGAATGATGCCACAATACAGAGATAAGATGATCAGCTTTAACAATTGGCTTAAACACTGGTGTCATTCAAAGGGGATCCAGTGTCTGTCTGCCTGGGATGACATGCTGGACAAGCCACGCTGAGGACGGCTTGCACCTGTCACCCTGGGATTCCGGATATTGGCAAAGGCTCTTGCCACCCCATAGTGCCTTTTAGGCAAGGCTCAAATTCTAAACCTACCACCCTAGAACACAAAAAGGAAAAAACTAAGGGTAATGCTGCTCAATGCCAGAAGTCTAAATCTCAAAATGTATGGAGAACATCGATGTCTGTGTTGTGACAGAAACCTGGTTCAAGGCTCCTGAGAGCACCCCAGGCGCTATCAGGTTTTACCTCATATCATGCTCCGCCCCAAAATCTGGACAATACCAAGAAAGGAGGTATCCATATTCATCAAGGACACCCACACCTCAAGACTGGTGGCAGCGCATGATGCATCGGAGACCATCCAGGTGCAATTAACCATAGGCAAGACTGCTCTGCAAATTGTAGCATGTTACAGGCCACCCTCACAAACTCAGGAACCTCACATGGCCTTCCTGAAAACACTAGAGGGATAAATGTATCACCAAACACCATCATACTAGGTGACTTCAATTACCCTAATATAGACTGGGAACACTACTCAAGCCCAAACACCCTAGCCCAAAAGTTCCTGGAATTCATAAACTCAAATGCCATGGAACAACTAGTCACCATCCCCACAAGAGGAGATAACATACTTGATCTCATCATCACGAACATGGGAGCACAATGTCTAACAGCGGAGGTGTACCCCTCACTGGTGAGATCAGATCCCAAACTAATCTCGCTGGAGGTCCTCATCCCACCCCCCACCTGAAATAAAAAAGACCACAGTAAAGAACTTCTCAAAAGCCGACTTCACACTTCTAAAGACTAGTGTGGTCTCCTTGAATCACTTACAAATGCCTTCTACCAGCACCTGCAGGACTGCATGGATAAGGCAATCCCAAGCAAAACAAAGACTCTTTTGTACCAAAGGCAAGCGTCCAGTCTGGTGGACCCCAGCCATAAACAAGCTCTACAACAAAGGAGGAAGCTACTACAAGATAGAGCAAAATCCTTAAAAGGTAAGACACCCTTGATCACTATAAGTAAAAACTAAGAGCTCTCATAAAATCATCCAAAGCAAATTTCGAGAGAAAAATAGCTAAAGACTCAAAAGACAATCATAAGGCCTTCTTTAGCTATGTTAGAAACCTGGGAGGAAACTCCCAGATATGCTCAGAGCTAGTTCAAAATGATGTGAAGATTACTGATCCTACAGACATTGCCAACATACTGGCTGACAGGTTCAGTGCAAACTTCTCCCCTCCCCAAAAGGGAGATATCTATACAAAAACGATTGCAGCCCCCAAACATCTCCAGCGCCCAAGTGAGAACTGCTCTAGCAAAAACACAGCATCCATGGGACCTGATGGTGTGTGCTCCATGAACTCAATGAGGAATTAAACCCACAGCTTGGACAGCTGTTTAATCAAAGTCTTACCTCTGGATACGCACCCAGGAGTGCGCACTGCAACTGTGGTACTTCACAAAGGCGGTGCCTCCACCGACCCTGGAAATTACCGCCCATTAGCTTGACAAGCCTTATCTGCAAAGCCATGGAGAGGATCATAATGGACCTCATAAATAAAATTTGCAGACTTTGGATCCAACCCAGTTTGGCTTTGTCAAAGGCAGATCATGCCTTTTAAACTTGGTTGACTTTTGAAACAGTCACCAAAGCCATTGATGAGGGAAAGGCAGTCCATACAGCCTACCTCGATCTGGCTAAGGCATCATTGAAAAACTCATCAGCTTAAATGTCAACCCATACATCACAAGATGGGTTGCAAACTGGCTGAGTGACAGAACCCACAGGGTCAGCATGTCAGACTCAAAGCCTGTCACAAGTGGTGTCCCACAGGGCTCAGTCCTGGGCCCCACTTGTTTGGCATCTACTTTTCAAGTACAAGCAAACACAGGAGGGTTATGGCTGACAAAGTTTGCAGATGACTGCAAACATAGTAGAAAACACATCTGACACAGATATCCTTCAGAAGGGTCTCACAGAAACGGATAACTGGTGCCAGAGCCAAAGTTAAATGCCAAAAAATGCATAGTCATACAAAAACAAGGTTACTAGCTACCAAATAGGTGGCAATCCACTGAGCACAGAAGAAGTTATCAGGGACCTGGGGACCCAGGTTGATAGTAGTCTGTCATTCGACACCCATGTAGCTAAAGTAGTTAGGAAGACCTTCTACATTGCCCACCTTATCATGAAGGGATTCTCATCTAGATCAAGGGAGGTCATAGTCTCCCTTTACTCATCACTCATCAGACCAATGATTGAGTACAATGCCCCATTCGAATGTATCTGACCCGACACTTGCAGCAGCTGGAGAGGCCACAAAGTTCCTCACCAAAAGGATAAAGGGTCTCAAAAATCTGTCCTATGCTGCCCGACTGAAAGAACTCCAGCTCTATTCAGTCGCTACCGCTTTGCTCAGAGGTGACCTTTGCCTAACATACAAGGCCATGTCAAACCCAGATTTGATGAATATGCTTCACCTCAAAATCTAGATCCATCAGAGCCACAGCTATTAATAGGATGTGCTGGAGGATAGATTCATCACCCAAAGACTCCCTATGCTGTGGAACAAAATCCGGTACATGTGAGGCAGAGCACGCTGGCCTTGTTCAAGAGAAATCTTGACCAATGGATGGGAAGGGATTACCTCAGTGTCACTGCTCGACAGAGGCACAGAAAAATAATGGGTATAGTTCCCCATACTAAAGGAAATGCCCTCGGGCAGATAGCCTAGTATGAACCTATGAACCTATGAACCTATAATGGTTCCCTTAAACTCATTGTTAATTTGCATAAGTATGCTCTTAAGGTAAGTAAGAATGAGACCTTTCATAAGCATTAAGCAGTTTTTTTCTATTGTTATATAATTTATTTATATAGGTATCCCACCACAAGGGTTTGTTTTTAATATTCTCATTATATTTGTTGTGGATAAGGACTGCCTTATCAATACGACTATTTAAGAAGTCAGAGGCATAGAAAACAGCTTTAGCAATAGGATCTTTCAGAGGAGGATTACAGCAGAATTTATTTAACTTATCAAGTAACTGAAGAAGTTTTTTGGAGAATTCCCTAAACACAGAGCTATTTATAGAGAAAGTACTAAAAGTTTTAAAGGAAAAGGTCACTATATTATAGTCTGATTTAACAAGACTGTATATGGAGCTGTGCAAGATGTGATCATATTTCTGAGGACTAGTTCCAGGATATTAAGGCCCCTAGTAGGATGGTTAACTATTTGTGAAAAGGAGTTAGCATTTTTAATGTCAAGGAAGCACAGGGCACACTGATGATTGGTGACGCATGTCAGCCAGTTTATTGATGGATAGTTGAACTCCCCCATTAGAAAGGTTTTGTGTTTAATGGGAATTTTATCTGATGTGTTAAGATATTGTGCTTAGAAGGGGACATAGAGGGTGTTTTATAGCTAGCTATGAAGTGGTAATTAGTCTTGATTTGAGTGATTTGCCTTTTAGGAGTTCACATGTGATGTCCCAAGGAATCTGTCGTGAGGTGATTATATCCTTGACCAATACTGATATCACTCAAAACCAGAGTCTTTCCTGCCTCAGACACATACATAGAAAGCATAATTATATCCTTCTGCATGTCTGTCTGCTTAGAGTGTCTAAGATCATTCGCCTCCATGTGGACCAAAATCAGATCAGAATCATATTTGTCAGAATTGCGGGATCTTAGTGCCCTTGTTACCTCTCAAATTCTGGTTCCAGAAAATCAGCTAACCTTACCTATCAAGTGTACCTCATTATGAGGAATGTTCCTCCTTTTGAGCCTCAAAATGTCCATGTTTCTCATTGTTCCACATTGAAAGTTTCTGTCACACATTCAGTGTTAAGAAGTTTTGTTACTCATATCCATGATGAATAATGATTAATCATATTCATCCATCAAAATAACTTTTAATAAGTATAAAGTAACACATTTTAACCATCCTGTGAGCTTCATAACTGAAGTTGTTAGTAAGCTGTTACTAAGTGTTCAACATGTTGCCAGTTTTGTTCCACATTATGAGAAGTAATGTTCTACATTCTGGAAATGGAAGATTGACAACTATGCAGCTAATTGTCATACTATTCTTATCCAGCCTGGTGAGCATGGTGTCATAGCTTCATAGGTTCATAGGTAGGTACTAAGCTATCAGCCCAAGGGTCTAAGTAAGCCTAGCCAACAAGGTTCCCTGGCTTATGCCACCAAAGAAAGTTAATTTCCTGTGCCCCTGTCGAACAAAGCCACAGAAGTGATCCCGGGGGTGTATTTCCTATTTCCTATCCACTCATCAATATTTTTCTTGAAGAGTGCTAATGAGAAACTTTGCTTGACATAGATGGGTAGCTTGTTCCAGAGTATGGGAAGTCCCTGGGACAGGAATCTATCTCTCCAGCATGTCCTGTGTATTGCAGTGACAAGGTTTAGGTCCCTAGAGCATATAGCTCAAAGGGATTGGGATTTTTCTTTAGGTGTAGCATGTCCAACAGCTCTGCATTTGACATAACTTTATATGTTAGGCAGACATCACCTCGGAGCAGGTGATATGCTACAGAGTAAAACTGGAGTTTTTTGAGATGGTCAGTGTAGGGCATCTGTTTGAGGTCAGTAATCATCTTTGTGAGGTACTTCTGTGGCCTTTCCAGCTGCTGCAGATGTCTTGTGAGGTACATTCCAAAAGGGGTATTGTACTCTATAATGGGTCTAATGAGTGTCAAGTAGAAGGGAACAATGACCATTTTTTTTCCTGGATGTGAACCCTTTTGTGATGAGGTGTACCATGTAGAAGGATTTCCTGACTACTGTGGCGATGTGATTATCAAAGGAGAGACTACTGTCCACCTGGGTCCCAAGGTCTCTTATCACAAATTCAGTGTTAAATAGACTGTCGCCTATGTGGTAGTTCATGGGTACAGAGTTTTTACCAAAGGGGATGACAATGCACTTTTTGGCATTAAGCTTGAGGCCATGGCTTTGACACCAGGCATTTGTCTAAGTGAGACCCTTATGTAGGATGTCCACATCATTTGGAGACTCGACTATGGCTCCTAATTTGCAGTCATCTGCAAACTTCGGTAGCCAGAGGCCTTCTGTGTTAGCCTGAACTTCAGAGAAGTAGATACCAAACAGGAGAGGTCCCAGGACTGAACCCTGTGGTACTCCACTTCTCACGGGTTTGAAGTCAGATTTGGAGTCTGCAACCTTTACAGTGTGGGTTCTGTCAGTGAGCCAGTTGGCAACCCATCTGGTGAAGTAGGGGTTTATAACTACTTTAGTGAGTTTAGCTATAATTCCAGAATGGGGTATGGTGTCAAAAGCCTTGGCAAGGTCAAGATAGGCTGTGTGAACCACCTTACCCACGTCTACGGCTTTCGTGACTGCCTCAATGAAGTCGATTAGGATCAGGAGGCATGTTCTGCCTTTCACAAACCCTAACTGTTTGGAGTCCAGAGTTTGGAGGTTACCAATGTCTTTGTTTATGAGTTCCATGATGATACGTTCCATTGCTTATAGACCAGGCTTGTCAGGCTAATAGGGTGATAGTTCCTGGGATCAGTGGTGGCTCCTCCTTTGTGGAGTGGGATAACTGTTGCTGTGCACCATTCAGTGGGCACAAAGCCTGATGTGAGACTATGATTGAACATGGTGCTTAGGTGGGGAGCCAGTTCATTCTGAAGTTCATGTAAAATGCAGCCTGGGATGTTGTCCGGTCCCATGGATGCTGTGTTTTTGGTTTTAGAGAGTGCAGCTTTTACCTGCATATATGTGATTACAGGGACTCTCTGCATTCTTCCTGTATAGATATGGGCCCTTTAGGCAGTGGGGGGGGGGGGTTAACACTGAACCTATCTGCCAGGATGTTGGCAATATCAGTTGGTTATGCATTTTTCTTGCCGTTGTGCTGTAACTCAGAGCAGATCTGGGTGTTGCCACTGAGATTCTTGACATAGCTATAGAATGCTTTGTGGTTGCCCTTAGAATCAGTGGTAATTTGGTTTTCATAGCTAGCTTTTGGAGAATCTTATAAGGGATCTCAGCTTCTTACTGAGGCTGACCAGGCAGCTCCTCCACTCATGGGATTTTATTCTCTTTTGCAACAGTTTCTTCCTTGTGTTGTAGAGTTTGTTTATGGCAGGGGACCACCAGATTGGCTTCTCTTTTTTGGAGGATAGTGTCTTGGTTCTGTTTGGGATAGCACAATCCATGCACTCGTGTAAGCTTATAGAGTGCATCTGTGTAGGATTCAGCAGTCGTAACTGTATTGTCCATCTGCATGGGTGTCATGAAGTTCTCCACCTCTGTCTTAAGAAGCAGGAAGTTAGCTTTGGAGAATTTTTTAAATGTGTCCATATGCCTTTTAATACAGTCACCTATTACTAAAACATTACCATGGTTTGATGCAGTCTAAGTAGGCCATAAGGGCTTGGAGTCTGCATCCTTGTGACTCTTAGAGGTATGCGATTTAGCTGTGGGTGTGAAGTGTGAAGGTGGGCATGTTGCTGTGTGAACTACGGTCTGAGATTTTTTAGTCTTTAGCCTGGGAGGCATAGACAGAGTTCTGTTTACAACCACAGCATAAGGTGGTTTAGTGGAAGTGCTCTTTGCTGTATGTGTGTGTATGTGCTATGTTTTCTGAATGTGTTCTGAGGTGAGAAGGTAGCCTCCAAGTTAAGTAATACTTACAATGCTCACATACTGAATCATTATGAGGTAACAGTAAAGGGTTTTGGTAAGTATGAGGCAGTTACTACATTGACTCGAAATACTGTACCTAATTCTATCAGGCTGGAGATAGATATTTTATAGATTCATAGGTTCATATGTAAGTGCTAGGCTAGCTACCCTTGTGGGCCATTTTAAGCTTAGCACATTTCCCTTTTAATGCTTGAGTTAACCTATCACATTTGGTTACTGATTGAACTTACTAATCCCATAGTCTACAATTATATATTATCCCTAATGATAATAACTACCATAGATAATTTGAGGTGACCCATGCATGGGATAAAACATTCATGATCTGTCTCTGTCCATTAGTAGCACAGGGAGTAGTGCTGGTGCAAATGTTCTATTTCCCATCTATAGATCCAAGTTGTGTTTGAAAATGGACAAGGATGAACTTTGTTTTATGTGGATGGGAAGTCTGTGAAATATACCTGTCCCTCTAAACCATTCTGTTGATGTTTCAGAAGAGGTTTCGATCCCTAGACCAAGTATTTTTGATGCCATTTGACTTGCTGATGTGCAGTAAATCTATCAGTACTGGGTCGCAGGATGCCTTGTATGCCAGACGCAGGTCACCTCTTAGATATCTGTAGGATACCGATTATATTTTATAATCTTTAGTAAAAATATAAAGATCTTATAACATTCAGTACTGGAGTATTATAGTTCTCAGTCTATGAAAATCAACAACTTTAGTAATAATTCACAGCCAATACTACAAGACATGATGTATAAAATAAGCCACTCATACAAGTAACAAGTGACCACTGCAAGTTCTTCCTCATGTTACACTTTTCTAGAAACAAAGTAATTATCATTAACAACTTTATATCATTAATCATGTGAGTTGCTCCTTGCTTTGTTATAATGCTTTATTGTTATGCTTATAGAATTATAAATAATTATGATTTATGTCTGTATGACACAGACCAATATTTTTGTTGCACATTATGTAACCCTATTTTGTTATGTACTTTTTGTCTGTGTACATGCTTTGTGTATGTAAACCTCCTTTATGACTTCTCTTGTATTTGTCACATGGGTTGTGGCTGAAAAGAGTCCTGCACCAGCCACTTGCTCAGTTAACAAATATGTTACAAAATACTTATATTGAAAGATGTTCCTTAATAAAAACACTTAAAAATTATACTGACAGATTTGACTCAATACATTTAGTTTCTGGGAGATTAACATTTTGCCTCTCTACACCTTGTAATATCGAATTTTGAATACTGTTATGACTTGCAGTACAAATAAACACTTGAAAACCAGAGCGCATGTCAGTAGAATAAGGTCAGAATTATTTATTTATTTATTTGATATTTCTTTACTGGGAAAGTTTGACTGGGCCCAAAAATATCCATTTTCAGTGGAGGCCCAGGGAGAAAAGCTCCACAATAACAATATTTCAAAAATCAAGTCCAGATATTTTAAATCACAAGGTTTCATGTTACATTACAAAAAAAATAGCAAGTACAGATATTATAATCACAAAGTCTCATGTCACATCACAAAACAGTAAGTAGAGATGTTTTAGATCACAAAGTATCATGTTACAGTACAAACACAAGAGTGAAGAGTGTTGTAATGAGAAAAACACAGAACATATTTTATAGCAGAGTGCAATGAAAACAACATGAGTTGAAGAGAATATGTGAGGAAATCTCAGTAGTCATATTATTTGTTACATAGATTAGCATGTGATAAGCGACACCTGAGCCAGTTGTAATAAGATATTTAAAGAGATATCAGAGATTATATGATAAGAGACAGTGAGGGAGAATTGAGTGATGTCTTAATATCAGATATGATGTTCATATTGTGGTTATAGAAGGAAGAAGGATGGAGAGAAAGAGATTATAAGAAGAGTGCAGGGTAGGGTGTCTTCAGGTAGCTTAGGTGAGTAGGGAGGAAAGGTCTGTAGAGATGAATTAAATAAGATTAGGTAGTGTGGAAAACAAAAAGAAGTGGAATAGGAGTCTATAGAGGCTAGTGAAATCTGATCTAGGTTGAAGGGGGTGAGTGAAATATAGTGACTGATTTCAGCTAGGATTTGCACAGGAGCAGGTCTAAGATTTTGTAAGGTATTCTTTTAGGGAGCATTTAAAGGTGGGTAGGTTAGAAATAGTTGTGGTGGTTAGAGGTAAGGAGTTCCATTTTTTGTGCTACTGAGTATGAGTATAGGCTTTATCCAATGGATTCATTCAGTTTATTTATGGCGAGAAGCTGTTTATCTTCTGATCTAAGAGTTCTTTTTGTAAAATACATAGATTAAAGGGGTAGGAGATGGTTTGTGTATGATTTTATGTATTGTTATAAGTTGAATATAGGAGAGGTGGAGGGGGAGTTCCAGCCAACTAAGGGTGTGCAGCACTTTACAATGATGAGTAAAGAAGGATGAATTAGTTGCAAACTTGGCAATTTTGTTGTAGCAGCTTTCAAGTTTGTTTTTTATGGAGGATTGCAAATTAGTTAGATTTGGTGTTCTATACAGTATGGAGGGCAAAAGGTAGGTTTTGGCTGGAGTAATTTTTGTGGGAGTGCTCAGAAAATGATTATTTCTGTATAGCATGCCTAGTTTTTGGTAGGTTTTCTTAATATTGCTTTGGATGTGGAGGACAAATTTAGGATCATCATCTGTTATGGTGGACTAACTCAATTTCAGTGCCATTTGCCAAAAAGATTTTGAAAGATGCTTTATTAGGGTAGTGAGTTGTTGGGGTAAAGATGAGGAGTTTGTTTTTTTTGGTGGTTGAGTAGGACTTGTGCCATTGTAAGTCAGGTTTCAATGGAGATGACAGCTTGTTGAATGATTTCATGGAGGGGAGTTAAAATGATTGAAGAGCAGTTGATGGTAGAGTCATCTGTATATTGAATCAAGGTACCTTCAGAAGAAGATGAATGTAGCTTATTTATACAAATATTAAACAGTAGAGGGCCAAGAGCTTATCCTTGTGGGACTCCTATGGAAGTGGGAAGATATGTAGAGATGGATCCTTGCCATTGTATAGCCTGTTGCCTGCTGGCAAGATAACTAGATAACCATTGAATAGATGGAGATGCTAAACCCAGGGTGGAGAGTTGATTGAGGAGTTTACTGTGACAGACCATGTCAAACATTTTTGACAGATCTCAAAATACTGCAGATCCAAGTTTATTAGAGGTGTGAGCCTTATTGATAGTGTCTGCAAATGATAGCAATGTAGTAGAGGTGCTATGGTCTAGCCGAAATCCATGTTGCATATTGGTGATCAGCTTAGTTTTTAAGAGACATTGGAGAAATTGTTGTTGGATACATCTTTCATGGATTTTAGAAAGGGGAGACAGGATAGCTATGGGGCAGAAATCTGAAATGTCAGTGGAATTAACTTCTTTATGTAATACAGTAATGTGTGCAATTTTCTACTAGTTAGGGACTGATTAGTCTGCCTTTGGTGGAGCAGCTTTCTTGTTTTTCTAGTTAGGGACACAGGATTCTGTTATTGACCTATTAATAAGAATGCTGATCTGGTATGCTATTGCATCTGCAGCTAGATTTAGGTTTTCTGGGGGAAGGTTGTTGGCTGAGGAGGAACAAGGTTTTAGTTTATGCAAAAGCTTTTTTATGAGAGTTATAGAAACAGGTTGAAAGGTAAAGTGGGTGAAGTTGTCAGCATGTGTAGTGGAGAGGTTGCAGGTAGGTGAGCTTTGTGAAGGAAATGTGGTAGGGTTTAAGGTAGAGGAAGCTGGCTGTGTGAATGGGGTGTGTTAGATGAATTTGAGGTTAAGTTGGCTATGCATTCTATGGAGTATGAATTGAAATAGGTAGCTGTTTAAAGATAGAGAATATCTGGGTATGGGCTGGGATTCATTTTTGTACCTGGGCTGATGACAGAGGATAAGGAGGACCAGAATTTCTTAGGGTTACTTTTATGTTTATCTTTTATGTTTATCTTGTAGCTGAGTATAATAAGACTTTTTATCACCATT
Source organism: Protopterus annectens (assembly GCF_019279795.1). Classification (NCBI taxonomy): domain Eukaryota; kingdom Metazoa; phylum Chordata; order Ceratodontiformes; family Protopteridae; genus Protopterus; species Protopterus annectens. Next base: position 268,686,688 of record NC_056733.1, read on the forward strand.
TGGTGAGTAGAGGAGGCAGAGTAAGTGAGGTATAAGTGTAGATGTAGTGACACTAGCCTGTGAGCAGGCATAGCAAAAGTTCAGGAAGTCTCTTAGTGGACCCTGTTTTAGCCAGTCCTGATTATAATCAGGAATTCATTGTACAGGCAGGTGCTTCTAACTATGGGGTGGGGGTCAGTACTTAGCCAGGATTCTTCAGAGGGAGAGGAAACCCTATTGTGCATTTGAGCCATGGACTTCAGTCCAGAGTGGAATCTTATACAGCCAGAGAGAAAGAATGTCTGACTATAATTTGGGCACTGTATAAGATACAACCTTATTTGTATGGGAGAAAGTTTGCTGTGGGTACAGATCATAACCCTTTAAAATGGCTACACAGAGCAAGTGGGCAGAATGGAAAACTTCTTAGATGGAGTTTAGCTTTAAAGTCCTATAACACGACTATCCAACAGCGCTGTCATAGTGCCAACAGTAATGCAGATGTATAAAAGACTGTACCTTTGTCTCAAGCTGTGATTCTTGAGGGATAACTCCAGAAAATTCTCTTGAGGTTCTTAAAGTGGGGAGAAATGTGAAGCCAGAGGTGATGCCAGGCTAAAAGTGAATGACTGGGAAATGTGCTTATGCTAGGCTGAAGCAAGCAAAATGTATTTCTCTTTGTATGTTGTTTTTCTCTTCTGTTTCTGACATGTTGATTTGCAATGTATATGTTACCTAGCAAACACTTTTGTTTGTAAATATGTTAAAGGACAGAATGAGGGGCTAGTTCACAGACAGGATGGCACCTTCTCCTAAGATAACAGATGAGGATGAAACAGCATTGGAATGCAATGGTCATTGAAACTTTTTAAGACCCATTTAGGATTCAAGTAAAAAAAGAAGCAGATGTGAAGGTATTGGGGCAAACTCTTACTGTTGTGATGGGTGTGGTGCTAGCTGGTTTATGACCAGTATCTGTAGCAACAATGAAGTCACACAAGGACTTTGGCTATATAACTGTGACTTAATGAAATGTTGAGAGACTAATGTGAAGTTGCTGTGAGACCATCCTATGTGTGGAAATTTGCTAGTCATTTTAAGGTACAGTAATCCTTGTAGCAGCTAGTTAGGAAACATAGATAGCTGGAATTAGATTTTTCTGTATGCATTCTATGTTAAATGCACTTTACTTTAATCTTCTTTGTATGCCAATCTATATATATATATATATATATATATATATATATATATATATATATATATATATATCCACAAAAAAACGATAAAATCCCACAGAAAATATAAAATAGCCACCATAAGGAAGCAGCAATTCAGTCAAGATGAAGGCTTTTTCCAGCTAATAATCCAAACGTCAATGCTGAGCTAGAACTTCTTTATTTCAAAGAACAAAATGTGAGCGCTTTTGCAGAGATACTCTCCGCTTCTTCAGACATTACAAAATCAAGCAGTCATCATCAGTTATATAGCAAACATCAATCAAGCAATGATTCAATTAACCAAATTAGCTCAATCTTAAAATTACTACTTGGTAGTACTGTTGAAACAACCTGCTTCTATAAAAACCTAAAGAACACATTAGATACCAAAGTATCCTATATAACACTTAGCAAAAAGTGCACCAACTAAAACAGAAACATAAACTTTACAATGATACATAACTTTAAAATAAATATGTATAAAACCCTTAAAATATGAATCTTGAGCCCATCTACCGGAGGGCTCTGGCTTTAAGAACAGGCTTAATAGTAACACTTTCATTTAGACCCCTCCCCCTGTGTGCTGCCAGTCTAAAGATCCATTTTAACTCAGCCTGTTCCGTTAACATACTTGATAATATAATATATGTATACATGGTCTCTAATACTCTCTTAATGATCTATAGATATCCTGTATCCTGAAAGGACATGAGACTATCCACAGTGCCATGCCAAATGAAAAAAAAACTGCTTTCAAGTAATGAATAACGCTTCAAACCACACTAGCTAACATAAACTAAACTAAAATCGCTCATCCCATTCATTACACTCCATTTTCGTGGAATCATCATCGACTAGTTCTACATCTAATTTGTCTTGTATTGAGATCTTGTATTGAGTCAACAACATTAGAAACTGACAAAAACTGTGAAGTGTACTATATCAATGTCCCTTTAATACATAGGTATACTTCTGGAAGTAAAACAAAAATAAATAGACAGTGGCTCAGTGAGGTGGCTCAGTGGTACTACAATGCAACTAAAAAAGACCTAAAAGCAGGTTGCAAATTGGTTTATGTATTTTGGGAAGCTTATACATTCTAGGCGTACTGGATGCGAAATAATTAAATAATTACATATTCAACAGACACACAGACACAAACCTTTACATTCAACATTCTATGCAGACTTATTATATGAATATCTTGCACTAAGTCAGAATCCCTATTATAAGCATCGGTGTTCATTTATTTTGTCATGGTCTCCTTTATATATAACACTATCCATGACAATCGGGACTCCTTTGTGTCAACAGTCATTATAGCCATATATACTGTTCCCAATCAGTGCTGACTTTCTTCGTTGTTTATATTACAGTCTTTTTGAAGGTCTCAGCCTTCATATAAGTATATTTTCCACTTCTTTGACAACAAATCAACATTTGCTTGCTGGAAGATGAGGCATAAACTTGCTTCTTCATTTAAGAAAATAAAAATTAAGAACATCCCCAAACATTAACTTCAATGCCATGCCGAAAGAGCAAAGAAACCTTAACAGTTAAAATTGCATCACTTTATATCAATATAGCTGAAGGATTAAATATTTCTTTGTTACAAGTTAATCTCATGGATCCTGCTTTATTTGACCTGGCATAAAAGGGTTTGTACCTGCTCACACTTGGCTGTTACTTCTTTTTTTTATCAGGTTTACCAACCAGTAATTTTAAAGTTTGCATTTTCTAATTTATAATTGAATCTGCTTGATCATTGTTTTGCCATATGCGATGAGATGACTAGTTTTGATTTTGTAATGTCTGTAGAGAAGCGGAGAGGATCTTCACTCCACATTTTTTTTGTTCTTGAACAAGGACTCTAACCCAGCATTGACGCTTGGATTATTTATTGGAAAAAAAAATCTTGATCTGATTGCTTGCTGCTTCCCTGTGGTGGTTATTATTATTATATATATATATATATATATATATATATATATATATTATATTATTCTTGTGTTGTTATTTCTTTTATTTTTTTAAAAAAACCCCATTTAATTATCTCTAACTAAATGGCAAATATGTTAATGAAAGCATAAGTAGCTAAATTACATGCTAATTAACCAATCCAACATGGTGGACCTATTCATGAACCTGTGAACTAATTCTGTGCAGTCTGTTTAGCCATTTGCCCTGAAATCTAAAACTATTTGGAGTACAACCATGATAATACATAGGAAAAAAAATGTTAGGGTTGCCACTGCCATAACTGACCTGCATGTGCAAAAGGATTTATTTCAGGGTGCTGCTGCTGCCAGACTTCGGCCAAGAAGAATAAGGGTGTTAGACCCTGTTTGATGTACTGTAGATTGCATGACACAGAAACTTCAGAGTGATTGCTGGGTGAACAGGGAAATATTACAGGAAACATGTAATCGCTGCTGCCCTCAGCTGAAACCTTAGGGAAATCATGGAGAACCCAACCCAGTGGAAACAAAGGTATGTGTAGCTTTACGTATACTAGCTACAGGTACTTTCCAAAGACACACAGCGTATATATTAGAATGTATCACAGGTCTCACCTTCTAGAATATTACATGAATTTCTAAATGCAATGCTACAATATGCAAGGAATCATATCTCATTCCCATGCACCTCAGAGAAGTCAGTAAGAACCAAAGGAATTTTATGCAATAGCACACATCCCTGAAGTTTTGGGGGCCATAGATTGTACACACATAAAAATAAAAATCCCCACCCAGTGAACAGGGAAGGCAGTACATTAACAATAAAGGATACCACTCTATAAACTGTTAGATTGTTTGTAAAGCTCAAGGGATCATCTGCAATATCAGTGCAGGTAACCCAGTCAGTTTTCATGACTCACACTTATGGCACACCTGTGAACTCTACACATGGTTTGTTAGGGGTGACTTTCTACAAGGGCATTTAGTAGAGTAGAGGATGCAGGTTGTACCCTGGAACCATGGTTCATGACATCCATGAGAAACCTTCACAACCTCACTGAGCAAGGAAATAATGATGCCCATGTTCAAACTAGGAATATCATAGAACATGTATCTGGATGCTCAAATCAAGGCTCCAGTGTCTAGACACCTCAGGAGATGCCCTGCAGTATGATGCCCTGTAGTATGATCCGACCACCTCTTCTGAAATATTTATAGTCTGTTCCTAGACACCTCAGGAGATGCCCTGCAGTATGATCCAGCCACCTCTACTAAAATACTTGAAGCCTGTTCCATGTTGCACAATATCATTCTCAAGAGACAGTGTCAACAAGGATAACTAGGTGCAGTAGCACAGGCAGGACCAGCATCTCCAGCAGGTACAGATGAGGATTCTAAGGGAGCGCTACCAGCTGCAGATGCTGCCCACAGATATAGATGTGCACCATATGCCATGGCTCTGGCTAAGAAGCAAAGAATACTAAACACACACACACACACACACACACACACACACACACACACACACACACACACACACACACACACACACACTGAATACCTAAAAGAAAGAACAACAGCCTTATCACATACAAATATTAAAAATCATACCTGCCAAAATGCACAACATTTATTTAACTATGTAATGGCTTTATTCTGTTAGCATCAGACACAGGCAATCCCCCAAGGAGACATCTTACAACTGTGTTATTACCATGGTAAGTCTGGAAACCGTAGAGAAAAAACAACACAGTTATATAAATGAAAACTGGGTTATGCAAATTCTCCTTTGTATCTATGGTAATACATGTCCCACGTGTACAGTAATGCCAGTAATAACTTATGATTAATACTTGTAATACCACATCTATAGATTTTTCACACTAATTTGGATCAAGTCTTTCTGTTGACCACTGTATATAAACTAGTGAGCAGGTCAAGAGTAGCATCATTTGCACAAGTATAACAATAAGTAAGATTTAAACAGCTATTCTGACTGAATGATTAACGACAGTAACACAAATGCAATGAGGGTCAGCAATTACAGAAGCAATTATGCACAACTGATTATGAACTATGATTAAAAGCTTTTATTCTGCAATACATGTACATTAAAGGAAGGTTCAGGGTAAGCAAGCATTAGCTATCCACTCTGTGTATCAGACATCTATGCAACCTATGTCACAAAGAAATGTGCAAAGGGAAGGGCAGAGTGATCATCACTTGCACAGCGTAGGGGGCAGGGGGACACAAGGTTAAGCCTGCCACCAAAGAAGTGAGTGTGTGGAAGAAAAACAAAAGTGTATTCCTGAAGTATCCAGTGTGCAGAGGTAGCAGCAAGATCTGTTTAGCAGTCAAAAGATAAGTAATCCGTGTGTGTGTGTGTGTGTGTGTGTGTGTGTGTGTGTGTGTGTGTGTGTGTGTGTTTGTGTGTATGAGATCTTGTGGGCAATTATTTGTTGAATGTTTGAGCCTGTATGAACACAATCAATCACTGTGATAGCACTACATCCTGGCATCTTAGACAGGTGAGAGCCATCCATGGAAGACTAGCCAGTTCTGCATCATTTCTGACGACCACGAGAACTACCCCTGCCAGGAGGTGCACTGCTAGTTCCATGGCCTGGCTAGAATTTGGGGTGCTACCTGACCATGACCATCTGCTGGATGAGCTGTCATCATGACTATGTCTAGGACCATGACCACCTGGACTACCACATCTGGTTGTGGACACCATAATCACGGATGGAGTAGTGGAAGTAGTGCCACTACTAAAGTGGGATTTTGCACAGCCACAACAGCTAACACCAGACATTATAATAGCTATGTAGATGCTGACCCTCTCCCAGAAGATGTTCCATTACAGACACTATCTGATCCAGTACATCAATAATGTCCAAGTAGTCACCCACACAGTTCAGGAAGACTTGCATATTAGAAGACACAATGTTTAGTACTCACACGGGGGCGGCCACAGTGGTGCAGCGGTTAGTGTTGTTGCCTCACAGCAAGAAGTTCTCCGGTTCGTTAGTGTTGTTGCCTCACAACAAGAAGTTCTCCGGTTCGATCCTCGGCTGGGGTGCCTTCTGTGCGGAGTCTGCATGTCCTTCCTGTGGTCGTGTGCATTTCCTCCCAGTGCTCTGGTTTCCTCCCACATCCCAAAGGCATGCTGTAGGTGGATTGGACACTCTAAATTGGCCCTCGGCATGAATGCGTATGTGTGTGTGTGCCTTCTGTGGAAGGTTGGGTGCCAGACTGGCAACTCAACACCGTAAAAGTCCACTGTCACTGTGGCGATCCCTAACTGGGAAAAGCCGAAAGAAGAAGAAGAAGTTTAGTACTCACACTCTCTTAAGAGGCCCTTGTGGAATGTGCCTGCACTGCCATGAAGGCCCTACACATACATCATGTGGCATTTACTGACATACCAAAATAAGGAGTAGGGTGGACAGCAGGCCTCCACTCCGCACCTCTAACAGCCCGCCTATGTGACACTTCAACTTACAATGGCTACAAGGAAAATCAACCAGTTCTGTAGCTGGAGTAACCACAGTGCCCAGACCAACTCTGTCACCCTCAACCTGTCCAATGTCTGATGTCTGTGTGTTATGTGTACATGTAGGCATACTGTGTCCAAAACAGGGAGAAGAGATGTTGCAGGTGCAACCTCATTGTCAAACTTACCCTCTGCACCTCCACACTGTGCCTCTTCATCAGTACTTTGACATCAGGCAGCAGGAGTTCCACTGCCACTGGCAGGACCACCCCTCATAGCCATACATTCATGGGCAAATGTAGCTGTTCGATGTATTGCCACTGTAATCATATCACTGGCCATATGTCTTATTTTGGAAGGTGTACATCCATGGCCCCCCACTGCATTAATGTCATTCACCACAAGCTCCCAGTTACAGTCACGGGAGGACTTGCCTCTCTGTACTAGGAATGACCCATGACAATGTAGGGTCTGAATTATCAAATCATTCTCAGTGTTCATATATGGCAGTTTAGGGTGTACAGATGTCTTGGGCACCATAGCCCTGTATGAGAGAAAACAAAATAGGAAAAAAGAAACCCATAAGTAAAAAAATAGATGGTTAAACACAAAAAATGTATAGGAATGCCTCCATCCATCATGCACAAAATACATGAAAAAGGAAGGCTTCATATAAGTATAAGCAACTTAATACAGTTTCCCGTCCCCTATGCAAAACAAAGAAAGAACTAGATAAATGTTCATAGCAAGAGAAGCCTTTCTGTCACACTGCAGTACATTGCAGCATTAAAAAAATAATGTACACCTGTCAAGGAAAATGCTTAACAATTTTTGGTTTGATATAGACTTCCATTGAGGGCAGCCAGGTAGACATCAGAACCTTAGCAAAATAGTGACTGCTACTAATGCAAGAACCCATAATCTTAGTAATAATTAATGCAACAGTCTTCTGACCAAAGTGGCCAGCATTTAAAATGTAAATGCCCATTAAACTGTCATCATTGCGTAGAAAAATACTGCATGGTGAAGAAATAACTGTAGTAAAATGGCCATGCCAACAGTTGCTGAGAACAATGCCGACAGTAAAACAATACTTGTAAGATGAATTACTATCTAGAACCAAGCCTAAAATACATCAATTTGTTCATAACAGCAACCTACTTTTGCAGAGAGTTAGTTGTGAAAGTAAAATAAAAGTTTTCAAAGCAAGTAGCAGTATCAAATTTTCTGGATCCAAACAGTCTCTCCCACTATGATACAAGTTCCACAGCTACACAATTTATATAGTGCAAACACAGCCCTCTCAACATTGTGAATATGCAAATGAGATGTAAACTCATTAGTATTCATGAATTCCGCAATCTGCACTAAGTGCAGGACATCTAAATATGGTGTAAGGACCTACACAATTGCATGCACACACCCTGCCTCTGCAAGGTAAAGCTCTAAGAAGTGTTACCTGTAAAGTGCTTGCAAGTGTGAATGATTACTCTGACTGCAGTATCAATAGCTGCATTAGGCACAAAGGAGTTACAAGAAATTTTGTGTCTACCATTGACTTAGGAGAGCAGCATTTCTAACATTTATATGAATTGTTTATGTCACCAGCATCTCCCTCTAAGGAAGCAGATTACTCATTGAAGCATGCATCAACAGCAAGGCAAGTTACACAGCAGTTTTGGTAGAGAAGCATAGATCTGGGAATGATGTTCACAAAATAAAGAGAAGCAAAGAAGTACAGTGTTATTTTTTTTTATTTTATATTGTGTGAGAAAAGATTATCTTCCATATTTCCAGTATTACTGGAAATCCACACATATCTAATTTCAAATTACACAGGACAAAAGTCAAGAATTTTTTCTTTTGAACTCCAATGCCAAATTATACTATGCCACATATTGACTATAGGTTACCTTTTTTTTATCTTCACAGTATAATGTGTATGGTACATAGTGATACGAATTTGAACTGTGTCTTGGGAATGCCTGGAGTACAGGGTTTTAATCCAGAGATTGCAGTATTTGTGTGACCATGATATTAAATGAGCATATGTTCATGTTGAAACACAGCAAATTTGAGGAAATAACAAATCATTCCCTGGGATTCATTAACAGTTGTGCAGGCTTCTCTCTAATCTTAGACAATTTAACCATGATAGTGTAATCAAATATGCATTCTGCTCATCATGCCTATACCTTTACATAGCCAGCAAAATTATTAACAACCATAGAAAAGTGCTTGCAAGTACGAGCACAAAAAGTAAACAAAATATCTTGCCTATAGGCAAACCTAATATATGAGCACATGTTGTAGCCCAGAAATATTAAGAGCAAGTACAGTAAAAGAATGCTGGAGTAGAGGATGTGAAATGGGGGAATTATATAGAAATAACATTGGTTGTACTGCTGAAATAATTAATAGGGTGAGGGGAAATCGGGAAAGTGTACTCAGATACTGCAGGCAAATGTTCTGAAGTGTCGCAGAAATATTTCTAACATAAATCCTGCCATATTGATGCAATGGTAATTAACCTCAATGACAATACCTGACTTCAGCACAAAAATAATAGAGGTCATCCTAACAAATTATGTGAGAAGGGTATAAATCTGCAGTGTAACAAAAGGCAGTTAATTTAATATATATGTTAATAAAATGCTGAGTTGAGATAACAGCAAGGACAATAGATACATTATAGGATAAATGCATACACTAGGGCGGCCACAGTGGTGCAGTGGTTAGTGTTGTCACTTCACAGCAAGAGGTTCTCCGGTTTGATCCTCGACTGGGGTGCCTTCTGTGCGGAGTCTGCATGTCCTCCCTGTGGTCGCGTGGGTTTCCTCCGGGTGCTCCGGTTTCCTCCCACATCCCAAAGACATGCTGTAGGTGGACTGGACACTCTAAATTGGCCCTAGGTGCGAATGTATGTATGTGTGTGCCTTTTGTGGAAGGTTGGGTGCCGGGCTGGCAACTCAACACTGTAAAACTCCACTGCCAATCATGAGAGGACAGGTGATCAGCTGTGGCGACCCCTAACCGGGAAAAGCTGAAAGAAGAAGAAGAAGAAGGTTAAATGCATACACTCCAGTTTATACATATGAGATGTAAATACAGAGAATTTATGTTTGCAAGCCAACACCAATGCTGTATTCTCCACCCCAGCATGTATACACAAGAAAAAAAGAACCTTACAGCTCTCATATCATGCACATCAAAAAGGGACATGTTTTTGTAAATAACTGTTATTGGCACCCATAGGAAAGGGTTTTATCACCTATAAACATGTAATAGATGAGCATGTGTTGTGGAGTCATGTAAATATTAAATGGTGGTATAATAACACTCAACATACATTACTGACAAATGGCAACACAGATCAGATGGCATTTCATGATTTCAAGTTTTCCAAATGTGAGCAAGTACCTTTTCATTCCTTATACCTCCTTACTCTCCCTTCTCCACTTATTTCCTTCTGCTGTCAATTATCTTCCTTAACTTTCTCTCTAAACATACCATAAGCCTGTTTTCCCTGACTTCATATTGCAATTCCAATTTGTATTTGACTAACTTACTTTAATTTCTCTACAAACTGTTTAAAATTTGTCTAAATATTAACTTATTCATCCCAATGGAGCTCAGGAAGTTTGCACTGTAACTTCCAATGGGTGGAGCCTAAACCCTTTGACAGAATCAAATTATGTCCTCACATTTCAAACAAATGTTCATATCTCTGGAAACATAGGGGTTATGAAAGAAGTATAAATGGCAAGCTCTTCAGAAAAAAATATTTTTGCAGTGGTACTATTCTTTAGGTTGTAGATCATAAACAGAATTTTATAAGTCAGAGTAAACACAGTAATAATCACAATTGTAATATTTTAACAACTTACAGTATCTCAGTGACCACTCAAGTTACATACATACTGTCAGCAGCATTTTATTCATCAAGCTGACAACTTTTGTATGAGGCTAAGGAGTTCTGCCTGTGATACTTGTTTGTTGAGATATTTAGAAAAATGTGAAAATTATATCTATATACATTAATATCATAAAACAACAGTTAATATCTCTTTACCTGCACTAGACAGGGGTAAGTATTAATGCAGTTCTGTTTGCCATTGTCTAAATTTTAATATGAAATCTTTTACAACCTTGTACATAGCGTGGTTTTGTAATTATTGATACAAATAAGAACAGACCATATTTGATGCCTAGAGTCATCAGTAGGAGTTAACTGCAGATGCACCTGGAGGCATCACTCGGATGTAATGAGTTGATTGTCATATACCTTGAATAGACTCTTAACCAATGTTTTTATATCTAATTTGTTAGAATTATTTAAACTGCAGATGTTTTTGTTTTATTTTTGAAGATTGTAAAATTATTATTAAAATGTTTTGTAATAATTTGGAGCTTTTCTCCCCGGGCCTCCACTGAAAATGGGCTTTGACCCAACTGGACTTTCCCAGTAATCAAATGCCAATAGATAAATAACTAAATAAATTGGTAATTTGCACATATCTTAGACATTGTTATACTGGGCATGCTCACATAAAATTACAGGGAAAAGAAACATAACAGCAATTCAACAGTGCCAACACACAAGAAAGTGCTGTAACAGAGGACCAGTCACATTTTCTGATGGGCTGGCAGCATGATATACAGTAAGAACTTTTATGGGGGCCCTTATCTTCCATTACACTTTATAGTGTAATTGTGGTAATAAAGAAATGTTTTGATAAAGACATGCAATGCAGAGAGTAATTATTTTGAAAATAGGTAATGCCTGTGGGCAATCAATAACATAATAAACATTTGCATTGTGCCATTTTTGAGCACATCTAGGATAGATATCAGAGAAAAGCATACCAATCATGGACACCTCAGAAATATGCACATTGGCTGAGTTATGAAGAACACCCTTGAAGGTCTTACAGCATTTTCATAGTATAAGTGTTACAGATGCCCTATCTTGTAGGTGAATAGCCTAAAAAGGTGGCCTTCTGACTTGCCATATCTATTTTCTGTGTGTAAGCCACTGCTGTTGGGCACAGCTGTCTGACAGACAGATATTACCAGATTCAACCCCCTCCCTATGATACTAGGCTCTCTGCAGTGCTATGTATTTTTCATTATGTGCCACATGAGATATCAGTGGAGACTGTCACAAGTAACCGAAATCAATGTGTGTTGTACAAAAGGAGTTATGGATATGATTGGAACATTCTCTAGGGCTTACAGCACTTTCGTATCATAAAGGGTATGGATGCCCTACCTTGTAGGACATTAGCCTGAAAAAGATGGCCATCTGACTGTGCCATAACTGTTGTCTGTATGTAAGCCACTGCTAACACATTTGTCTGACAGATGTCACCAGATTCAAACCCTTACCTATGATACTAGGCTCCATACAGACCTCTGTATTGACTACATGTGCCACATCAAATAGCAATGAAGTCTGTCACAAATAACTGAAGTGTGCGGCAAGAAAGGACTTAAGAATATAATATGCACTACTGGATTTAGTCATACTGATGAAAATGAGTTACACATGCCACTGCCCACACAACAATGAGCAGTACAATAACAATGCTTCTTTGCCACATTCTATCTATATAGCTATGCTAAGTAAGCCAATGCATGTGCCACAAGAGCACTCAGAGCATGATATTCCCTGAATAACCATGTCATTGCCATGCAATCCAACATAAAATGGATATAAATAACTAGATATAGTTTTTGTATAGTGCCAGTATATTCATATAATGTTGCCCTTTGCAGGAACCAAACAACAAGCTATATAAGCCTACCAACTAATGACAGGTGGATGAAACCCAAGTACCACAGCAGAAGTCCAAACACAACTGTGACACATCATCTATGCTAATTTATTACATTTTATATATGTGTCACAAACAATTTCTATGAAATAAAAGGAAAGGGGCAGGCTTCTCCCACTGTACATGTACACATTATGACTGTGATGGATGCCATTCATTCAATACGAAATAAGGCCACACAATGCTAATAGTCACTGACTTTGGATGTTGAACACTTGAGCATTTGACTACAGAAAATACTTGATATTGCAGAGAATGAATGTGCCATGATGGCAGTGGCACTTCAGTTGTGAAATATGCTGGTATTTCAAGGCATTAATCATGTTATTGTTGCACATGCAGGAGTGCCTGTAATTGCTGTATGAAGGTAACAACATACAGAATATTGTCTCATTTCATTGTGCCAGAGGAGAACATTTACTACATATATTATGTAAAGAAAATGTAATAAAATGTCATCATTATTCTGAATAAATGCATTGCTGTGTGAGAAATTATCATGGTTTTCTGTAAGAGGAATCAACATCTATACATATGCACCACAGATGTGTTTGGCAACAGTGTTATTGACATGTACAGTTATAATAAGACTTTCATAATGTAGTCTGAGCAGTGATGGCTGGTTTTGAATTACCTACCTAAGATCACAACCCTCAGATTAGTGTCTTAATCATTAGCACCACATGACATGTTGCTGTACAACTGTGACAGTGCACAGTTGAATGGATGACATCATTGTTTATTAGCTGGATGTTTATGCTAAAACGTGGTGGAAGGGCACAACAACAGTGCATAGTGACTCATATATGTATTTAAAGAATAGTCTACAAAGTATGACATTGAAAGATACACTCCCAGCTGGCCTTACACCTCCTATCTATGTAGGTACACAATATACAAAGCACAGTATCAAAGTTACACACCACAGGTGCAGTCACACTACACCTGTGTGATACTGCAGTTATAGGAGCATTATGTACTCATTGTGTTACTAAAAAGTTATTTTCCCAGATGCCAGAATTTGCTAGTTTAACTCTGTGCCATTGTAAATATATCTCATAGGTGGAAGTGTACATAGTGGTGGCCGTGAGATAGCCAACTGTACATGACAGTAATCACAGTCACACTATGCAAGCAAGGATGGACTCAAACCATCTACCTGTCTAGTTACATAATCTATACAGCACTTTAGCAGCAGCCAGTGTCACTGAACAGCTCTGAGAACAAGTGAGGCACAGAGCACGTATGAAGGGAAGACATCTGCAGTGCATTGTCATGAGACAGAGACAGAGAGAGAGAGAGAGAGAGAGAGAGAGAGAGAGAGAGAGCACTTTTGTCAGGAAGATGTCAGCAGTGTGCTGCAAAGAGGATGTTTATGTTGAAAGTGGTATAGAGGAGATGTGTATAAAGTTAAATGAATTCCCCTCATGGGGTGGGTACAGCATCAAGTTACCCACATTGAGCATTGGACCTCATATCTATCTAGTTACATAACCTGGACAGCACAGTGTTAGGCACATGTGCCACAGGATAAGTCTGCCTCTTAAGGGGAAAGAGTGCACTTTTATCAGGATAATGTCTTTAGTGTGTTGCAGAGAGGATGTTTCTGTTAAAGGTGGGATAAAAGAGCTGTGTATAAAGTTAAATGAATTTCCCTCAGGGGAAATAGATACAGCACAACATGTTACACACACACACACACACACACACACACACACACACACACACACACACACACACACACACATTGAGCATCAAAACGTCTGCCTATCTAGAGACCATAATATTAGTCACACTCACCACAGAAGAGGTTTGACTCCTATTGTGAGAGAGTGTACTTTTCACAGGATGACCTCATTAGTGTGTTCCAGAGAGGCCGTTTCTGTTAAAAGTGGTATAAGGGAACTTTATGTAAAGTTAAATCAATTTCTCTGAGGTGGAGTAGTTACAGCGCAAAGTGTTTTACACACACACACACACACACACACACACACACACACACACACACACACACACACACACACACACACACACACACACACACACAAAGTTTCCCATGTTGAGCATCAAACCTCCTCCCTAACTAGTTACACAATGTAGAGAGCACAGTATTAGTTACAAACATGACAGGAGATGTCTGTATTTAATAATGTGAAAAAGTACATTTGTGCTTGTTGAACATCCACTGTTGGAACAAATAGTACTGTGAATCCCAAGTTTTCTGACAAACATGTATGTGCACAGAAAAATGCAACAGCACTGTGATTGTCTCATGTAATTGCATGTTTCTCTACTAAGATTTAAATACTAACCTTCTTGTACATTGTTACTGTGATGGACATGTACTTGCTTCACAATATGGGATGACAAAGAAATTCACAGTTGTAAACCAGTGGATTATTATTCAAACATTACTACCAGTTCATTCTAGGATGATTGCATACTTGTCTTGTGTCATACTTGTAAAATGTGCATTGACAAGACAAACAGACACTTCCTACATAGGACAGTTCACTGCAGAATAACAGGGATGGATTCTCTGTGAATTTGTTAACCAACACTGTAACACAGTTGCAAGTGTAACCATTGAGGAGTAGACATAGATTAACCAACTGAATTAAACGAGTCAACATCACTCTGAAATCAAGATAACTTGTCAAAATTCATGCAGACATACAGACTGTGCAACCTTAACAAATAATTATTTGTTGTGTTTATTTTATTCTCTGCCTGTAGAGCAGCACTGCCAATCTCAATGGCACTGCTGATGGCAAAGTATTAGCACATGAGTAATGATATCCTCAAGTGTTGAACTTAGAATGGGAGTTAGCAGTATGGTGGTCTCTGCCTACTTTCATGCAAAGAAGCATTATACACATGCAACCATTTGTGAATCTAATGGAATACAGAACAGATGTGTGTTATGGTCATGTTTCAGGTGTCATGATTTACACATTTGTCATAACAGTCTCAGTCCTTCGATCTTTATATGTACGCTACAGGTGTATTATGAAACACATGAGGGACCAAGCATGCTATTGCTGGTGGAAACATGGCTTATGGAAGCAATTTTGAATCAGAGACTTACTGGATGATACACAATTAGTGGTTATTAAGCTGGCAAAAGCAATACACAATACAGACACAATAACACATTAGTGGATGGTTCATTTCTACACATATTTGTGTTGTGTTACTGTTTGCTTTTTCAGCATAATTATTCAGGCAAGATCCATGAAAGACAAACAGGCGCGATAATGGTGTGTTAAGGAAAGGTGTAGCCATCACTTACAGCAACTGGAGTCAAATAAAACATTCTAAAACATGCTTATATCCATCTGGATTTGAACTTTAGAGCATTCCAAGAAAAAAAAGTAATACCTAAGTAGTATCAAAGCACACCATGGAGGAGATCATACTTCAGAAAGTTCACATGTAACAGCAGATTTCAGAAAACGACAATTAATATATGTATTCATTACTTAATCACAACTGTAATCTGTACATTCAGCTTCATCTAGCTGAAAAGTATATTAACATGACTAAGCATAGCTAAGCACAGATGCATGGAGTGTAACAGATTATTGTGGCCTAAGGCAAAAACTCCATTGCTGTTGCCATAAACTGTGTACTCCCATATTGCCAGAGTTGCAGTTGGTGCCCAGTACCAGACATTGTGCAAATGCAGGGGTGGAAGAATAATGACACAGAAGGGAGAAGATACATAGACAGGGTGAGATGGAAGCAGGGCAAAAGTAGCTTATGATGGAATAAGGACACTGGTGGCTTGTAGCAATATGTAGCCAACAGGTACACATAAAATAGAGTACCAAATAGGTAGTAATACTTACATAATGGCTGGATTAGAACCCTTGAAAGTAGTAAAAAATGTATTTAGACATATGAGCACTATCTCATCACACCACAAAGGAATTACTGCCACACAACATTTAAATACAACTGAAGCACAGTGACAACTTACTAAAGCAGAAGGGGTGAGCTTTGCAGCTCATAGTTTTAAAACACTGCTTAATAAGATAGCTTTATTAAAACCTGGATTTACACCTGCATTTACACGAATCTGCCACCATAATTCTCTATATTCTAATTTAACTTCCCACGGACCTCCTCTATAGTTAGTTGGAACTTTTTCAAGCACAAAAAAAGTAAAATGTTTTTACTGTCAGTACATAGTAATTTGCGCTTGTAAAGTACAAAGTTATAAGATATGACTTTCATCAATTGATTTTATATGTTACGTTTTTTATTTATAAAATTAGTTTATGTAAAAACTTCTTAACAAAATGTTTTTAAAGTTAATTATGTTGTAAATTTTATTATGTGTTTTTTAGTCATATGACTTTGTGATAATACTGTTTAATTGACTTCAATGTTTTTATACTACTAGTTCTGATGAAGTCCTAACATAAGAGGACAAAAGACCTTAGCTAGTTTGATTAAAAATTTTTTGTTACTTCTCATGGAAGTTCGAGTTTGATTTTAATTCCTTCAGGACTGTGTTAAACTTGCTAGTTATTTACTTCGTATAAGTTATCTGCATGTGCTTACTTTTATTTATATTATGTGCTCATACTCCTAGCATTGTTTCATGGCTGCCAACACTACTGCTGGCCAAAAAGCGTTGCTCGGAAACATGTCAACACGATCAGCAGCATGTATAGTCAATGAGCTCTCCTGCTTATTTTGCTAACGCACTGCAATCATGTAGGCTTCACACAAAGTCTGCACTACTGTTAATGAATCCCAGGGTATATTTTCACATTTTGGATACCTGTAGCTGAGTAAATACAAAAGCAAGAGCAACTTGGATTTTTTGTTCACAGTACAGTTCATGGAGAATTAATATTTATTATTGAGGACTATGAAACTCTGCTGTGGAAATAACAATAGAATACTTTGGTCTGGCCAAAGCTTTTGACAGAATTTCCCACTGAGTTATCACAGAAACACTAAATAAGCTAGTAATAAACCCCTGTGTCACCTGCTGGATTGCCATCTGGCTCACAGGTAGGATACAGATAATCAAAGTAGGGGAAATTACCGCTACAAAGAGACAAGTCAGCAGTGAATCCCTCAGGGTTTTGTGCTGGCACCTCTCCTGTTCAGCATATACTTTTCTGAAGTAAAAGCCAATACCATGGGGCTCAGGCTGACTAAGTTGGCAGATGATTGCAAGCTAGGAGCAGTAACTGAATCCTCAAATGACTTAGTCATCCATCAGGAAGATTTGTCCCAAGTAAATAACTAGTACAAAAATCATGGACTGAAACTAAATGTCAAAAAATGTATTATTGTATCCTTTTGGAAGTCATCCACCCTAGGGAACTGCCACATTGACAATATGACTCTAGAGTTGACCCAGTTGTTTGGGATTAGGGAACTTATGTGAACAGTGACCTAACTTTTGACAACATGTCCATTGTTGTAAGAAAGTCCTTCCATATTTCACAACTTAAAAACAAAGGGATTGTGTTCAGATCTAGGGATGTCATTATCCCCATTTACTCAGTTCTCATTAGGCCAGCCATTGAATATGATGCCCCCTTTGCATGAATCTGTCCAGACACATTCAACAACTGGTATGGTCACAGAGATACCTTACTACAGTGGATATAAAAAGTGGGATACAACCCTGTTAAAATTCCAGTTTTTTGTGATATAAAAAATGAAACAAAAAGTAATCATTTCAAAACTTTTCCCACCTTTAATGTGACCTATAACCTGTACAATTCAATTGAGAAACAAACAAATCCATTAGGGGAATAAATATAAAAAAATAAAAAAGTACAATAAGCTGGTTGCATAAGTGTGCACACCCCTAAACTAATTCTTTGTTGAAGCACCTTTTGATTTAATTACACCATTCAGTCCTCTTGGGTATCCAGCTGCCATCAATTAAAGTTCAGCTGTCCTAGTAGGATTTTCCTGACATTTACTCAGTTACCTGCTAAGGCAAAAGCCATGGTTCACGTAGAGCTTACAAAGCATCAAAGGGATCTCATTGTTGAAAGTTATCAGTCAGGAGTAGGGTACAAAAAAATTTCCACATTATTGGATATATCATGGAACACAGTGAAGACAGTCATCAAAAAGTGGCGAAAATATGGGACAACAGTGACATTGCAAAGAACTGGATGTACCTCCAAAACTGATGAAAAGACAAGACAAAAACTGGTCAGGGAGGCTGCCAAGAGACCTTCAGCAACACCGAAGGAGCTGCAGGAATTTCTGGCAAGTACTGCTTGTGTACTACATGTGACAACAATCTCCCATATTCTCCATATGTCTGGACTATGGGGTAGGGTTGCAAGACAGAAGCCTTTTCATACACAAAAAAACATCCAGGCCCAGCTAAAATTTGGAAGGCAATACATCAGGTCTTCTAAAAGCATGTGGAAAAATGTGTTATGGTCTGATGAGACCAAGGTTGAACTTTTTAGCCACAATTCGAAAAGGTATGTTTGGCGCAAAAACAACACTTCGCATCACCAAAAGAACACCATCCCCACGGTGAAGCATGGTATTGGCAGTATCATGCTTTTGGGATGCTTTCTTCAGCTGAAACTGGGGTTTAGTCAAGGTGGAGGGAATTATGAATAGTTACAAATACCAGTCACTTTTGGCCCAAAACCTTCAGGCATCTGCTAGAAAGCTGAAGATAAAGCGGAATTTCATCTTTCAACACATCAGTGACCCCAAGCATACATCCAAATCAACAAAAGAATGGCTTCACCAGAAGAAAATTAAAGTTTTGGAATGGTCCAGCCAGAGCCTAGACCTAAATCCAATAGAAAATCTGTGGGATGACCTGAAGAGGGTTGTGCACAAGAGATACCCTCACAATCTGAGAGGTTTGGAGTGATTTTGCAAGGAAGAGTGGGCAAATATTGCCAAGTCAAGATGTGCCATACTGATAGACTCCTACCCAAGAAGACTAAATGCTGTAATTAAATCAAAAGGTGCTTCAACAATGTATTTGTTTAAGGATGTGCACACTTATGCAATTAGCTTATTGTATGTTTTTTATTTTTTTATATTTTTCCCCTAAGAGATTTGTTTTTCAATTGAATTGTACAGATTATAGGTCACATTAAAGGTGGGAAAAGTTTTAAAATGATTTATTGTGCTCTTATTTTTTTTATATCACAAAAAATGGCATTTTAATAGGGGTATGTACATTTTTTATATCCATTGTATATGGAAACAACATGTCCTACATGGACCAAGTCTATACTATACTCGGTATTCTACAGACTGCTAAGATGTGACCAGTGTCTGTCATACAAGGTGTCCTCCAACCCATTACTGATGGATTTTCTGCGCATCAGCAAGCCAAATGGCAGCAGAAATACTCAGTATAGACATCTAAACCTGTTCTGCAACAGCAGCAGAACACTTTGATGAGACAGTTTTATCTTATAGAGAACACCACTACTCTGGAACAGACTTTCCATCCACATAAAACAAAGTTCATCCCTGTCCATATTCAAGCATAACTTAGATCTATGGATGATAAATGGATAGAGACATCTCCTAAATGCTTTATCCTATGCATGGGCCCTTCAAATTATCTGTGGTATGATCCCAGTTATTCTCATTAGGAGTTTTATATATATATATATATATATATATATATATATATATATATATATATATGTGTGTGTGTGTGTGTGTGTGTGTGTGTGTGTGTGTGTGTGTGTGTGTGTGTGTGTGTACATTTTGTATGTATATATATATATATATATATATATATATATATATATATATATATATATATATATATATATATATATATATAATATACATATCAATCATGGGATGGTTAAGGCTAATCTATACCCAAATAAGATAGGTTAATTTGAGCACAAAAAGAGAAATTGGCTAGGCTTAACATGGTCCGCAGGGGCATCTAGGTTAGTACTTACCTATGAACATATGGAATCAGTGCCACTGTTGGCAAGGGGTCCATACATGATCTCTCAAATAGATGTCTCAACTTTCAAATTAAAAACAGGAACTTCTCTTTCCAATCCTGCCTATCATTCTGAAGTCATTCAATAAGCCTCTGTACTAGTACCTCTGTTATTCTCCATTTTCATTAACAAATTACCTCTTGATGTTCCCTAACTTCCATTAATTTGTACATTAGGGGATAGCATAGTGATTTATAGATCCGCTCCACTCCAGTATAAAACTTAACTCACAGCTTGAAATAGATCTCTAACTACTCAGTCAATACTAAAATTGAGTATTTCTCAACACCAGGATAAACTATATCCCTAAATGTGAATAAATACCTTTTCATACTTTATGACTCCTTTTTCTCCTTTCTACACTTACTTCCTTACTTCTGTCAATTTTTCTCCCCTGCCTTCCTTTCTAAATATACCATAAGTCTGTTTTTCTCTCACTTCGTATTGCAATTTCTACTTGTATCATATAAATTACCTTTATTTCTCTATAAACTGGATGTCTTCATATTATGTTTATTTTGTATAATTATTTAAACTCTAGATGATTTTTGTATTAGTTTTGAAGATTGTGAAATTATTATTCTTAAAATGTTTTTCAGTACTTGGCAGCTTTTCTCCCTAGGCCTCCACTGAAAATGGTTCCTACCCAGTTAGGCTTTCCCAGTAATCAAATGTAAATAAATACATAAAACAATATGAACTTATTTCTTAACACATCTGAAACTAATGTGATGCAATTTTGAACTAGGCAAAAGCCTTATTCATCTCCACCCTTATGGCACATAGGTTCATAAGCAATTACTAGGCTAATGAGACTTTTTAAGCCTAGCCATGTTTCCCAGATGTAAGAATCCATGTCTTTACCTTGTGTCTGTAAGGTAAACACCTTAACCATTATGATAACCCCAACACCTAAATATGTCTCCTAAATGGAAGTATACACAATGGATCTTCTGATAGGTACAATTTTACATGATAGTAAAGACATAAATGAAGGCACACTATTTAAACAGTGTGGGATTTGAACCAACTACCTATCTAGTTGCACAATCTAGGGAACAGGCATCAACAGGAAGTGCCACAGGAGAAATAAAAAATTGAATATTAGGCCAGCAAGAACACCAAACAGCAGTTTGATTCTCCGAATATATTACTCAGATTCCCAAACATTTTATAAGTTAAGTTTAGTGATCCTTCCGTCAACCAGGAAACTGTATGTGCAGACTAGCTCAGGGATTCATTAACAAGCACATACACATTTCACTAAGCCTGTTCATATTAGCATGAAGAGCAGCAATTCCAGTGAATATACACATCACAAGCATCCCTATGTGTTGAGCAACACCTTTTCATGGCCATAACACTTGCTAGCAGCCATGTTGAATTGCAGATAGGCTTAAGCACACAGTATAAACAACAGGTTATAAATGAACTCAGTGTCTAAAACAGAGCACATGTGGATGGCACAATACAAGGCAAGAATAACTTGAAGTACATAATTAAGAAGCAGGGTTAATGAGGAATGTATATTGATATATAAGTAGATTAATGTAAAAACACAGCTAATTAAAATTATTAATGGCTATGGAAGTAATCCTGTCCACTAAGGAATACATCTACATAATAAAAAGGAAATGCTGAGAAAAGTCTGTGTGAGGGACACAGATATTCTGTTAGAAAGGGAATATGTGTAATACATGTAAAATTATTTAAAGTGGAGATGTGAGATAACCACACGACAAGAAAAGCAGATATATTAGGGGATTTGCTATATACTGCATGTAGTGCTTATCAGTTGTGTATCAAGAAAGTTATGTGTTGTAACAAACATTATGTTTGTTGCCCATCCACCTACCTATCACTTAAAAATGTACTTAACTTCAACACTGTTGCCCTATTCACTTTAGAAAGGAAACAAGAACTTTTCTTTGTTGATGGCACTTGATGATTGATCTGTTGATGGCACTTGTAACCATAAAAGACTATTTTATTATTAAAATTGTGTTAGGAAAGCATGTGTTGTATAGGAATATATATCATATAATAGTTTTGAAGATCTAAAAATGTAAATACTGTTTCCACTACACATTTTCTGAGGCATGCTGAGAAAAATGTGTACTCATACCAAAACTTTCCCTTTCTCCCTAGTGGTAAAAATGTGTACTCATACCAAAACTTTCCCTTTCTCCCTAGTGGTAAAATGTGTACTCATACCAAAACTTTCCCTTTCTCTCTAGTGGTAAAATGTGTACTCATACCAAAACTTTCCCTTTCTCTCTAGTGGTAAAATGTGTACTCATACCAAAACTTTCCCTTTCTCTCTAGTGCTATACTTTTCCTTTGCACCCCTGTATATTCTGAGCTCCTCTGCTTACTGAATACCTTCATAATATATGCAATCAGTAAGTAAGATTACTGTATCACTTCTGTATTATTTGTTTGCCTTCTGCCATTGGCCCCAGTTATGGCTGAAAAGGGTAATTGGACTAGTGTACATTGAATATTATGCTCCCATTGCTATGTACTTGCTAAGCATTCAAATCAACCTGGGAAATCTCAACAGTTCCTCACCAGAAAGATTACAAGTCTCAGTACCCTTAGCTTCTCTGAAAACTAAAAGCCCTATTCCTCTACTCAGTGCCATACAAGGTTCCAAGGATTGATCTCTGTTAGCCTTCCATGCTATGAATGAAGCAGCACTCTTTTGAATTACTTCAGCTTAATGGAAACGGTGGTAAAGTACACATTTGTTGTACAGACTTAAACCTATACTACCACATTAGCAACACCAGATGGTATTAGAGATGACCAACTCAACATATCCTCCATTTCTGGAAAAGTATGTCTTTACCAATCAAGCAGAGAACCTCCCAGCTACCTGTCAAATCAATCTGACCAGAAGGCCAATTGCAAATTTTCACTGGAGATATACATGAAGAAAATCTGCTTAACTTCACCACTTATGTAAATTCATGCAGCAATCATTTTAAAATAGTAAACTGTGCCCCCTGCATGCATTGAGTATAGATTGTCGTTGAGTGACTATACATTAGTACACTGTGCCCCTTGCATGCATTGAGTATAGATTGTCGTTGAGTGACTATACATTAGTACACTGTGCCCCTGCATGCATTGAGTATAGATTGTCGTTGAGTGACTATACATTAGTACACTGTGCCCCTGCATGCATTGAGTATAGATTGTCGTTGAGTGACTATACATTAGTACACTGTGCCCCTTGCATGCATTGAGTATAGATTGTCATTGAGTGACTATACATTAGTACACTGTGCCCCTGCATGCATTGAGTATAGATTGTCGTTGAGTGACTATACATTAGTACACTGTGCCCCTGCATGCATTGAGTATAAATTGTCATTGAATGACTATACATTAGTACACTGTGCCCCTGCATGCATTGAGTATAGATTGTCATTGAATGACTACACATACACAGTTAATGTGGTTACTAAATGCAAGCTGGGCAACTAATGTATCTTTATTCTACTTAGAGATATGAAAAAGCACCTACTGGGATGGCTAAGACATCAATGTTTTGACTACGTCCTGTTCTTTTCATCTATTGCACAATGGGCCTCTGTTGATTTTACACACACATGAAACACGTCACTAAAACCTTTCCTTAGGGAACTGCCAACTGGATGAGCTTTAAAAATGTTATTATTGTAATACCACTTTAATTTTGTATCATCTTAATTTAAATGATAAAAGCTGATGTGTGACCCACCTCTCTATATAGCAGTAAAGTTTCTGCTTCCACTTAATCAGTTTTACTATAACAAAACATACCCTGAAGAGATCAATTTATATTAAAGAAGCCTAAAAAGCATGCTGGATTGTTACCATGAAAAAGTGAAGGCATGCTTGTGCTGTTCAGCATTCATGTTGCCCAGCTTGCATTTAGTAACCACATTAACTGTGTATAATTCTTTTATTCTACTATTTCACTCCAGAAACTATATATTTACTGCAGCAATGCTTAGTTTTTCTACAAAATGTAACCTTAACATTTTTATTATACATGCTTAAATCTTAGTTTTTCTACTAAATGAAAAAAATATTCCTTTGTAAATGCTTAATCTTTGTTCTGTCTTGAACCCACAAATTACCACAATTGTAAACTGCTGTAATCTTTTTTGTTACCAATGTTTTAAAGCTTTGTCTTTAACCTACAAATGATTGAAATTGTAAACTGCTGTAATATTTTTGTAACCTTTGTTTTGGAGCTTTTCTCCCCAGGACTCCATTGAAAACGGGTTCTTATTGGCCCAATGGACTATCCTGGTAAACCAACTGCAAATAAATAAATAAATAAACAAACAAATAAATGTAATTTAATATATAACAGTTACAGACATTTACTTTTGAAATTATTCAAATATTCTTCTCCTGCAATCAGTACTATCAAAAGCTAGCAGTTATCAAATTCTGTATTGGAAATCAAGAGATATAATGCAATCAGTATGACAACCTTAGCCAAAACATTTTATGAAAAATAAAAAAAAAGCTCACACTTCAGCATTTGTTTATTTATTTATATTTATTTAGTTGTATTTATTTTTAAGATAATGTGGTCCACGTGAGCTCTGGTGGATAAAAACAGTTTGGTAAATCGACTTGCTTAAAACCATATGACAGGTAACTTGCAGCAGTGCAAATCAAACTGTAAAACAGATTGTCACACTTCATTACAAGCTGTGCTGACAACCATGTTTAAATGCAGTGCAACTGTGTGCATCTGTTACCAGGAAACAGTTTAGAAATATCTGCATACAAATTTGAGCGGAATATAGTAAACTTAATAAAATGCAAATGTAATAACACCTGATTCATTCACAGGTAAATACTAGGCAATCAGTCTACAAGCTACTGAGCACTTATACAATAACCAGACAGTGACCAAAAGTTAGAATCAGATCCTCTACAATATGTCTGTAAGGTAAACACCTTAACCATTATGTAAAAGCATATCACCCTGTCTTATATTGTTATACTTCAAAATGTTCTTTGGATCGTATATGACATTTAATACAATCTACATTTATATGATCATTAATATTTTAATATTAGCGAACTCAGGTGAATGACATATATGCACACATATATATTTATATGCACACATGCATTTCCCCACACACATGCACATGCACACACACAAACACACAACCGGCTCATGATTAATTAAGAAAGTCTTTTAGATGGCACTTTTTTGCTCTTGTTTGAGTGAAAATAGTAATTTCCCAAAAAGAACCAAACGGTAATAGAGACTGCACATCGGGTTTAATTGCGAACAAGATATAGGTCTACACAAATAAAACTTTAAGCGCTTTTCGTCTGCTCACAGGCAAATTTCTTCAGAAGTAACAGATGAAATCAATTAAGCATACTTAAATAATATCAACATTAAAAAGAGTGGGAAACTGTCATATGATTAATTAATTAATCTAACTCAACTTGAACCCAAATCACAGTTGTTAAATACAATATATGCAAAAATATAAACAATTAAATAAATCAAAGAATGTATGAACCTTTAAAAACACTAAAGGCCTTTATTAAATTCTACTTCTAAAAATGCCAACCCACATATTAATTTAAAAATTTGTAAATATATATTCACCTAAAAGAATTCTATCTTTGTAAACTTTTAAGCTTTAAAATACTCATAATAGAACATGATTCGTTAGAAAATCGTAATTTCACAAGACTGCTGTGTGCTGATTTAGTTAGTTTTTCTCTTCCCCAATGTTATGTAACCATGGACTTGGTACGCAAACAATCAGGGGTGTGGATAGCTTGCCCCTTATATGGAAGATGCAAGACAGACCTGATATCATGCAAAAAAGAATACTTCCATACTGCACTATATACTTTAATGCAGGTGGGCTCCAACTTCTATAACATTAACAGCAAAAAACTCAAAAATAAAAACAATAATCAGCTTGGTAAGCTACTTTTGGTGCATTATTGGAGACTATATCATAACCGCGAAAGCCCGTTTCAGCAAATACGTAAATGTCGACACATATTGTGCGAACCGCGAATACACCAAATGTCCTAAACCACGAAATTCAAAATCTCGAACCAGCATAGTTGGCCACCCCCACCGCTCGCTACATACTATCCACCCAAACAAAATAAAAAAACACATACATACACTAACTGAATCCTTACTTTTAACCCTACACTAAACCTCACATACATCACTATCTATGCACTTACCTTAACCCGCACCCTAACCCTAAGGTCTGTAACTATTGCACACTTAACTTACAGAGCTATACCGCAGAAGGGTCAACTATGCCGATTTGAGATTTTGAATTTCGTGGTTTTGGGCGTTCTGTGTGTGTCGACATTTACATATTCGCTAAAACGGGCTTTCGCGCTTATAATATAGACCCCATTATTGTCTTGTCTAATTTCTACCAGTCTGACACTCTAATTGAAATGACTACTGTCTACAATTTTCCTAACTTTAGTTTATTAACTGTACTTACCAACTATTGCTGAAAAACCTCACCATGGGAATCACCACCGATTTGTACTACAAAGACATGTCCTTATCATGGAAAGTGGCCATGTAAACCACAGAATTTACTTACCAGATACTTCTTTAAATGCATTAAATATAAAAAAAAGTACTGGTGTGCTGTACTCTCACCAACATGACACTTACAGTTCATACATAGCTTATATATCTTCTTATGTACTTGTATGTCAAAGCATCAGTTTACTTCCATATTCTATACTTCTGTTTTTGCTTCATAAATATACAAACACAAAATCATAACAGAACCATATAATAACTGGAATTATTTTAAATTGTTCAGTAAAAGATCTTTACTATTCAAAAACATGTCCACGGATTGGACAGACCAATCAGCAAGCTCATTGTAAATTGAGCAAATCTCATACAAAAATTCAGCTGCTCAGCAAGATTTCGGCAGAAGGACCAATTGTACTGCCAGTAATATAAAAATGACCCAAACCAGTAAGGAGATCTATGCTGGTGGTGGAGGTGCGGCCTTCTGAGAAATGTATCTGCTGTGCATTTGTGTCTTCCCCTTCTTATTTTAAAGAAACAAACACATAGTATAAACATTTCTAAGAAGCAAGAATGTTCTTGTCTGTAGTACTGATACCTTTCAAGTGTGTGGACATATGTGCCATACTCGTGGACAGTACAATGGACCTGGCAGAGGCGGCAGAAGATGATAACACCATGCAATGACAATATTTTAGAAAGGTAAGCGATTTCTTTTTTAAATAATGTCAGTGTAAAATAGCAATAATCCACTGCTGTGCATGGTTACTGCAGGATTTGCTGTCTTTGTTTAATCACTCAGAATTTTCCCTCATGAGCAAACCACACCAACCGTAGGCAAATTCTGATGCCCACACCCAGTCACGGGTTATTGCTAATTCATACTTGACTTTGCAGTCACTGGTATTCTTCCAGACTGAGTAAAGTCCACAAAATATGGTGTTGCAAACTCTAAGGAGTATTAAAATCAAACATTGCAGTACATCATACCAACAGACTTATACAAAAAAAAAGAAAGCACCTATTCAAGGTGTTTGTCTTATTTAGTACACATAGAAAATGTAAAAGTTGTAGTTCCAATGCTTTACTCATAAAAATGGTGGTACAAGTTGGAAAGTATATCAGACTTCAGTGTTATATAATGACTTCAGAACTGGAAAATGAGTCAAATTGCCACAGTATTTGGCTTTTTACCCCACAAAGTAAGTTTCACTTTGATTAAACATTGTTATGTATCTGTTTTATTATCAGTTTTGTACCCTGAAACTTCAAGTTGAGTGCATTAATGTATTCTTTGTGCTTTCTTAAAAAGCAAAGCTGCAGGTGAAAATAGAATCTTTAAGCTGAGGAACCTTGATGTTTTTCTGTTTCATGAAAGCACCAATCTTCTGTCTAAAAGGAGAAACAATAAAGAACATTCTCATTGCTAAGACATTTAACTTTATTGTAATAGAAAAGCTCTTGTCAGAACCATAGGAAGAGTTGGAGTACAGAGGGCAGCTGTCCATGGTACTCGCTTGTAGGGGAACAAATAAAGGGGACAGTTTAGAAGTTGTCATTACAAAAGCAATTATTGGCGTGACACCTCATAAACTCTGTAACTGCTCTTTTAAAGGTAGCAAGAAGTTATTAGAATGCTACAAAATAACTGGCTGTCACATTAAAAACAGTATAACAGTTTGCAAACTGTCATTGAATACTCACAATTATAATAATCTTAGACAGCGGGGGATGTTAAATAGCTCTGTCCCCTGGAACACAAAACTCCAGTGTTACAGCTTTGTTTCCTATATTTGCTGTCCAGACATGCTAGGAATGATGTGAACTGTCCGTGATTCAGCCCTTGTGAATGTATAAAATGAACAGTTTTAACAATTGCAATTGTTGCT
The DNA here is from genome assembly GCF_019279795.1 of Protopterus annectens. Classification (NCBI taxonomy): domain Eukaryota; kingdom Metazoa; phylum Chordata; order Ceratodontiformes; family Protopteridae; genus Protopterus; species Protopterus annectens. The sequence goes on from NC_056733.1 coordinate 268,715,623, forward strand.
TCTTTCATTTTTAGACTTTTACTGCAGGAAGCTTTCAGGTGTAAAATATAGTGTGCAGTAATTAAGCTTCCTTGAATACCAAGATGTCACAGTTTTGTTTGAATTCTGCATCCCCAGTGACTTTTTCTGAACAAAGGGATGGAGCCTCATCTGTAACACGTAATGAACATTTTATATATTTTTCTCTTTATTGCCTTTTTTCACTTTTGGTTTCTCTTAATATTTTCTTCTTTTTTTATTCTAGCCTTCCAATATGTAAATTTTATATAATATTTGGCACTGATTTTACTGCTTTGCTGTTCTTGCTGCAACCATGTCAAGCAGTGTTAATCAAATTCATATATCAGGTATATTATTATTAAATGTCGGTAGAACCCATGCTTTATCTAAACAAAGAACAAATTTTGCTTTCCTAATGCACTGAACATGTTTTGTTAGCTGTATAAAAAATAAAGTTGACTTTATTTTGGTCACTATAGGCTCCAGCAGTGGTGCAGCAGTAGCATTGTCACCTCACAACAAGAGGTTCTCCTGTTCATTTCTCGGCTGGAGCACCTTCTGTGTGGAGTCTGCATGCCCTCACTGCAGTCGAGTGGCATTTGAAAGACATGCATAGAATGGGCATGCCTTCATTGAAGGTTGGGCATCAAGCTGTCACCTCGGCACCGTAAAAATCTACTGCCAATCATTAGCGGACCGGAGTTCTGCTTTGGCGACCCCTAACCGGGAAAAGCCGAAAGAAGAAGAACAACATAAAAAATAAAGTTGACTTTATTTTGGTCACTATAGGTTCCATCTGAGGGCAAAACCAATCACATTTTATATGTCAACTTAGTAACTGATCTGTGTGGAGTTAGTGTGATGTATAACTTAAAATTTTAAGTTAGACAGGTCCCTACTAGATTAATATATAAGCAATCAGCTTGCAATTGTAACTTTTGTAGAGAAGTCAGCTGATGGAAAAGGAAGAATCACTTTATAAACCATGAATTTTAATCCTAGAGAAGTTAGTCAGGGTAACCACAAGGCTGACCTAGCAGATACTGCACCATATGTCACCTTCAATGACAAACTGGATAAGCAGGTGGCAATGTTAAACCAAGTTTTTGAAGGTAATATTACCCTAAAAACAACCACTTTCTAAAAAGCTGAAGATATCCAGATATAGTCTGCTAAAATGACCTTTTTGGAATAGTCAGTCCCTTTTTGGAATAGTTAGTCTCAGTGCAAGCCATTTCCATACAAGAGAAATACAGGCATATCTGCAAGTGACAGGCATCTATATGCCCTGCATGACAGAGGAGAGAATTTCGTGAACTGACTTTGCTTAAACAATTTGAGTTGTTTATCATGGAGAAATGACTAGGGATTCAGACATTGTGCATTTTGAAAGCTGCAATGAGGGATGCTGTTAGCCTAGTATTTAACTATGAACCTACAGTTATCAGTGTGCAGACAATAATAAGCATAGCCAACAACCAGATGTCAGAATAAAACCCTGTACCTTGTATCTCTGAGGTAAAGACCTTTATTATTATGACAACCCCCACCCTTACTATGATGACATCACTTTCTCAGTGATGTCATCATAGATTGTGCACATCAAGCTCTAAAGACACAGCTAGGCCCAGGACAGTCACAAAGACAGGTGATTTTTCTGTCTCTTAAACCTTAAATGCAGAGACATGATACTAACAATAGCCAGAGTGGATGAGGAATTTGCCACATCCAGTTGTGATGTTTGTGTTTTCCAAGACCTTTCTCAAGAAATAAGGGCGAAGAAGAGGCAGTTCTCATCTATCAAGAGAGTCTTCTAACAGAACAGCTTACCCACTACATTTCCATAATATCAAGTTTCACAGCAAATGCAAAAGCTACAGCACACTAGAAGCAAAAAATCCAATTTTCCCAACAGTACTTCCAGCCTCAAATGGTCCTAAATCTGGTGCCAGCTTCTTAAATGTGCAGCTGATGGAGCCTGTGGAGATGATTTCTTAAAACAGTACAAAATAACCTAAAGGACTGGATAAGTACACTGATGCTCCATTATTGGTGATAGTGATGGCAGGATATCTGGTTATGGGTCCTAGACTGGAGGACTGTTTAAAGAGTCTTTATTGGCCTCACAAAAAAATAAGAAGCTCAACGACTGTTTGTTGTTCCTTCAAGTAATAAATGCAGTTAGTTGGTGACTGAGAAAATTCAGTCTATGAACAAAGTACTGCTGTTGCTGAAGTAGGATGCAAACCCACAACTACTATCAGAAGATACAGAGAGCAAGTCTATGCATTGGTATCCCCACACAAGAAGCAATTAAAAACCAGCTGATAGAACTGGAAGAAATAAAGAAGAACGAAGCAAACCAAATTAAGACAAGACTTTGAAGCCTGCTCCAGACATTGACACTATTCTTCTACCCCAAATTGATCCCCAGTAATACTTTCTAGAAAGTTGTGTACAGATAACATGGTGCAATCACAGCATAAGTACTGCCTTCATGCTCTGGCTGTTACATGTCTGGCAGCAAGGATTTGGTTTAGTTTCCACTGCAGCCATTTTTAGGAGTGTTATGGTCTATCTACTCTCTCCAGGTTGCTCTGCAGTTTAAGAGAATTAATATACTTCTGGACTGTATCTGGACACCTTACCTTTTGGTACTGTTTTGAATTCATTTACAGAAGCATGCCCCCCTTCTGTTTATGTGTCTAAAATAGCAGTAGTATATTACAACAACATATACAACTTGGAAAATTTTCCAGCAATGCGCCAAGGTTAGACACATCTATGGAATCCAAATATCAATATGAGGGGGACTCAGAACTGCAAATTATAGGTGTTCTAAAGTGGAATTGAAAGGCTAGATAATATCATGCATTACTCCATTGCCAGATGTAATATAAATGATGGAGGGGAAAAGGGACAAAGATTATTTTTTGTTACATTCCAGAAAACAATGACAATATATTCAATTTCAACTCATGTTAGCAAACTCCTTCTTTCTAAAAGGGGTTGGCCAATCCAATGTATGTGCTTTGAATTGCTCATCAAATGCTTTGCAATTGGTTCATGACTTTGTCTATCTAAAACCCATTTTTACGCACTTGGAAGGGGGTAAGAATTTTGATTTCACCATTTTATTAGTTCAACTTTTTGATATTTAAACATTGCACAGTCATTGTTATGAGTGTCAATATATTGTTTTTTAGTAAGTTGATGTGGACTTAATTAAAAGAATAAGACAGGGCTACCATCTTTCTACCTCTTTGTTCTAGCTACCAAGCCCTTGCTGCTATTTTATCAGAATTTAAGAGAATCAAAAATAGCTGATCAAATAATAGTTGCAAATGCTTATGCAGATGACATCATTATCTTACCACCTAACTATACAGATGAGCTCTATAAAATTCAGAAATATTTAGGATCATAGGAGATTACCTAGCTATTGCCTCAGAGGTAATTTCAAGCCTGTTTCATCCCAATGTAATACTATAGAAATGCTGGTCAGTACCCAAGATTGCATTTAGTGATGACTGTTCATGTCCAGGGAGGTTGTGGGCACTATCCCTGGTAAGAATTTACAGTGCCCCATCCATTTGTCCAGGTTCCTCTTGAACAGTGTCAAATAAGTGCTCTGTTTGACATGAATTGATTGCCTATTCCAAAGCTGTGGCAGTCACTGGGAGATAAATCTGTCAGTCCAGCATGTCCTATTTAAATTGCAGGCCATATTTATGTCCCTGGAACTTGTAGCCCTAGTCCTGTTTGATTTAGAGATGTGCATCAAGGTCATTAGGTTTGGGTCTGAAATTGCTCTGTAGGCCAGGCATAAGTCTCCCCTAAGAAGTCTATACAATACAGAGTATAGTGACTGGGACTTTAGTTGGTCTGTGTAAGGTACATGCTGGAGTCCCTTGATCTTCTTTGTTAGAAACCTCTGAGGTCTCTCTAATTGCTGTAGGTGCTTAGTACGGTACATACCGAATGGGGTGTTATACTCAATTATGGGCCAAATAAGTCCCGAGTATAAGGGGGGGGGTTATAACTTCTTTTGCTCTCGAGGTGACGTCTTTACTAATCAAGTGAGCTATACAGAAAACCTTCCTTACTACAGTAGACACATGGTGGTCGAAGGTAGCATCACAGTCAACTTGTGATCCCAGGTCCATTACTACTTCATGGGTACTTAGGGTAGTGTTGTTGATTTGATAGTGTGAAGGGACATTGTTTGTGCCAAAGGGAATGATGATGCATTTCTTTGCATTCAGTTTGAAACTGTGAGTAACACATCATTAGTTGGTCTGTGTAAGACTCTCCTGAAGTATACTGACATCATTTGGGGATTAAATAATTGCACCCAGTTTGCAGCCATCTGCAAACTTGGTCAGTCACAACCCCTTAGTTTTGACCTGAACTTCTGAGAAGTTTATACCAAACAGTAGGGAGCCCAGCACTGACAACTGTGGCAACCCGCTGGTAACAGGTCTGTTGGTTAATGTGGAGTCACCCACTCTGATGGTGTTTGTCCTGTTTGTGACCCAGTTAGCAATCCATCTTACAAGAAAGGGGTTTACATTATGTTTGCTAAGTTTATCGGTAATGGCTGAGTGTAAGATTGTCAAGTCAAAGTATGCTATGTACACAGATTTACCCTCGTCAATGGCCCTAGTCACATTTTCAAAGAAATTCACCAGTTTTAACAGGAAAGATTTGTCCTTAAGAAAGCCAAATTGGGTAGGATCCAGGGTTTGGAGATTGCCTGTGCCTTTATTTATGAGGTCCATAGTGATGCATTCCATGGCCTTACAGATAAGGCTGGTCAGGCTTATAGGTCTGTAATTCCCTGGGTCTGTTGATAGGCCACTTTTGCGTAGCGGAATAACTTGCTGTTCTCTATTCTGCAGGAACAAAGCCTTAATGGTGATGCTAATTCATGCTTTAGCCTGTTTAGAAGACCGCCTGGGAAGCCATATGGTCCCATAGAGATTGTGTTTTTTACAAGGCTTTGATGGTTTGATGACCTGCTCTTCAGATATGTAGATGGGGGGAGTTTGGAGGAAGGGTTGTGATGAGTTTGGAGGGGATAAGGGAGTGACATTTTTGCCAAACCTATCCACTAACAGGTTTGCTATTTCTGTGGGGTCAGTGTGTGTGATATCATTGGTCACTAGTTCTGCACATGCTTGGGTCATACCCTCTAGGCTATATACATAGCTGTAAAAGGCCTTATGGTAATCCTTGGCTGTGCTTGCTAAGTTTTTTTCAAAGAAGCCCCTGGATGATTTGACAAGTTGTCTTATTTGCCTGTTGAGGCTGAGAAGGGTGCTTTTCTGTTGCTGGGCCTCACCTTTCATAGGTTCATAGGTGTGTACTAGGCTAATGGCCCTGGGGCCCTTACAAGACTAGCCCATAGAAATGACCTGACATCATGCTGCCTGATGTTAGTTCCCAGTGCCTCTATCAGGTAGAGCCACTGCAGTGATCTCCAGGGTGAACTTTCTATTTCCTATCCACTCATTAAGATTTCACTTGAAGAGAGCCAGTGAGGTGCTCTGCTTGACATGTATGGGAAGTCTATTCCAGAGCATGGGCAGTCTCTGGGTTATGAACCCATCCCTCCAACATGTTCTGTTGATTGTGGTAATGAGGTGGAGGTCTCTGGAGCATGTGGTGTGGAGGGATTTGGATTTCTTTAGATGTAGCATTTTTAACAGAGCTGGGTCAGACATGGCTTTGTAAGTCAAGCAGAGATCACCTCTTAGTAGATGATATGAGACAGAGAATAACTGGAGTTGCTTGAGTCTGTCCATGTAGGACATGCGTTTAAGGCCTAGGATCCTCTTTGTGAGGTACTTTTGTGGCCTTTCCAGCTGCTGCATTTGTCTAGTGAGGTGTATGCCAAATGGGGCAGTATGTTGTACAATTGGTCTAATGAGGTAAGAGTAGAGAAACATGATGACCTCTTTCTTCCTGGATGCAAAATCCTTGGTAATGAGATGTGCCACATAGAAGGACTTTCTGACCACAGTGGCAATGTGGTGGTTGTAGGAGAGGTTGCTGTCAACCTGTGTCCCCAGATCTCTTATAATGCCTTCAGTGTTCAGTGGGCTGTCATTGATGTGATAATAAGTGTGAACTGAATTTTTCCCAAAGGGCATGATGACCCATTTTTTGGCATTAAGGTTAAGGCCATGGTTTTGACACCAGTCATTGGTCTCAGTGAGGCCTTTCTGTAGGATGTCTACATCACTTGGGGAGTTAATAATGGCTCCCAGCTTGCAGTCATCTGCGAACTTGGTCAGCCAGAGTCCTTCCATGTTGGCGTGGACTCCTGAGAAGTAGATGCCAAACAGGAAAGGAGCAAGGACCAATCCCTGTGGGACTCCACTCATGACTGGTCGGCAGTCTGACTTGGAGTCTGCTACTTTCACACTGTGGGCTCTATCTGTGAGCCAATTTGCAACCCACCTGGTGATATAGGGGTTGATGCCTAGTTTGATGAGTTTATCAATAATTTCTTAGTAGGGAATGGTATCAAAGGCCTTGGCCAGATCAAGGTAGGCTGTATGAACTGCCTTGCCCTCATCCACAGCTCTGATGACTGACTCAAAGAAGTCACCAGGTTAAGCAGGCATGATCTACCTTTCACAAAACCAAATTGTGTGGGATCTATATTGTAGAGGGTTTTCTTGGACAGCAACATTTTACATTTATTGTAAAGTTTGTTGATGCTGGATGTCCACCATGGCAGCTGGTTTTCACTTGGGGCTCTGGCTTTGATTCTTACTAGTACAGACGACACTATACACTTATGAAAGTGATTGTAGAGGATTTTAGTGTAAGCTTCTGTGTAGTTACCACTTCCAGCTGGTGGTGGAGATTTGAATGCATTTATACCTTCACCTAGGAGGGTATAGTTTGCCTTGGTGAATTTTTTTAGTGTAACTTCACCCTTTGTGAGTTCCGGTGTTAGTGCCTGCTCAAAGGTGACTGATTTGTGCACAGTTTTAACTAATGAGTGTCAGACAGTTGCAGCAGTGCATCTGTTTGACATGTTGGTGAGGACCAGCTCCAGAATGCTAGTTCCCCTTGTTGGGGTATGGACAATTTTTTCCAGGGTATTTGAATTAACAAAGTCAAGGAACTTTTATGCTAGCGAGTTAGGGCTAGTGTAGGTTTCCCAGTTGATGGTGGGAATTTTCTAAAGTTTAGAATTATATATATATGTTTACAAATAAACTGAAATAAATCAGAGCATTTGAATCTCCACATTATCACACAACACTTTATTCTCCATTCCATCCTAGTGGTATATCAATTTTCATTTTTGGGAATAAGGTTACAGACATTTCCTAATAACTGGATTAACTTTATCAACAATATCTAATAGAAGCAAAGCTGGTAAACAAAGACAATATCAGTAGTGCAGGTCATCTGCAATAATGAAACGTTCTCCATTATGGTAATATTTGTTCACCTTTCCACCAGCAGTGAAAGAAATGAGCAACTGTATATCCACACTGCCAGAAAGAACTGCCGTTTGTATGCTTCATTAAATGCAATCTCTGTGGAGAATAGTGCAAGGCGTTAACATTTACTGAATTAAAACATTAAAGTGTACTCATCATGTTTGCAAGTGCCTTTGCTTTGCAACTAATTTGATTTCCTGACTTTCACTATGAGTGGATGAAGTTCATCCAGCTGGAGATCAGAAACTCTGAACTGTACCCCCCCCCAAAAAATGATATGGGAAACACTTTTTTTTAACTTTGGGGGGCATGCACCCCTCAATTTGTGTAATACCAACATTACCCCCCACTTCTGGCACAACTCCTCGACAGTGACTTCCTATGCAGGAGCAAGAACTTTTGACAATCTGTCCATCTACCTACTTAACTGAATAGACTACTTGAAACTTCAACAAACTGGCTTTATTTCTCCCACAGGGAGGGCATCAGAAAGAGTCTCCTGGATCTGCTAGCTAAAGTGATTTTATCTGGATTAATCTTTTTAAAATAGTGATTTAGGAGATATTTTTGTTATTTTGTGTATGCATGTGGTTTGGAAGTTAAACATATTCATGTGTGGGAAGGCATGTGGGCTTTACAAGGATACAGAAAAGGCTTACTGTGACAGAGGTTTGAAGTCTGTACTATAAGGTAGAGGTAATCGTCTATTGCTTGAAAATAAATATGTCACCATTTTCTGAATCAGATAGCAACTGATACATAAGCTACAGCAATGTATTGTGAGACTTGCAGCAGAGAGAATATGTGATTTAATCTGCAATGTATGTGTGCACACCTCTCAACCTGGAAACATCAAAAATCTGGATAAAGGCCCATGAAGAGCAGGTACAACTGGCCAAAATTGTGAAACTGATTAATATAATATTTGCATATATAATCATGCAACCCCGCTCACTCAAATGGAATTGTGGGATACCAACATGAAGATTGAAGTCACTAAATAATAATTAATAATGGCCATACCTCTCAACTTCTCAGTGCAAGAAATCTGGACAAAGTCATAAAGAATGGGGGGACAAAGGCCCAAAAATAGGGACAGAATTTAAATATTGTTCCTACAAACTTAGAAAGTTCCTAGAATAACAGATTTTGCATTATTATTTATTTTCTGAAGGATATAAAGTCTGAAACTCTTGTGTCAGTTATTATTTAGTATTATTTAATGACTTCAATATTCAATGATTTGCCAAAAAAACCCAAATCTTATGAGAAACAGACCAAAAATGTGAGGCAAAAGTCTGGACATTCTGCAAAAATATCTACATTTCAGAGGTATGATAATGGCAGATATTTGAATTTCAGACTGCATATCCCTCAGAAAAATGCATAATAATGCAAAACCTGTTATTCTAACAACTATCTGAGCTTACAGGAGCAATATTTATAATATGCCCCTATTTCTGGACCATTGTCCCACCATTATTTTTGGCTTTGTCCAGATTTCTTGCTCTGAGAGATTGAGAGGTATGGTTGTTATCCTCTGTTTGTGGACAACTGTGGAAAGAGTAAGAATAATTCTGTAGTACAGAGAAAATAAGGCATACAAGTGTGCACTGCTACAGATTACACGCCTCCATGCATCCACACAAAATAAAAGCTTTAACTTTCTCAAATGGAATATTGAGATAATTGCACAAATCTCTTCATATGCACACATACACACTAAAGTAATCTTTACTCAAACTATACTACATTACTCCTCAATTAAGAGGAAACAATGTTAGATAATCCTCGTACAGCAGTCTGTATCATGTTTAAACACATCCTTTATCAATACAAAAGGTTATCATGATGCAGGACAGTTTGAACTTCAGAGACCTACTTGCCCTAAATATATTGCTACAGATTCTAGCTTTGCAGTATAGAAAACTGATAAACATGCTTTACAACTATTTAACAAAGTATAAAGCACCATTAAGCAACAACAGCAATTTTAAGTGATGATGCTTACATAATTGATAAAACTGACATTTGTTTTTGAGACTGACCCAAAAAACAATTCCAGGCAGGCACGAAATGCACCTTTTAAATAACAAGTTAGACAATTATTATTTTATTTTATTTTATTTACATTTGTTAACCGGGCTAGTCTAACTGGATACATGTCCATTTTCAGTAGAGGCCCGGGGAGAAAAACTCCAAGCAGACAGGTAAAGACATTATTATACAATAATAATATAGAAAAGCTATAAACATATACAGATAATGCCATTATTTGGGATATTTGCAAAAGAGGATGATCAAGAACAAATTTACAATAAATGAAAAAGTGTAACATTTTTTTTTTTTTTTTTTTAGGACAACATAGTACAGCAGAAAGGCCATAGAATAATTAGTAATAATGTAGAAATGTAGAAATGTACAGACAATACAGCTATGCCTCTCAACTGTCCACAATGTTCGGTGATGACACTATTTTGGGCTCAAATTTTTGATGAGGTAAAAAAATACATATTGTTGCTCTTCTTCTTCTTCTTTCTGCTTTTTCCTGGTTGGGGGTCACCACAGCGGATCACCTGTCTGCTCATGATTGGCAGTGGAGTTTTATGGTACCAAGGTGCCAGCCCGGCACCCAACCTTCCACAGAAGGCACACACAAGCACACACTCACACCTAGGGCCAATTTGGAGTGTTCAATCCACCTGCAGCATTTCTTTGGGATGTGGGAGGAAACTGGAGCATCCTTAGGAAACCCACGCGACCACAGGGAGGACATGCAGACTCCGCACAGAAGGCACCCTAGCCGAGAATCGAACCAGAGAAACTCTTTGCTCTGTTCTCTCCTAATTCCTTCTAAAACTGACAATTTCAGGAGAAAATGTGTTGGATTAAAAAGTCCCTGATTATTTCTGCATTTGTTCCTGATTCTGGAGGTAAGATGTTGAGTGTTGTGTGTAAAGCAGTGGTGTTACATACATGTAATCACTTAGAAGGCAGAGCATTATATTCAGATGAAGGGTTTTACACCACTTTGGATATACAAGCAGATTGGTTGAGGCAATACAGTATGTACAAATTAAGATATGTGAACTGTTTCTGGACACCAGCATCTATGAACATCTGCTTAAATTAGCAATAGTTCTGTGCAAAATTAGTAAACAACTAAGTCAAGCAGCAAGAGGAATGAGGAATCTTGACAGAAAAAGAAGAGATAGTAAAGATAACAGCAAGCTAAGAAAGTAATGTACTGTGTAACAAGTGTCGTAATATGTGCCATCGGGAGTCTGTGCATGACACATCACTGATATTAACTAAATGCACTTAAGTAGAACCCTGTATAGTATATGCATGACTATGGTGCATGGCCTCAGGCTCTGCACAGGCATATTTGTGGGTATGTAAAAAAAAAGGACATATAAGGACTGATTCAAGAATGGAAGAATCCATTTTAATGAATAAGTCACTTAATGCAAGGAAATAAATACATACATTTATAAGCAATCCAGCTAGTTAAAAAAGGTTTACTATTGAAACCAGAATGCAAACAACACAGCAACACTTCATATAATCCTGCAATTCCTCACATCTTGCTTTTGGACCAATAGCTGTCAAGTGCTCGAGCTATGAACCAGTCAGGAACCACAAATGAGTTTTAACAGGATAGTCATCTGCCAAAGTTAATGCAAAGCAATTCCTTGTTCTCCAGCCGCAAATGAGTGACGGACTTTTATCTCCCAAAAAAAGTCTTAGCCCAGAGTACAGGTTACTACTGGGTAGGCAGCATTTCAAGTTATTAAACTTACAGCTTTTCTCTAAAGCCAAATTATAGCGCATAAAAAATTAATGTATATAATATATAATGGGGCAGGGCCGGTCTGAGATTAAATGGTGCCTTAAGTGAAAGGATTCTATGGCTTTTAAGTCCCTGCTGTCATATAGCATGCGTCCTTACCTACTGCCCTCAAAAGACAGCCATCTTCTATGTACCCCTCTTGATGTCAGACTAGTATAAAACTGAAAACACAAATAGAACATATTTGCTGTCAAACATATATCAGAAGAATGCATCTTTACCTCCCCAAAACGTAGCCACCCTTATATGCATCTGTTGTTTGATTCTGAGGAAACTAAAAAAAAATAATAATTAGACTAATGTTTCTAACTTACTTTTAGATAGTACAGTGCTCCAGCACAAGCTTAGTGACCCTCTGTGCATCCCTCTAAAGTTTGTGAGGAAAGCTAAAGGTATAAAGAGGATGCACACAGGCCTAAAAGGAATTAGTACAAATATGTTTCAGTGGCTACTTTGTCTTCCCTCTAGCTTAGATGGAGCGCTATCAGTTAACAGGCACAGTCTTAAGTTGCGCTTTCATAACTAAGAAAGAACTTAAAGAATACCACCTACAAAACACGAAACGTTATTCATAAAAAATAAATAAATAAATAAATAAATTTATGTGAAACAGCAAGTATGGTCATCCCCAGCCAAACTGCAGTGTTCAGTAAGATACAATGAAAAACCTTTTCAAGACAATATCCGCTAACAAATGAAGCAACATTCTCCCATGCAGAATGCCACTACAACTTACACTACAGGAATCACTGTATGTTAGAGAAGCAGCTAATTTCTTACAAATTGTATAAAATTCTTATCTGCAAACTCTATCCACAGACGGAGCTCAAAACGTCAAACAATGTACACTTCAGCTGCATCGTGCGATACCGAACTATCAAGCAGTGCATAGATAAGTTGTTACGAGGAATGGAGTAAAACCATAATTACAAGTACAGAAAAAGCAAAAAATACTAGAGTCTTTGAGGAGTCTGAATAATATCTTCTCCTGCTAGGTCGCACAGTGGAACTTATCTTCTCCAAAAGATTTTTTACAATTATTCCTCATTGAATGAGTACAAAATAACTTTTATTCATTCAAAGACTCAGTGTTGCCACATTTTAAAGTACTAATACAGCTTCTTACTTCACAACAAACTCCTCAATCATATGTAGAATCTGCAAAAGCTTAATACCACACCTAACTCCCTCAGGCTGACACCATTCCTGGCAGCCTAGTGGCTCCCCAGATGGTTTTCAGTTAGTAAACTCATTTCTAGTAATGTGTGTTCCTGCACATACAAACAAATAATCAAAGAAGTGACCGCTAGCAACACTTTCTAACCTCATATTTCTCATTTTCTGTAGGTATCCACATTTTTACGGATTTTGATATACTTTCCACTCCGCTAGTTAGTTGCATTAAGAGAAGAGGTAAATGTCAAGAAGGGGGCTAGAGGGATATGGACATAGGCCACTAAATCCTTAAGAAGAAGAGTAGGCCTTAGAGAGGATATTGACTGTGTCTAGATCAAATAGGTAAGCTTACTTAATCTGTTGAATCTATAGTTACAGTTTACATTGGCTCATTAAAGTGGAGAAACAGATACATTAATCAGCATTTCCCTCACCTCTGCAATGGACTCCCCATGCAAATAAAGCAGTGTGATACACTATCTGCCTTAAAATGGGACCTGTATAAATGAATGTGTATTCACAAATTCACCCAGAACATAATTGGCTTTGCCCTCATTGAGAGGGAAGGTACAGTCCAGGGAGAGAACTGAAAAGGCATAGTGGTTGTATGTCTCAGTAGCCTTGAACTTTCTATGACTCGTATGAAATAGCGTGCAAATATAAGAATTCTAGACCTAGATCTGATATACTTTTAGATAATAAAAGAGTGTAATGGCAGGTGTTGGACCTTCACTTCCAAGCTGAGACAGAGATGGTCTAGCTGAGACAGAGATAGTCTATTAGACTGAGTGATACCAGTCTCCATAATTTGCTTTGCAGAAATGAGCAGTTATGCCTGTTAGACTTAATTGTGCATCCTAGTCCTAGAACAGCCATGACTGTTGGTTTATCACCTGTATTTGTGCCTGTGACATCCCTCCTCTGGGCCAGTGATCAAGGAGCCTCAATCCTGACCACTGACACCAGTGGGGAATGTTCACTGAGATAAAAATAGACACACACAGTATTTTCAGACGCAGCTGACTGCGCCGAGTACAATTTCCCTGAAGAACACACAGGGAATGCACACTCCAGTCCTGGGGGCTGGGCTTTCTCTCCAGGTCCCAAATAAGACTACCCACTGACCACTACAGAACTGAGTCCATACTCGGGTGTTCCAAGCCAAGTCCTCCACACCCTCTCTGTGAAATCAATGCTCTCAGTGTTCCTGTTCAAAGTAGCTGTCACACACTTTCTTTTGAGATTTGGATTTTCACACACACACGCACACACACACACACACACACACACACACACACACACACACACACACACACACACACACACACACACACACACACACCTGGGAAAGGCTGGCAACAGCTTACCCGCTCTGATGCCTCCATCCAGACTATAAGTTAGATTCATTGCCACCAGAACACCTGAAGCCAGCTACTTTAAAGTTCTTGCAAGGGTACCCAATTACACTTAGTAAAATTGATATTTATACAAATAGTAGTGTTTAACCAAGCAACGATTCCACGCTATATGTAAGACTTGCCTACATACTAGTCATTCCTTTCCTCTTCTCCTATATCTTACCATACAACTATTGCAATACATGCATTTTAAGATTATTAATGTGTCTTTTTAACAATGCCTAAGATGAGTAATATTCTCCTTGTATGTTTTGCTTATATCTGTACTACTCATTTATAACTAATTGCATTCTTTGTATCTAGAGCTTTCCTCCTCAGGTCTCTGCTGAAAAGGGGCACCTGTCCAGTGAGACCAACCCAGTTAACAAATGGCAAATAAATAAAAATAAGTAAAACAAGACTTTCAGGAATGTGGCACCACAGTACCATTAAAAGTATGCAAGTACTCTCAAAGGTTAAATATTTTCTAAAAGATCAGCCACAATGAAAAGTTTAGATATATTTAACAATAAAGAATAGAAACAAACATGAAAATACTCAATATCTATTTACAATAACCACCAGAGTTTCAGTAACAGGAAATATAAAAAACAACGCAGATGGAAAGACTCAGTCAGATTCAGAAAAAATACATTTAGCTAATCTCACTATATTTATCTAACTGACTAAAGAATTACTGTTTCCTAGTTACTTACTAAAGTAAGGGAGGATGAAAGTGGATGTCTCTCTTGTCTGGTCCAAAAACAGAGTGCACACCTCACATCTCTCACTAGTATTCAAATACAATTTCCTTGCTGGCTACAGAATGACATTACATCTGGTCACCAAACTGTGGTTCCCACACTACCCCCTCACTAGAAACTGAGCCTAGATCTGGAACTGATGTGTCACAATACACACATAGAACTTTAGCTAAGGTTTATTACAGCATCTAGAAACTGCAAAACAATTCCAATGCTTCCATCCTTACTTTAGAGACTAACAAGCCATTCTCTGGCAACCCAGGGTAGCAATTAGTTTACCACTAAGGACAATAGAGCTGGATCTCAGCCCATGCTTTTCACAGACTGCAATTAGACCTGTGAGATAAACTCTTTATGGCCTAAACCAAGTCATTTAATTTCAGGGTATTTTTCGTCAGGTTAGCTGGGTTGAGATTAACCCCTTCCCTTCCATATCCTCTTTTAAAATATATACATTTCATCAGTTACTACAATACAGTTTGACATACATGTATATTTCTTTTCTGCTCAGCAGGACCCACTGTTGAGTACTATGTAATTTTTAACACAAACAACTTTACAAATACAGTTTTAACACAAGTATCTATATAAATCACTTTGATATTAAAATGACATATAATTCTTTACAAAACTCCAGATAGCGAGTCTATATTAGATCATCGAAATGGCAGAATTTCGAATGATCTAATAACAAACCCAATATTGCGAACAATGAAAACAGCGAAGCTGCACAAAACCGAATTCTTTCCTAGGGAAAGAATTCGGTTGGCCGTTGTTGTGGCTTCTCTGTTTTCAGCTATGTGGTGGAAATTTACGGGTTGGGTTAAGGTAAGTGTGTGTGATTGTGCGGACATTCGGGTTAGGGCACAGGTTGGGTGAGTTAAGGTTAGGGTACGGGTCAGGTAAGTGTGCGATTGTGACAGAATTTGGGGTTGGGATGGGTTAAGTGAGTTAGGGTTAGGGCGTGGGTGAGGTGAGTGTGAGATAGTGAGAATTTGGAGTTAGGGGTGGGTTAAGTGAACTAGGGTTAGGGCGCGGGTGAGGTGAGTATGCGATAGTGACTGACCTTAGGCTTAGGGTCTGGGTTAAGGTAAGTGGATAGATAGTAGTGTATTTGCAGTGTAGTGTAGGGTTAGATGTAACTTTTAAATGTATGTGTGTGGATTGCTGCTTTTTAGTGTGCTTGTGGTGTGTGTGTGTTTCTCGGAACAGCAAATTTTTTCCCTGGGAAGAAATTCGCTGTTTTGAGGTTTCAATATTGTTAGGGTTCGGGTTTTGCAGTTCAACGTTACGGCATTCAATAATGAGCCTTTTTGATGATCTGATATAGACCCCAGATAGCTATGCTGGCATATGTTACTCATGGACTGCCCAACTCTCTCTGGCACAGCTTGCACTACCTCACATCATCACAGTGCCATTGGCTATTGCCTTTATTAAATACCACAAGCATATACTACATGTTGTGGTCAAAATACATTTTGCATGGATGGCAGCACTTGAAATTATGTTCTGGAGTTCTGGCACTTAGTTTTATATTTGCAAAAACATAGAAGAGCTTGCAGTTCTATTACCAGCCAGCACAACTATAAATCTATAAAATACATTTTCTCTGAAGATGATTTATTAACTTATGGATCAGGTTATTGATTACAATGTGCTTGGTGGTCACTTCACTGCAGTTGCCCTGGAAAATATTAAGAATACTTGAGAGCTATCTGTTTGTGAGCTAACCCTGCCATCCTATGCATGCCGTGGGTTATAATATGTTGTACTACAGACTTATTGTATTTTAAACACTTTACCCATGCTAAATAAGAAACTATGCCAAAATCACATATTTTTCAGTTACCTATGGGATTTACAATGGATGTGAGCTCTGATCCTAGTTTAGCATGGAAATAAAGGTTTGCCTTTATTTATAAATATATTGGCATGCCCAGTTTCACTAAGTTTTGCTTAGTTGAATAATAGACAATACTTCATAAATTACCCTGTGATTTTTAGTAGCCATAGTACTATAACTTATCACATGCAAATGCAAGTGAAAAGGTCTGGAGTATTCTGGCAGCCCCAAAGCTTATGCATTTCATAATGGCCGTCTGTATTTTCAGTATGCTTGCTTTTGATCTAGTCTCCTCTCTGCCTCTCATAACAGCAAAGATCTCTCTCCATAGATGCATACAAATGTATAAACATGTACATACACGCACACACACGCACACACACACACACACACACATATATATATATATATATATATATATATATATATATATATATATATATATATATACACACACGCACACACACACATACATATAGGCATACTCACATTCGTTGAGTAACCCATATGTTGTCCTTCTAAACATTGACTGCAAAAGGTCAACAAAACAAATGTTGACATGCTAACATACATATGCAGAGAAAGAACCTCGGCACATGCAATATTTAAACTAAGCTAAAAAAAAAATCCACACCCCTTGATAATTATATATAGTAACCCCGAGATCACTCAAGAATTGTGCAATCTCATACACTTGACCATCTGCTTAGTCACCTATGAGCACCTATATGTGTATATATATATATATATATATATATATATATATATATATGTATACATACACATATATATATATATATATATATATATATATATATATATATATATATATATATAGTGTGTGTGTGTGCGTGCGCACGTGTGTGGCAAGTATATGTAGAAAGAAAGAGAGAGAGACAGAGAGACAGAGAGAGAGGGAGAATTACAATATCTATATATAGAGAGAATGATTCCTTACTCTAACTGAACTTACAGTGATTCCTTTTTCTATACAGCTGCAGAGATATACAAATAATTGTGGATGGGGTGGGTATGCAGCATAATATTATCAGCAGTTGTGGACACTAAACCACTTTTAATGGATGCATTCATAAGGACAACATATGCGTGTGGAAAAATATCCATCATTGTCACCAACAGGAGTGTACAGCAAGCATTACATTGGACCTATTGCCATCTACATATAGTGGTCTCCAAAAGAAGCCTCACAAATGTAGGCAGCATCATAACACAAACACACACACACATGCACACACGCACACAGACACACATGCACTCACTCACACACACACACACACACACACACACACACACACATATATATAGATATATTATATATATATATATATATATATATTGAGCATAGACCTAAAAAGCGATACAACTGATGTGACATAAAATAAAGGACCATACCTTGGTATCAGGCAGTTGCTCTAGTTCACAATGTATAGGGCAATCCTATATATGTGAGGATTTCAGAATACTACAGATGGGTATGACATACTGACTGTATTATATGAATAATGGATCTCATTAGTAAGCAATATTTCAGAATTTCAGGGACTGATAACACACAATGTCAGTGTCTGTAATCCCTTGTTGAGTCCAAAAGTATGTGCCAAAATCCAGAAGCCTTGCAGAAGCCAGCATTGTTGGTGTAGATGGATGACATCTTTACTATGAACCAGGCAGGCTGGTTTCAATTAGTGTCCTAAGCTGCTGGGGAAAGGGTGAATGATGAAGTTAAGTCTGCTCCAGACAAAACATGGGGGATAGCACAGTGGTGTGACATAGGACATTCTAGGAGCCTTTGTGTAAATCCAAAGCCATGAACAGGAGCTAGAGTAGGTGAATGCAGGCTATAAGGGGGTGTCATAATCTTAGGAGGAGATATGGGTAAACACCTAAATAGATGCTCATGCCTTACAGCTCAAAATGCTCTTTTGAATGATGCCAGCAAAGAGGGGGTTGGGCCTTCCCATACTGTGTCAAGCCATCTTCTGTGAGCAACAATGTTGAATAGCAATCTTCCTTTTTTTCCTGCATTCTGTCTTCACCAGCCATTACAAACTGGTGAGCTGGGGCTGGGGGATAAATACTTGGATGATGCTACATAATGGTGTTGGTAACCTAGAAAGGAGGACTGAAGAAAGACATGTTTCCTCAAACGTCATGACATTCCACAGAAACACCACTGATTTATGAAAAAGATAAACATATGTGTGATGCAGGCCATATTACCAGAGTGAGAGAGCAGCAGTGTTACAGCAATACCTGGGCTATTCACACAGGTCTTGAAGCTAGAGCACAGTGTAATATGGTCATACCTGGATATAGATGCTAATGTATTTGAGTCTGAACAGTATGGCCCTATTTGTGTACAATAGTGAACAGTTAAACGCAGTATGTAACAGTGAGTTGATACTGGTTCATGGGTTATCAGTAATGCAATTACACTTTGTACACAAGGAACTGTAATGATATGCTCGCATACTACTTTTAGCCATACTAGTAGTTGTTCTAACCAGTTTCTTAAACTGTTATAAAAGAGGGTTGTAATGCTGGTAAAATTTAAGGAACTGAACAGTTGTGATTACTATATTTCCTAATACCTGATGCATACTTGTTGCATACATTTTGGAAAAGTTATATGATTGCAAAACATGAGATGAGTTTCTCAGTGTACTCCAGGTAATGGTTTACATAGGTAAAATAAAATATATTCAGCAGGTATTATGTTTACACAAACACTTTAGCAACCATATATGTAATGAATATTATGGATATGTAAAATAATATGTTCAAGGCTTCTTTTATTGTTTAATATGCTGAGCTATTATTTGTTGGTAATATGTATATTGTAAATAGAACATTGTATCATGGGTTTAATGTACACCAAAGGACACTGTAAATTGTATGGAAGGGGTATGTTATTGATCTTTTAATGGTTTTGTTTGATATGCAGAGTTGTCTCTAGTTTATGACTGCTGGAGATGTGTAAAGCACTTGTGCTCTGCTGACTTTGCTGAATATTATAATGTAATTTATGGGTAGCAATACTGTAATAGGATGTACTGATGACATGTGACTAAAAAGCTGGTTAGTATGCAGAAGATACAACCTAACAGTTTGACCTTCCATACCTATGCTGTATTAGTGGTTACTATGTAAACTCGTTTCATATGCATTACTGATATGTATGTACAAAGCATTATAAATATTCTACACCTATTATTTTGCATATCAACCACTTCTAGTCTATCCTACCAAAAAGATGTTATACTGTTGAGACTTTACATAAGTTTGCATTGAATTAAATATATGAACCACACATAGGTATCTCAGATTAGCAATAAAGGATGTAAACTAAGTATTAACCTTACATCTGCATTTTGATTATAAGCAATATTTATTTCAATTGTGACATCATTGTACACATGCACATTGTGTGCATACTATACTATACTACAATCTAGGGTCATCATCTGAATACCCACTAGAATACGTTTATGTTATTACAGCATGTACAGTACAGAAGGACTCAGTGATAATATGCAAATTACAGCTTAATACATCTCTGTTTCAATTCTGTATCCAGATTTAAGAGGCATAAATAGATGAATGACTTGTGAAGTCTTTAATTTGAGCTTCCTGCCAAAACAACTTAAATTAAAAAGGAAGAGATGAACACCAATAACACAGAGAATGAAAACTCTGACTTTTCTACAATAATTAGTACATCAGTGAAACTGAAATAATATAACACTGCACTCAAGCAAATTCGCACTTTTATTAATAGCACAAACATATTAGTCACATCCAATTGGTGGACTAAAGTACTACCTAAAACATAATTATAATGCTGTAATGCTCAATGTTCATGCAGTTGATACACTGTCTGGTATAAATATACGACCTGTTGAATGCCATTGCTGCTGGCACATATCTACTGTTAAGCAATCATATAAACTATTCTACAAGTATGTAATAAGTACTCATGGATACTTGGGTAATACATTATACTTGGGTAATACATTAAACACAACTGTGAATGCTATTTTTTCCAGTTCCCTACTCATATTATTTCATTTTACAAGCATGACAAAGGCAATCATAATAATAATATGTGAAAACTGTAAATATACTGTTTAGGAGTGGTACATGAGTGCATTGTTAGAGTTTTAAAGTCTGTCACAGTACTTGTATATATGTACTGTTAAGGAGTGGTATGTGAGTGTATTGTTACAGTTTTACAATCTATCTCAGTACTAGAATATTTGTACTGTACAGGAGTGCTACACAAGTGTATTGACACAGTTTAACAGTCTGTCACAGTACTAGTATATATGTACTGATCAGGAGTGGTACTGGAGTGTATTGTTACAGTTTTACAGACTATCATGGTAGTAGTATATATGTACTGTACAGGAATGATATGTGAGTGTATTGTTACGGTTTCACAGTCTTATTGTTACAATTTCATAGTTTGTCATAGTACTAGTATATAAGCATTGTTCAAGAGTGCTATGTCAATGAATTGTTAAAAGTTTCACAGTCTGTCAAAGTACTAGAATATGTGCACTATTTGGGAGTGGTACGTGAATGTTTTGTTACAGTTTCACAGTCTGTCACAGTACTAGTATACATCTACTGTTCAAGAGTGGTACTTGAGCACATTGTTACAGCTTACTGTCTATCAATACTAGTATGTATGTATTGTTCAGGAGTGCTAAGAGAGTATATTGCTACAGTTTTACAGTCTGCCACAGTACTAAAATATATGCACTGTTCAAGATTGCTCTGTGAGTGTTACAGCCTCACTATACATCACAGTAGTAGTATATAAGCACTTTTCAGGAGTGGTAAGTATGTGTATTCTTACAGTTTCCCAGTCAGTCACAGTACTAGTATATATGCATTGATTAAAAGTGGTATGTGAGCGTAAACCTTCACAGTCTGTCACAGTACTGGTATATATGTACTGTACAGGAAGGGTATGAGAGTGTATTGTTACAGTTTCATAGTCTGTTACAGAGCAAGTATATATGTACTGTACAGAAGTCCTATATGAGCCGTGGTGATACAGTGGTAGCATTGTTGCCTCACAGCAAGAGATTCTCCTGTTCAATTCTCGGCTGGAGTGCCTTCTGTGGGGAGTCTGCATGTCCTCCCTGTGGTCGAGTGGCCTCCGAAAGACATGCATGAATGGGCGTGCCTTCTCTGAAGGTTGGGTGTCAGGCTGGCAACTCGGCACCATAAAAATCTACTGCCAATCATTAGCTGACCGGAGTTCCGCTGTGGCGACCCCTAACCGGGAAAAGCCGAACAGACAAACAAAACAGAAGTCCTATATGAGTGTATTGTTACGGTTTCACAGTTTATGACAGTACTCATGTATATGTATTGTTTGTGAGTGCTATGTGAGTGCATTGTTACAGTTCACAGTCCATGACAGTACTAGTGTATATGTACTGTTCAGTAGTATGTGAGTGCATTGTTAGTTTCAAAATCTGTCACAGTAAGAGTATATATTTACTGTTCACAAGTGGTATGTGAGTGAATTGCTAATGTTTTACAGTCTATCACATTACTAGCATATATGTACTGTAGAGGAGTGGTATGTAATTGTATTGTTACAGTTTTACAGCCTATGACAGTACTAGTATATATGTACAGTTCAAGAGTTCAATGTGACTGTATCGTTACAGTTTCATAGTCTGTCGCAATACTAGTATATATCTACTGATCAGGAGTGGTATGTGAGTGTGTTGTAGCTCGTTCTCTATCAGTACTAGTATATAAGTACTGTTCAAAAACAGAATGTTTGTGTATTACTACACAATCATTTACAGTGCTTTTCAGGAGTGGTATGTGAGCGTGTTGTTACAGTTTCACAGTCTATCACAGTACTAGTATATAAGTACTGTTGAACGGTGCTATGTGATAGTACTGTTACAGTTTCACAGTCTGTCACAGTGCTGGTATATATTTACTGGATAGGAGTGCTATGCAAGTGTAATGTTACAGTTTCATAGTCTATAAGATTACTATTACATGACTGCATGGTTTCAGTCTGACAGTAGGTCAAAGGACTGGTATATATGTACTGGACAGGAAGGGTATGACAGTGTATAAGAGTTTCACAGTCTGTTACAGAGCTAGTATAGATGTACTGGTCAGGAGTGGTATGTAAGTGTATAGTTAGAGTTTCAGTTTATCATAGTGCTAGTAGATATTTTGTATTAGGAGTGCTATGTGACTGTATTGTTACAGTTTTGTCTATCACGGCACTAGTATATATGTCCTACTCAGGAGTGCAATGTGACTGTATTGTTACAGTTTCACAGTCTACCACAGTAATATTACATATGTACTGGTCAGGAGTGGTATGTGAGTGTATTGTTACAGTTTCACAAGCTATCTCAGTACTACTATATATGTACTGTAAAGGAGTGTTGCGCGAGTGCAGTGTTACAATTTCACAGTTTATCACAGTACTAATGTATATGTACTGTTCAGCAGTGAAAAGTGACATTACAGTTGCACAGCCTATCACACTACTAGTATATATGTACTGTTTAAAAGTGTTATGTGATTGTATTGTTACAGTTTCACAGCCTATCACAGTACTAGTATATATGTACTGTTCAAGAGAGCTATGTGAGTGTATCATCACAGTTTCACAGTCTATCACAGTACTAATATAAATATACTGTTCAGGAATGCTATATGAGTGTATTATTACAATTTCATAGTCTGAGTACCAGTATATATGTCCTGTTCAGGAGTGCAATTACAGTTTCACAGTCTGACACAATCTAGTATATATGTAAATTACAGGAGTGGTAAGTGAGTGTATTAAGTCAGTCTACTCAATAATAACCTCTTGCCCTTGTTTTTTCTGTTATTTTTCTTGTGCATTTCACTACACCACAATAACTTTAACAACTTTTTCCTTTATTTGTTATTTTTTTTTTTTTTTTGATTTTGGTCTGTGTTGTGTTGTGATTTAATTATTTTTTTTTTATTTTAATTTATAGTCTGTTAATGGAGCTTTTCTCGGGCCTCTGCTGAAAATGGACATTGTATCCAGCCAGACTAGCCCGGTTAACAAATGTAAAATAAAATAAAATAAAATAAAATAAAACTGTTACAGTTCCACAGTCTATCACAGTATAAGTGCATTTCTACTGTTCAGTAATGCTATGCAAGTGTATTGGTACAGTTTCAAAGTCTATTATAGAACTAGTATGTGTGTACTGTTCAGGGGTGGTATGTGAATGTATTGTTGCAGTTTCACAATCTAATAAAATGCTAGTACAAACATACTTTTCAGGAGATCTATGTGAGTGTATTGTTATAGATTCTATCTCAATACTAGTATATGTCTGTACAGGAGTGGTGCATGAGAGTACAGTTTCTCAGTCTATCCCAGTACTTCTGTATAGGAGTGCTATGAAAGTATATCATTATAGTTTCACAGTCTGTCACTGTACTAGTATATATGTACTAGTCAGGAGTGGCATTTGAGTGAGTTGTTATACTTTCATAGTCTGTCACAGTACTAGTATATATGTACTAGTCAGAACTGGCATTTGAATGAGTTGTTATAGTTTTACAGTCTGTCACAGTACTAGTATATATGCACTAGTCAGGAGTGGCAGTTGAGCGAGTTGTTATAGTTTTACAGTCTGTCACAGTATTAGTATATATGTACTAGTCAGGAGTGGCATTTGAGTTAGTTGTTATAGTTTCATAGTCTGTCACAGTACCAGTATATATGTACTAGTCAGGAGTGGAATTTGAGCGAGTTGTTATAGTTTCATAGTCTGTCACTGCACTAGTATATATGTACTAGTCAGGAGTGGCATTTGAGTGAGTTGTTATAGTTTCATAGTCTGTCACAGTACTAGTATATATGTACTAGTCAGGAGTAGCATTTGAGTGAGTTGTTATAGTTTCATAGTCTGTCACAGTACTAATATATAGGTACTAGTCAGGAGTGGCAGTTGAGCGAGTTGTTATAGTTTCACAGTTTGTCACAGTACTAGTATATATGTACTAGTCAGGAGTGGCATTTGAGTGAGATGTTATAGTTTTACAGTCTGTCACAGTACTAATATATATCTACTAGTCAGGAGTGGCATTTGAGTGAGTTGTTATAGTTTCACAGTCTGTCACAATACTAGTATATATGGACTAGCCAGGAGTGGCATTTGAGTGAGTTGTTATAGTTTCACGGTCGGTCACAGTACTAGTATATATGTACTAGTCAGGAGTGGCATTTGAGTGAGTTGTTATAGTTTCAGAGTCTGTCACAGCACTATTATATATGTACTAGTCAGGAGTGGAATTTGAGCTAGTTGTTATAGTTTCACAGTCTGTCACAGTACTAGTATATATGTACTAGTCAGGAGAGGCAGTTGAGTGTGTTGTTATAGTTTTACAGTCTGTCACAGTACTAGTATATAGATACTAGTCAGGAGTGGCAGTTGAGTGAGTTGTTATAGTTTCACAGTCTGCCACAGTACTAGTATATATGTACTAGTCAGGAGAGGCAGTTGAGTGTGTTGTTATAGTTTTACAGTCTGTCACAGTACTAGTATATAGATACTAGTCAGGAGTGGCAGTTGAGTGAGTTGTTATAGTTTCACAGTCTGCCACAGTACTAGTATACATGTACTAGTCAGGAGTGGCAGTTTGAGCGAGTTGTTATAGTTTCACAGTCTGTCACAGTACTAGGATATATGTACTAGTCAGTAGTGGCATTTGAGTGAGTTGTTATAGTTTCACAGTCTGTCACAGTACTAGTATATATGTACTAGTCAGGAGTGGCATTTGAGTGAGATGTTATAGTTTTACAGTCTGTCATAGTACTAGTATATATGTACTTGTCAGGAGTGGCATTTGAGCGAGTTGTTATAGTTTCACAGTCTGTCACAGTACTAGTATATATGTACTAGTCAGGAGTGGCATTTGAGTGAGTTGTTATAGTTTCACAGTCTGTCAGAGTACTAGTATATATGTACTAGTTAGGAGTGGCATTTGAGTGAGTTGTTATAGTTTCACAGTCTGTCACAGTAGTGGTATAGATGTAGTAGTTAGGAGTGGTATTTGAGTGTATTGTTAAAGTTTCACAGTCTGTCACAGAACTAGTATGTTCCAGAGTGGCAATTGAGTGTGTCACAGTAGTATTATATATGTACTGTTCAGTAGTGGTACATGAGTGTACTGTGTCATAATACTAGTATATGTATACTGTCCAGGAGTTCTATGGGTGTGCATTGTTACAGTTTTGTAGTCTATGATAGTACTGGTATATATGTACTGTTCATGTGTGGTATGGGAGTGTATTAGAACAGTTTCACAGGATATCACAGTACTAGTATATTTGTGTTGTTCTAGAGTGCTATGTGAGTGGATTGTTACAGTTTCACCACCTATCACCGTACCAGTATACTGTATATGTACTGTTGAAGAGTGGTACTTGAGTGTATTCTTACAGTTTTACAGTCTGTCAATGTACCATAATTTTTTTGAATCCCCTGGCCTGTTCCACATGCATCTCACCAATTGGGACCACGCAGTTGTGTGCTCCCCAGTTTCTCTCCCCTGCTTCTCCAAAATAATTAAACCTACCCTCTCAGTGCAAGCTACCCTAAAGCATTACCTACTGGACTAATCACCAACCTGAAAAGCTACCTCGGGAGGCGGAAAGAAAGTATGACATTCTTCTCCCTCTGATTTCCTGTACTGTACATAATAAAACCTGTATCTATTTAGACCTGTTTTAATTCAACTCCTGCTTAGCATCTAGGAATTTTAACCTTGGGTGAGCACTAAACTGTAGGAACCTGTCGACCTATACTCACCCCCCCCCCCATTTTGATTGTTACACTCTTACCAACACTCACTACCATTAGAAACTATTGAATAACATACGCCCTGTTTAATATTGTTATATAAAGGTGTTCCAACTGCATTTTCCTGGCTTATTCTGTTCCTGGACTAGCTGATAGTTTGTTTAACTAAGTTCTATCCAGTAGGTATAGCACTTCCTCCTCTACACCTATCACACTCAGCCCTAGCTTTTAAATCACCTAGGAACATGAGGTGCCATTTTTTGAATCCCCTGGCCCGTTCCACACACATCTCGCTGATTGCATCCACACAATTGTGTGCTCCCTAGGTACTGTTTTACTGTTATTGCAAACTGTACTCAAAAAGATTGTTAAAATGCTTAGTATTCTTTTGTGGCTGTAACGCCTGTGTGTGCTTAATAGCTAAAGCTGCCTGTATTAGTTTAAGTTACACCGGACTGCAGTAGTGTTATCTCTTATCTACTCCCAGCTAGTTACTCGCTAATTTGTTCATTTCAGCGTGCTCCCAATGTGTATCAGTGCAGCTACTCTCAGAATTTTGTTTAATTTTACTGTTTCTACCCAAACTGCAAAAATCCCTGTAATGCTTTTTTAAACTGTGTACAGTACTTTCTGCTCGCAATTTACATGAGTGTGCACAACTACTGAGGCTACAAGCCCTAAGGAATGCTGTATTTCACTGTTTGGATTATTATTTTGTGTTAGACAGCTACTAGATCCTTGTTATGCTATTTATTTTAGAGCGAGAAAGACATCTAACACCTTAGGTACAGTCTAAGCGCTTTACTCATAATTCCGTATTGGAATTTTAACCTTGGGTGAGCACTAAACTGTGGGAACCTGTCGACCGATACTCACTCCCCCCATTTTGATTGTTACACTCTTACCAACACTCACTACCATTAGAAACTATTGAATAACATACTCCCTGTCTAATATTGTTAAATAAAGATGTTCCAACTGCATTGTCCTGGCTTATTCTGTCCCTGGAGTAGCTGATAGTTTTTTATTAGCTAAGTTCTATTTGGTAGGTGTATTCCTGCTCCATTCGCCCTCGCTACGCTTGGGCTCACTTTGCTCACCTCCCACCCCCATTCCCACCCACCTACCCCCATACAATTACCTTTATACCTATCCATACAACCACACCCCCTCACTTCCTCCCTAATACCCCCCCTCTGCTTCCTGTCCTCAAACTACTTCCCTTCTTTGCTCCTCCCCATACTTACCTACTATCCTGTATCAAAGTCTACAATACCTTACTCCCACCCCTTCCTCTCATCCTCTGTTCTTCATCCCATAAAGTGTCATGTCTCTTAAAACTCAAACTATACTCTTACCATCTGTACTCCTTATACTCTATCATCTCACCTCCTATCACTCACAATTACCTACACCCCATTTCCATCCCTCAACCACCACTCTTAACTCACGTACTACACCACAACCCTATCTACTTTGTCCCTCCATCCTTCCCCCACCACTCCCATTCCTATAATAAAAATATCTCCCCCTCCCCTTTAAAACAAACAAAAAATAAAGTCTACCTACTCAAATTGAAACCTCATTACAAACCACTACTTCTATCAGGTGACATTCATCCTAACCCAGGCCCTACAGACACTACCCTGAACAATAACCCTCCTGTACTTAAACCCGCCAACCCTTCAAACCCACAAAAACAAGTACAATTCTGCTCTATAAACCTTAGGAGCCTTGTTAATAAAGTTCAAGAACTCCATGCTTGGATAGCTAACTACATTCCTGACATAGTTACCCTAACTGAAACATGGTTAAAACCACATCATCTGGACAGTGAAATTATCCCTCCTGGCTATAATATTCTTAGACTTGATCGACCAAAAAGAAAATGAGGAGGAGTCTCCATACTCTACTCCAATTGTCTCTCCCATATCAGTCCCACACTAGACTTACCCTCCTTCTCACCAGCTGAACTCCTACTGACCAACTTCAAGTTTAATAGTTTCAACACCATAACTGTCGCAGCAATCTATATTCCCCCGGTGATAATATTATCATACTTGAGAACATCTTATCTCATCTCTCACATACCATCCACAATGAAATAATTATACTGGGAGATGTAAATATTGATTGGCTTTCAATACAAGCTCCCAACACTACTTCCTGTATAAACCTACAAGGGTTTGAGCATCTAATCACAACCCCAACCTATATTAATAAATCTCACCTACCTAGCTCTCTTCTTGACTGGATATTGGTCTCCCACCCTCAAAACTATCATAACTCCCAAACCCTTCCAAATGCCCTCAGCGACCACTGCCCAATAACAGTTACCAGACACACTCCCCACCTTAACAAACCTTACAAATTTATTACCAGCTGCTCACTTTCTCATTTCTGTCCTAACTCCTTTATTCACCAACTCTCCAAAATTAACTGGTCTTACCTCACCACTCTTCCTTTAGATGAAGCTGTCCACTCCTTCAACACTACATTCCTAAACATTCTTAACTCCCTTGCTCCCCTTTGCACAATTAGAATCAAATCCAATACTGCTCCCTGGCTCACTAAATCTACCAGAACCCTCATGAAAGACCAGGATAGGATTTGGAAAATGTGGACTAAAACTAGGACCCCTTCTCTTCTTCAGAAATATAAAGAACTCAGAAATAAAATAAAAAAAAATCATCCTTTATGACAAAATAAACTTCTATGCCAATCCTCCCTCTACTCTTAAATCAGACCCAAATAAATTCTGGAGTTTTATTAATCAGACTCTACAACCAGGAAACCCTTCCCCTCCTAACCCATGTCCCAACGCAACCCCTGAAGACATAGCCAACAAATTTAACAATCATTTTATAAACTCAATAACCTCCATAATAAATTCTCTCCCACCCAGAAACACCACTAGCACCCCCACAAACTCTATACCTCTTCCTAACCCTTCTAATTCCTTCTCTCTAAAAGCAGTATCAACTAACTATATAAAATCATTACTCTCTAAACTTAAACCTTGCTCCCCATCTGTTGACAAGCTACCCTCTTATTTCCTGCAGATTGCCTCTGAACCTCTTGCCTATCCTGTATCCATCTTGATCAACCAATTCATTTCTGAATCCTATGTCCCCACTGTATGGAAGAACTTCTTTACTTTACCCATTCACAAAGGGGGTAACTCCTCAGACATATCCAACTTCAGACCAATTGCCATACTCTCTCCGCTCTCAAAAATCTTAGAGAAATGCATTCACAAGCAGGTAATGCATTACTTTCAGCAGGAAAGCCTTCTCACACCCACACAGCATGGTTTCCGTCCCAAGCATAGTACAACTACTGCACTAATATCCTTCATCAACACAGTCTCCCTCGCTTGTGATAACAATAAACTTGTCTCATGCCTATTCCTTGACCTTTCTAAAGCCTTTGACACTGTCTCTCACCCTCTCCTTCTTGACAAACTCAGTAACTTACATTTCTCTCCCCCTACTATCTCCTGGTTCTCCAGCTATCTCTCTACCCACCATCAATCAGTTAAATGACTCTCTGCACTATCCTCCCCTCTCACAGTACAAATGGGAGTCCCCCAAGGGTCCATTCTTGGACCACTACTCTTTAATATTTTCACCAACTTGCTCTACTCCTCTTGCCCCCAGTCATCTCTTGCGCAATACACTGACAACTCTACTGTTATAACCATTGCTGACAACCCAACTGACCTCCACTCAACTACCCAGACATCCTTCCACACCACTGAGACTTGGCTTAGTGATAACAAACTAATACTTAATCCAAAAAAAATGAAGCTCCTACTCCTCCTCCCTAAAAACCTCACCACACTCAAAAGTACATTTACCATCTTATCCAGCAACAACACTACCATCTCAGCTGAATCTAGTACTAAATTGCTAGGTGTAACAATAGATGATCAGCTTAAGTTTGATCTACGTATTACTAACTCGGTAAATAGAACTCATCAGAAACTTGGACACCATTTCCATAACAAGAAATACTTAACTAACACTGCCTGAATAACTCTCTCTCATGCTTTACTACTCCCAACACTCCTGTACAGCTGTCACATATTCACAAACCTAAATTCTACTTTTATTTCCAAGCTTGAAACTACCTACAACAAGATCGCCAGATTTGCAGCTAACCAAACCTACAAGTCACACCACTGCTTAGCACTTCAGCAACTAGACTGGCTAGAATTTCCTCATCTGCTCCAACTATACCAACTACAAATCATCCAGTCTGTCCTCTGTCTACCCTCCTTCTGCCCCAGCCTCTCCACTATCATATCCAAATATTCCCCTGCTAGGACTCTACGCAGCTCACATCAAGAATTATAAGACATCTACAAACCCAAAACCAAAATAGGCTGCTTTCTCTATAACTATAACCCAGCTACATCCTGGAACCTAACTCCCTTTGGAAATAAAGTCCCTACAGCATAGCAACAGTTTCAAATTAGCCACAAGGAAATTCTAAAAAGCAAAGTGGTCTTGCCACTATAGCCACCCACCCAGAAACCACCATCCTTTCTCCTATTCCATCACCTCACTCTTAATGTATCTCTAACCCTATTCCCCTGCCTCTTCTACCACTTCCCTTCCTCCATCTCTAACCAATCTTGATTCTTTCAGTCTCAAAATAACCTACTTGACCTAGTCTGTGTCCTATACTCTACCTCCCCTAAATCTCCTACTAGCCATTCCTACTTTTCTTTCTTGTTCCAAACTCCTAAACAACTAGGTCCTACCCATTTAAAATATGTAACTGGTTTCATAATCCTTTCCTAACTATTAATTCTTTTGCTGTAAGCAGCTTAAATGATATTGTAACTAGCCTCATATTCATCTGCTGATTGTTAAAACCTTGTTTGCAACAACTCTCATATTTGTCTGCTGATTATTAATACTCTGTATAATTGTATTGCCTGAGGAGCTTTTTCTCTCCAGGTCTCTGCTAGAAAGATCCTAAAGCTGATTGTTAATACTATGTTACTTAAATTTAATAAATTGTTTTTTCCTGAGGAGCTTTTCTCCCCGGGTCTCTGCTGAAAATGAGCCAAAAGCTCAGTCAGACTAACCCGGTTAAAAAATGTAAAATAAATAAATAAAATAAAATAAATAAATAAATGTACTGTACAGGAGTGTATGTTACCATATTGTTGCAGTTTCATAGTCTATCTCAGTACCAGTATGTATATATATATATATATATATATATATATATATATATATGCTATTCAGGAGTGGAATGTGAGTGCATTGTTACAATTTCACAGTACTAGTATAAATATAGTACTTAGTCAATGCGAGTTTATTGTTACAGTTTCATAATCTAGCACAGTACTAGTATATATGTACTGTTCAGGAGTACTATTTGAGTATATTGTTGCAGTTTCCCAGCCTATGCCATTACTAATATATACTCTTCAGGAGTGGTACATGACTGTATCAGTACAGTTTCACAGACTATCAAAGTGCTAGTATATGTATAGTGTTCAAATGTGCTATGTGTGTTTATTGCTAAAGTATCACAGTACTAGTATATATGAACTATTCAGGAATTCTATGTGTTATGTGTGTGTAGTGTTAGAGTTTCACAGTCTATAACAGTACTAGGATATAAATACTGGTCAGGAGTGCTATACAGATGCATTGTTATAGTTTGTTACTCTGTCACAGTACTAGTATATATGTACTGTTCTAGAGTGCTATATGAGTGCATTGTTATGACTTCACAGTCTGTCACAGAACCAGTACATATGTGTTGTTCAGGAGTGATACATGATATAGTGTACAGCAGCGGTATGTGTGGGCATTGTATCAGTTTTACGGTGTATCGCATTACTACAATATTTTTACAGTTCAGGAGTGAATGAGTGTAATAATGCTACAGTTTCACAGTCTATCACAGTACTAGTATATATGTGCTGTTCAGGAGTAGTTTGTGAGTCCACTGTCACAGTTTCACAGCCTGTCACAGTAATAGTATATATGTACTGTTCAATAGTGGTAGTTGAGGGTATTGTTACAGTTCACTGTCTAGTACTATACTACTATATTTGTACTGTTCAGGAGGGCATGTGAGTTTAATGTTACAGTTTTACAGCCTCCCACAGTACTAGTATATGTATACTGTTTATGAGTGGTATGTGAATGTGTTTATTGTTACAGTTTCACAGTCAATCACAATATTCATATATATATATATATATATATATATATATATATATATATATATATACATATAAATATAAATATATATATATATAAATATAAATATATATATATATATATATATATATATATATATATATATATATATATATATATATATATATATATATATATATATATATATATATATATATATATATATATATATGTGCTGTTCAGGAGTAGTATGTGATAGTATGGTTACAGTTTATCAGTCTGTCACAATACTTCTACATACGTACTGTTCAGGAGTGGTATGTGAGTGTATTGTTATCATGGTACTAATATATATGTATGTATATATAGGATCTATATTAAATCAGTGAACACTTAAAAACGTGAACGCTGATTTATTGACCCCATATAAGCGAAAGCTTACAATCCCGAACACTCTGAACAGTGCCCCCCCCCAAACTTAAATATACCAACTCCGAGATTGCACTACAGTGACGAAAATGGCAAAGTAATGGAGGCGGCCAAGCAATTTCTTTCCCAGGGATGTATTTTTCAGGAGTGTTAAATGAATGTATTGATACAGTTTCAGAGTCTATCACAGTACAACTATGTATGCACTGTTCAGGAGTGGTACATTAGTGTACTGTAATACTTTCATACTCTGTCACAGTATTAGTATATTTTTACTGTTCGGCATTGATATGTGAGTGTATTGTTACAGTTTCACAGTCTGTCACAATAGTAGTATATGTTTACTGTTCCAGACTGGTACGCAAGTGTATTGTTTCAGTTTCACAGTCTGTCACAGTACTAGTATATGTATACTTTTCAGCAGCTCTATGTGAGTGCATTGTTGTCGGTTCACAATCTCTCTCAATACTAATATATATGTGTGTGTGTGTGTGTGTTTATATATATATATATATATATATATATATATATATATATATATATATATATATATATATTTTTTTTTTTTTTCTGTACAGATGTGCTATGACAGTGTATCATTACAGTTTCAAAGTCTATCACAGTACTAGTATATATGTTCTGTTTAGGAGTGCTCTCCAAGTTTATTGTTACATTGTCACTGTGTACAACAGTATTGGTATAGATGTACTTTTTAGGAGTCTTATGTAATAGTAATTTTACAGTTTCACAGTGTATCAGAGTACAATTATATATGTACTTTTCAGGAGTGGTATGTAAGTGTGTTGTTACAGTTTCAGTGTATGTCACAGTAGTAATATATATGTACTGTTCAGGAGTGGTGTTGGAGTGTATTTCAAAGTCTATCACAATAATAGCATGTATGTATGGCTTAGAAGTGGTACAAGAGTGAATTGTTACAGTTTCATGCCCAGTTAGAGTATTGGTATATATGCATTATTCAGGAGTGGTACATGAGTTATGTATTGTCCAGGAGTCCTATACCAGGGTACTGTTACAGTTTCACAGTCTGTCACAATACTAGTATATATTTACTGGTCAGGACAGGTATGTCAGTGTATTGTTACAGTTTCTATGTATGTCATTGTACTTGTATATCTACCAGTCGGGAGTGGTATTAGAATGTATAGGTACAGTTTCACAGTCTGTCACAGTACTAGTGTATATTTACAAGTCAGGAGTGGTATGTAAGTGCATTGTTACAGTTTCACATTATATTACAGTTGTTGTTGTCTTTCAACTTTTCACAGTTAGGGGTCGCCACAGCGGAACTCCAGTCCACTAATGATTGGCATTAGATTTGCACAAACGCCGAGGTGCCAGCTCAACGTCCAACCTTCAATGAAGGCATGTCCTTTTACGCATGTCTTTCGAACACCCACCCAACTGTGGGGAGGACATGCAGACTCCACACAGAAGGCACTCCCCGCACTCCAGCCGAGAATCGAACGGGCTCTTGCTGTGAGGCAACAACGCTGCCACTGCACCACCACAGAAGTCAGTACTAGTATATATGTAGTGGTCAAGAGTGGTATGTGATTGTATTATTACAGTTTCACAGTATCACAGTACTATTATATATGTACTGTTCTGGAATGGAATTTGAGTGTTTTGTTACAGTTTCATAGTCTATCACTACAGTATTATATATGTACTCTTCAGAAGTGGAGCATGAGTGTTTTGCTACAGTTTCACAGCCTACTAAAGTACTACTACAGTATATAGGCACTGCTCAATAATGCTATGTTAGAGTATTGTTCCTGTTCCACAGTCTGTCATTGTACTAGTGTATATATACTGTTCGGGAGTGCTGTGTAAGTGTATTGGTACAGTTTAACTCTCTATCACAGTGCTAGTATATGTCTACTAGTCAGGAGTGGTACGTAAGTATATTTTTACAGTTTCACAGTTTATCATAGCACTTGTATATTTGTACTGTTTAGGAGTGCTATGTGAGTGTATTGCTGTAGTTTCACAGTCTATCACCCTACTATTATACACTAACTGTGTTGTTACAGTTTCACAGTCTATCACAGTACAAGTATATTTGTATTGCTCAGGAGTTGTACATGAGTTTATTTTTACAGTTTCAGTCTATTATAGTATTAGTAAACATGTACTCTTCAGCAGTAGTATGTGAGTGTATTGCTGCAGCTTCACAGTCTGTCTCAGTACTAGTATATACGCACTGTTCAGGAGTACTGTATGAGTATACTCTTACAGTTTCCCAATCTATTACAGTACTAGTATATATGTCCTGTTCAGAGTGCTATGTGAGTGCACCATTACAGTTTCACAGTCTATCACAGTACTAGCATTTTTGTTCTGTTTAGTAGTGCTATGTGAGTGTAATTTTACAGTTTCTTAATCTCTCACAGTACTATGTGCTGGTCAGGAGTAGTATAT
Source organism: Protopterus annectens (assembly GCF_019279795.1). Lineage (NCBI taxonomy): Eukaryota > Metazoa > Chordata > Ceratodontiformes > Protopteridae > Protopterus > Protopterus annectens. The sequence goes on from NC_056733.1 coordinate 268,751,032, forward strand.
GAGTGTACTGTTACATTTTTACAGCCTGTCACTGTACTTGTATATGTTTGTACTGTTCAGGAGTGGTACGTGAGTGTATTGTTGCAGTTTTACAGTCTGTCACAGAAGTAGTATGTATGCACTGTTTGGTATGTGAATATATTGTTACTGTTTCACTGTCTGTAGTGAGTAGTAGTTATTACTACTAACGGACTGGTACCTGAAGTATATATGTATTTTTTTTTCGCTATTCACAGTACAGGTTGTTCAGGTTCATAGGGTGGGTTGGTACTAGGCTATCAGCCCTAGGGCACCTACACAAGCAGCCCATACAAAATTCTGGCTATTTAATTCATTCATTTTTTCTTTCCTGGATCCCTCCTCTAGCTGCGACTGTGTGATCCCTGGGGTGATTTTTCTCTCATCAAATCCCAAGGTTCCTTTTTGGAGGGTCCAAAGAGGCACTCTGCTTGACATGTATGGGCAATCTATTCCAGAGCCTGGGGAGTCTCTGGGTCAGGAGCCTATCCATCCAGCATGTTTTGTTTACTGTGATGACAAGGTTTAGGAGTGCTATGTCAGTGTATTGTTACACTTTCACAGTCTGCAAGAGATATATATATATATATATATATATATATATATATATATATATATATATATATATACAGTTTGCATGAGAGTATATTGTTACAGTTTCACAGTCTGTCACCATACTAATATATATGTACTGTTCAGGAGAGATATTGGAGTGTATTGTTAAGTTTCACAGTCTATCACAGGACTAGTATATATGTGCTGTTCAGGAGTTCAATGTGAGTGGATTTTTACAGTTTTGCAGTTCATAACAGTACTGTCTTATATGTATTCTTCATGAGTGGTCTAGGACTGTATTTTTAGAGTCTCACAGTCTATCACAGGGGTCTATATTAGATCATCGAAATGGCAGAATTTTGAAAGATCTAATATCGAACCCAATATTGCGAATGCTGAAAACAGCGACGCTGCACAAAACCAAATTCTTTCCTAGGGAAAGAATTTGGTTGGCCGTTGTTGTGGCTTCACTGTTTTCAGCGATGCAGTGGAAAGTTACGGGTTGGCGGACGTTCGGGTTAGGGTGCGGGTTGGGTGAGTGTGCAATAGTGAAAATTTGGGTTTAGGGGCGGGTTAAGTGAGTTAGGGTTAGGGCGCAATTGAGGTGAGTGCGCGATAGTGACGGACCTTAGGGTTAGGGTCTGGGTTAAGGTAAGTAGATAGATAGTAGTGTATGTGCAGTGTAGTGTAGGGTTGGATGTAACTTTTAAATGTATGTGTGTGGATTGCTGCTTTTTAGTGTGCTTGTGGTGTGTGTGTGTTTCTCGGAACAGTGAATTTTTTCCCTGGGAAAACATTTGCTGTTTTCAGGTTTCAATATTGTTAGGGTTCGGGTTTTGCAGTTCGACGTTACGGCATTCGATAATGAGCCGTTTCAATGATCTGATATAGACCCTATCACAGTACTAGTATATATCTACTTTTCAGGAGTGCTGTGTGAGTGCAGTCACAGTTTCACAGTGTATCACAGTAGTAGTGTATATGTACTGTTCAGAAGTGGTACGTGAGTGTGTTGTTACAGTTTCACAGTCTATTACGTAGTGGCATATATGTGCTGTTCAAGTGTGTTATACGAGTGCATTGTTACAGTTTCACAGTCTATCACACTACTAGTATATATGTTCTGGTAAGAACTGGTACGTGAGTGTATTGTTACATTTTCACAGTCTGTCACAGTACTTGTATGTATGTGCTGGTCAGGAGTGGTATGTGAGTGTATTGTTACAGTTTCACAGTCTATCACAGTATGGGTCTATATTAGTTCAGAGAAAGATGTAATCATCAAATATGTATTCACTGAACACCTGCCGCCGTACTTCATTTCAGAAAACCGCAGAATTTTTCCCATGATTTGAAAACACTTAGCCATCACCTCAACTTTGCCCTTTTCCCCACAGTAGTACATATATCTAGTTAGGGGGTGGGGGGCATAACCCCCACATTGGCTGGTGTGGGGGTGAATCCCCCACTTGGGTGGATTTGATTTAGTCCATTGTGTATTTTGGATGGCTGGTGGGCAAGTGTTTGCAAACTGTGGGAAAAATTCAGCGGTTCGCTGAAGTGAATTTCAGAGGCTGGAGTTCGTTGAAGACGTATTCGATAAATATGTCTTTCACAGAATTAATATAGAGCCCACAGTACTAGTGTATATGTACTTTTCAGGAGTGGTATGTGAGTGTATTGTTTCAGTTTCACTGTCCATCAGAGAACAAGTATATATTTACTGAGTGTTATGCGAGTATATTATTACACTTTCAAAGTCTATCACACTAGTAGTATATATGTACTATTCAGGAGTTTTATGTGAGTTTATTGTTACAGTTTCACAGTCTATCACAGTACTAGGAAATATGTACTCTTCAAGAGTCGTATATGAGTGTATTGAGGTTTTACAGTCTATCACAGTACTTGTATAGATGTACTATTTAAAAGTGCTATGTGAGAGTATTGTTTATGTTTCACAGTCAGTCACATTAAAAGTGTAAATGTACTTTTCAGGAGTGGTACTTGAGTGTATGGTTACAGTTTCACAGTCTGTCACAATACTAGAATATCTGTTCTGTTCAGCAGAGTTAGGTGAGTGCATTGTTATAGTTTCACATTCTATCACAGTACTATCATATATGTACTATTTAGGAGTGGTATATGATTGCCTTGTTATAGTTTCACACACTATAACAGTACTAGTGTATATGTAATTGTCAGGAGTGGTACGTGCGTATATTGTTACAGTTTCACAATCTATCAGAGTGCTAGTATATCTATATCTATATATTGTTCAGGATTGTTATGTTAGACTTTCATGGGTCTATATTATATGAACAAAGTTTTATAACTTCGAATACCATATGGTCAAAGTTATAAAACTTTGAAAAGTTAAAAAAAAAAAGTAACTTAACTGGTTAAAGCAGAGGGGCAAGCCCCCCTGCACCCCCCATACCCTCCCGCTCTTTAAATATACCAACGCTGAGATCGCACTACAGTACAGTAAAGGAAAATCTTTACTTTACCGCATTATAGTGCGGTCTTGGAGTTGGTATATTTAAAGAGCGGGGGTGGGGGGGTTCAGGGGGACTTGTCCCCCTGCCTACAACCCTTAGTTTAGGGTTTGTTCTTTTATTTTATATTTTTTATATATTCGAAATTTTATAACTTCGCCCATATGGTGTTGATCATATGGTATTCGAAGTTATAAAACGTTGAGTATATAATATAGACCCGAGTTTCACTATCACTATCTATTATTTATTTATTTGACATTTGTTAACCGGGTTAGTCCATTTGAGTCAATGGCCCGTTTTCAGTGGAGACCCGAGGAGAAATGCTCCAGCAATACAAACATAAAAAGATAACATAGTAGGCAATATACAAAACCCAAGAAAAACAGTGCAGCAATACAACATAAGCAAAAATTATATATGCAGTAATCAGGTGAAATGAAAAACTGTAATAAAAATAAAACAAAATGAAGTAAATACAAGTAGTACATTTAAGTATTTACAATAATGACATATCCTTCCCAGGTAGCATAATGTACTATTGCCCAGTGAGCAGATTAGTCATTTAATTATTAGATGTAGACAGGTAGTGAAAAGAAAAAGAAAGGAAGATGCAGATTATAGAGGATTTAGGCAAGCACAGGCTTTAGAGTGCAGAACGTAGTGCTTGAGTTCAGTTTTAAAGCAGCTCACATATATCACACTACTAGTATATATGTAGTGTTTAGGACTGGTATGTGAGTGTATTGTTGCAGTTTCACATTCCATCACCGTACTAGTATATATGTACTGTTCAGGAGTGCTATGTAAGTATACTGTTACAGTTTCTTACTCTTTCACAGTACTTGCATATATGTACTGGTCAGGAGTGGAATGTGAGTGTATTGTAGTTTCACAGTGCATCACAGTACTGGTATTTCTGTAATGATGAGGAGCACTTGCTGAGCGTATTGTTACTGTTTCACAATATGAGATATTACTAGTGTGTATATACTGTTCTGGAGTGGTATTTGTGTGTACTGCTAACATTTCACAGTCTGTCACAGTACAAATATATCTGTTCTGTTCAGAAGTAGTATGTCAGTGTATTGTTACAGTTTCACAGACTTACTGTACTAGTAAACATGTACTGTTCACTAGTGGTATGTGAGTGTATTTTTGCAATTTCACAGTCTATCACAGTACCATCATATATATATATATATATATATATACTATTCAGGAATATACTATTCAGGAGTGGTATGTGATTGTGTTGTTATAGTTTCACAGTATATCACTAATATACAAGTACTTTTCAGGGGTGGCATGTATGTATATTTTTACAATTTCAAAGTCTGTCTCAATGGTAGTATACATGTAGTGTTCAGTAGTGGTACTTGAGTGTAATGTTACAGCTTCACATTCTGTCACAGTACTAGTATATATGTATTATTCAGCAGTGCTATCTAATTGTATTATTACATTTTTACAGTCTATCACAGTAGTAGTATGTACTGTTCAGGACTGGTCCATAAGTGTATTGTGATGGTTTCGCAGTCTGTCACTGTACTAGTATATATGTACTATATATATATAGTCCAGTATATCAGGAGGGGTACTTGTGCGTATTGTTAATGTTTCATAATCTGTCATACTACCAGTATATGAATACAGTTCAGGAGTGGTATGTGACTACATTGTTACAGTTTCACTGTCTGTCACAGTACTAGTATATATGTAGTGTTTAGGTATGGTACATGAGTGTATTATTACAGTTTTACAGTATGTCACAGTACTAGTATATATGTAGCGTTTAAAGTATGGTACATGAGTGTATTATTACAGTTTCACAGTCTGTCACAGTACTAGCAGATATGCCCTGTTTAGGAGGTCTGTGTAAGTATATTGTTATAGTGTCGCAGTCTACATTACTGGTATATATGTACTCTTCAGGTTTTTTCCATTCGAGTGCATTGTTGCAGTTTAACAGGCTATCACAGTACTAATATATATGTTCTGTTCTGGAGTGGAATGAGAACTCATTGTTTCAGTTCCACAGTCTGTCACAGTACTATTATATATGTACTGTTCTTGAGTGTTATGTAAGTGCATTGTTATGGTTTCACAGTACTAGTATATATGTACTGTTGAGGTGTGGTAGGTGTGTGTATTATTACAGTTTCACATTCTATCAAAGTACTACTGTACATGTTCATTTTGAGAGTGGTATGTGAATGTATTTTTACAGTTTTACAAGATTCTTAGGTTTCTTGCAAAAATTCATGTTTTTATTAATGCTGATCAAATAAATCGGTAGGGTAGGACGGGGATAGTATCATTTTAATTGCTCTTTCTTCTTTTTTACTGTTAAAAAAACACTAGTATTGTTATTCTCCTATAGGATATATTATGTTACTGACTTTTAGAGGCAAATGAACTTTTCAATCCACGTTAATAAATATTTCTAGTCCTTTAAATAGGAAATCCAGGCTTTATTATTTTTATTACAACACCAGTAGATGATATGTTGAAAGGAGATGTTAACTGTAATTTATTAACTCAGTTGCAACATTTTAATTTGTATGGGACTAGGATGGAGAAGTTATCAAAACGTTTGAAAAACATGAAACTTTCAGTTTTAATTGGACATCTTATAAAATAGTATCACTGAGTTATTTCGATATATTACCTAGCCTCCTACCACTCTGAAATTTATATGTCCCTCCTTTAACAACAAACTATGTTACAGATTAATACAAAGTTATACGGTTGCAAAAAATTGGTTGCAGTCAGATGAATTAGAACTTAAATGCAGACTCTGTACGAATAATGAATCACCAATGACCTTTAAGGAATGACAATTGCACTTGCAAAATCTTGTTAAGGCATCTCTGTCAGGTTTTATAACCCTGCTCAAGTGTTTTTCTCCAAACGTGAACTTTTTTCTCTTACTGTTATGCCTTCAAGTGTGCTGCAATAACTATAACTAAAATAATTTCCTATTAGCTATAGCTGCTCGTGGACACTTGTTGCATTGCATTATGAAGAGTGTATTAATTCTTCAATGTGTAAATCAGCATTTAACCGACTGGATGCTTTAGTCATTTACTTTGCAATGCTTGTAACCATAACAGAGCACTATCTCATCTCTAAGGTTGCATTGGCCAACAGAAGAGAGCTAATGAATTACCACACAATGAATTTGAAAGTGTACAAATGATACAACACAGAAATGTGAGTTGTTCAGGGCAATGCATATTGTTTCCAGTTTTACATAACTCCTCCTTTAGAAATTCATTATATTAGAGTTGTTCATACCTTACTGCTCTTGAGGGAGTAACTGCTTGCATTCTGTTGTGCATTCCATATAGGAGATATACGTGAGAATGTAAGGTGAGTTGTGATTTCTGAATACCCAGAGAAAGAGCAAGTCATGTATGTGATTGATCTGTCTTTATCAGAGGTGGAGTAACCTAACTGCATTGAATGGCTTTTAATGTGTATGTTTCTTTGCCAGTAAACTGTATAGTGTTTAAGTGCACATGTTTTGGGAGATATTATGCTATCAACAGATTAACATCATGCAAAAGTAGTGATTTTTTAAAATTATACTAGTCAACTAAAGTGTCAGTATAAAATGTTGGCATTTTTAAAATCTGCAGTCAGAATACACATAGAAAAAGGGCCATTCTAATGAAGGAGTGCAACAACATAGTGACAACTGATATCCCCACTCTCTAGGAGCCCCAATGTTTGGTGTGCATTTTAAAGAAAAAACATGTCTACATCCCAGAGTTTGCATTATGCGTCATTTATGCTACATATCATATAACATATTTAACTCTGTGTTACTCTTTCCTTGTCTATAAGATAAAATGTACATGCTGAGATCCTGTGTCTGCAGACACGCAAGACACTAACATTTTACATATACCCCTTACCAGGCCTTTTTAAATTACTGTGTATTTTATATTTAGCCTGTAGGAGGCAGGAAGGGAAGGGATGAGAGCTATTTGGAGAACAGAGAAGATAGTTTTATTGGCTGAAAACTAACTCAGCAATGACAGGGTTAGAGTTTTAGGCAAATGCTAAAGAAGAAATCAGATTTCAGTGAAAAACCTAGGGCATTAGACTCACAAGGACTTGACAGTCACATGAGGCAAGCAAAGCAAGCACCAAGGGGAGGGATAAACACATATTATGGGTCACAAGGGTACAAAATGATCTGCCAGAGGAGATAGTTAAGCTGGTGGCATGTAAAGTCAGAGTGGGGGCTGAATGATGGTGGGAGACTGAGTTGGAGATAGCATTCTCCAAAATATTAACTGTATCAACAGACAGTACATTACAGAAAGGAAGGGCTAGTCAGTATAATGACTAGCTGCGATAGGGGCCAAGGGAGAAAGATGATTTGTAGAAGGATGGCAGAGGCAGCTGGCAGAGTGCCCAGCTATATAAAAGGTGCAGGCTCCATCCTAGATCAGAAATACATGGGTGACTAGTGCTGAGTTTGAAAGGTACAGTTTAAAGATTTTACCTTTAAATTAAGATGGAAGGAGAGATTGAATGCTAAAGAAGCAGGATAAGTTGGTAGGAAGGTATTAAGGAAGTAAAATTACAGTGAAAACAGATGTAGATCATAGCAACAGAACATATAATAATGGAAGAGGGCAATAAAGTGTAGTATTTCTCTGAAATTCAAGGAGGCTAGGTAGGAAGATAGGGGAGCTGCAGTGATGCATAGGGGAGGGCATTGCTGGTATCACAGAAAATGGACCACTTATAAGAAAACTAAGTCATAGCAGTACCTGGGTATAGGTGGAGCAATACTGGCAGAGAAAGGGGAGATGGAGGTGGCATAGTAATTTACATAAAGAGGACATCACCTGTACAGTCAGAAAGGATGAAGAACACAAAACAAAGAATGTGGCAAATGAGTGGGCGTGGTGATATCCTTGTTTAAGTTCCATGATAATTAAGGCAGAGGTAGGGCACAGAATCTCCAAGAAACATTAAGCTAAAAGAATGAGAGACTGGAACAGAGAATAAAAGAGTTGGATAGAAGGAAGAGGGCAATACTCATGCGAGTTCCAAATCTGAGAACAATAGTTTGAGAGATTTCAAACTGAAACAAAGGAAGGAAAAGGGAAATAAATGACTGCGGTATTACATCATGATGACTCAATCTAACTTGTGTATGACTCTTTTAGAAAGTATAGAATTCTGGATGGGGTCCTAACAAGTGCAGATGATGTCATGGATGTCTATGTTAAACCATCCTTGGCAGTTCCCAAGCTCAATTTCCTCTTACATGCAGCTGATAACCCCAGAACATAGGGGTTAAGCACCTGAGTGATCCTGAATAACTGCTATCAAGTAAAGGAATAATTAGCGGAGCCATGCTTCCACAAAAGTCAATCTAATCCCTGAAACTACCATAAACTAGAAAAAACAAACAGTCTTGCAGACAAACATGTATATGATACAGGACTTCAGAATGAAAGATGAGCAGAGGTACAGAAATGTCAGTTCTTTACAGGCAGTTCTTCAATATCACAGATAGTTTAGAATACCAACCAGTACGGTTACACCTAAATATACAAAGTCGTCAATGGTTAGTATATGGTAGTTTGGGTAATATGATTGTATGTAAGTAAAGCAATGTATAACAGCAAGTGCATTGTATTTCATATATGCTAGTGGTGAGATGTATTGTGGACACAATTTAATTGCAACTATATACTGACATGCACCTCCAAAACACTACTAGCATCTATATAAATCCATATCAAATATTATAATAGGCTTTGTCATACTGGTCCAGCATAGTTATATGTGACAGGAATTGGGGAAATAACATTCATACTTGTTTTTAACTTATTAGCTACCCAATAGGCCATGAGCACTTGTTGCATATTTATAGAAAAGTTTATAAGATTACATAACAGCTGATGTGCTACACAGTGTACTGACAGAAGTGGCAGGCACATGTAATATAAACTATGCTCAATGTGCATTATGTATATTAGACATAATAGCAACCACACATACAGTGAATATTATGGCATGCATTATATGTTCCAAACAGTTGTCTGTGTTCCCCTTTTGGTCAAGATGCATATTGTAGGCACACATTGGTTAGAGCTTGGCATGTAGGGACCATTGTGCTGTCACATTGTTAAAACACTGATGATGTGTTCATTATATAGGTTCTCATAAGTTGTACTCCAGCATTCAAGCTCAAGGGTCATCTAGGAATATTTTTGTCAAATGTCACTATTGTAAACTTTGTCTCCCCTCCAGTTAACAAATTTAACTTTAAACAGGTCTATATTCTTGGATATTCTCATATTAACTGTTATTCCATATCCTGGATATTATCACACATATAAACACCCCCTTCACTCACAAAGATAGTCACTACTTGAATAAATGGAATGCTGAATAAACCCAAAATCAGAGAACTCTTTAGTTTTGTATTACATTTAGGTATATTAAAGTTGACTTTGTCATACCTGTGATTATGAGAATTGGTGGTTAGTGATAAGTTAGAAAAGCTTGTAGAACCTTATCATTAAATATTTATAAACAAGAATAGCTTTGCCTCTTAAGTATCTGTACTGAAGAGAAAAAAGTCTCAAGGTCTTACACCTTTCTAGGTAAGTAAGATATCTAACACAAGATATTTTTGTTGCATTTCCTTTGTACTGTTTTGATCATATTTAAATGAATTCTGGAATAAATAGAAAATAAATTATTAATCTTTAATGTAGATTGAATATAAATTTTGTATAGTTTAACCAAACTAGCTTTGTCCCTTGGGAGAACTGATTTAAAAACAAGTCTCATTAATCTTAATACCTTAATTCGAATTTTATTAACATGACTAGAGAAGAAACGTTTGGTGACATTAATATTCCCAAATCTTTACATTCCTCTGTCTCATCAAGCACTGTGTCATTGAGGACTAATTCTCTCTTGATTGTTGACCTGCCAATATACATTACCTGACATTTGGGATAACTGAACTGTAACCCAATATAATTAGCCCAAATGGAAAGATCATTTAGGTAAAATGTTATTATAGAGGTAGCCCATATAGAATCTGAAACAAATCCAGATTTGCAGTCTTCAGCATATTTTACATGCCAACAATGTATATTTCAAGGACAAGTTGAAAAGATCAGATTGAACAGCAGTAGCCCTAAACCAGAGCCCTGAGAAATGTCTTGTGTCACTGGTACATATTTTGATTACATTGCTTTAATAGATGCACAGTGAAAATAATTAATTAACCACTTGTTAACCCAGTTAATTAAAATAGGTTAAGACCATCATCTGTTAAAGGTGAAATTATAAAATGTGAGACAAGGTGTTAACTGCCTTAGCTAGATCGATAAATACAACACCAACAGATAGTGATAAATCTAAGGCAAAAGTCATTTGATTGCAAAATTTGACTAAGTTAGTCAATGTGGATTAAACAAAAAACATTGATGGGAGAGATAACATAATGGAGGGACAATACAACCTTTAAGTAATACATTTAACATAGTCTGCAAAAAAGGTGATATCAGTTTATTTACTGTTACTAATATTTCAGCAATATAATCGGTCCCACTGATGTTTTTGACCTAGTCTTGTTTAAAACAACTTTTATATTATCAACAGTAATGTATGAGCATGTGCAGTTTTTAGTGAACAGATAGTCAAGACGTTCAGACTATTGCTTATCCTGATATAAAACATATGAATTAAATTCATTTACAAGGGCTTTATAATCAAACAGAAGTTTTCCATTAATCTCTAGAGTTGTAATTAAATTGTTAGTTTTAGTTTTCAGATTGGGTCTACATTAGATGATTGAACTTTCAAAAGTTCGACCATCGTATGGTTGACACCATATGATTGAACTTTTAAAAGTTCAAACATCTAATAAAAAAATATAAACTACACAAACAACCTATCTGCATGTTTTAAACAGGGGGCAAGCCCCCCTACACCCCCCACAACCACCGCTCTTTAAATATACCAAATCCGAGATCACACTACAGTGCAGAAAAGGGAAATCTTCCCATTCCATGCTGTACTGAGATCTCCGTTAAAACATTCAAACTTTCAAAAGTTCGATCATATGGTGTCGACCATATGACAGTTGAACATTTGATCATCTAATATAGACCCTTCAGATTAATATATTTATAGAACTGCTTCTTGTCACCTAATCTGGATAGTAATTTAATCTCTTATGTCACCTTATTATTTTCTAAATGCTAGCCCAGATTCTGTAAAGTTTGCGGATTTTGGTGCACTATGCCAATATCAGTGCTAAACTTACAGTTAACGGTATAAGAAGGGAATATCACAGTAGCAACAGTGAACTCAACAAACCCATAAGTAATCCATAAATAATGAGAAATCATTTTCAAATCCAGGTGTACATTAACAAAGTTATGGAAAGATTATTAAAATTCAAGCATCCTGACAGCCTTACATCTATAACAGAATCTGTCCAGTAAGGTTAAGGACAACTATGGAATATAATGACTCTGTTATAAAAAAAAAAAAATGAAGGAAAATGTCAACTATCCCAGTCCAACCTACATGGCATTCATAATACGTATTTTAAAAATGTTAAAAATAGGTGTGTACTAGGCCAATGGCCCTGGAGCCTTTACAAGCCTAGCCAATAGGATTACCCTGGCATCGTGCCACCCAACCTTAGTTCTCAGTGCCTCTGTCAAGTAGAGCCACTGGAGTGATCCCAAGCGGTGACTTTTCTATTTCCCATCCACTCATCAAGATTTCTCTTGAACATGGCCAGTGAGGTGCTCTGTTTGACATGTATGGGGAAGTCTGTTTCACAGCATGGGCAGGCTCTGGGTTATGAACCTATCCCTCCAGCACGTTCTGTTGATTGTGGTAATCAGTTTGAGGTTTCTGGAGCATGTGGTGCGAAGGGATTGGAATTTGTTTAGATGTAGCATTTCTAACCAAGCTGGTCAGACATGGCTTTGCAAGTCAAGCAGAGATCGTCTCTAAGTAGGTAATATTAGACAGAGAATAGTTGAAGTGTTTTTAGTCTGTCCATATAGGACAAGTGTTTAAGGCCTAGAATCCTCTTTGTGAGGTACTTTTGTGGCCTCTCCAGTTGTTGCAGGTGTCTAGTGAGTTACATGCCAAATGGGGCATTGTACTCGATGATTGGCTTAATGAGGGAAGAGTAGAGGGAGACAATGACCTCTTTCTTCCTGGATGCAAAACCCTTAGTAATGAGATGTGCCACATAGAAGAGCTTTCTGACCACACTAACAATGTGGTGGTCAGAAGAGAGGTTGCTGTCAACCTGTGTTCCCAGATCTCTTATAATGCCTTCTGTGTTCAGTGGACTACAATTAATGTGGTAATTCATGGGAACCAGGTTTTTTCCAAAGGGGATGATAACACTTTTTTGGCATTGAGCTTAAGGCCATAGTTCTGAGATCAGTCGGTGGTCTCAGTGAGACATTTCTGTAGGATGTCAACATCACTTGGGGAGTTAATAATATCTCCCAACTTGCAATTGTCTGCGAACTTTGTCAGCCAGAGTCGTGTTGGCCTGGACTTCAGACTCATAGATACCAGACAGGAGAGGACCCAAGACTGAACCTGTGGGACTCCACTAGTAACTGGTCAGCAGTCTGACTTGGAGTCAGCTACTTCCATCTGTGAGCCAGTTTGCAACCCACCTAGTGATATAGGGGTTGATGCCTAGCTTACTGAGTTTTTCTATGATTGCTGAGTGGGGAATGGTATCAAAGGCCTTGGCCAGATCAAGGTAGGCTGTGTGAACCACCTTGCCTTCAGCCAAAGCTCTGGTGACTGACTCAAAGAAGTCGACCAAGTTGAGCAGGCATGATCTACCCTTCACAAAACCAAACTGTGTGGGATCCAGAGTCTGGAGATTCCCTATATAATTGTTTAAAAGGTCCATGATGATGCGTTCCATAGCTTTGCATATCAGACTCATTAGGCTGGGGTGATAGTTCCCAGGGTCTGTAGTCACTCCTCCTTTGTGGAGAGGGATGACTGTAGCAGTGCACCATTTGGTAGGGGCAAAGCCTGAGGTGAAGCTGTGACTGAACAGGGCACACAGGTGAGGTGCCAGTTCACTCTGTAGTTCATGTAGAACACAGCCAGGGATATTATCAGGCCCCATAGAAGCTGTATTATTGGCCTTGGACAGTGCTGTTTTAACCTGTGCAGCAGTAATACTAGGTGTTTGGCAATCTACTGTTAATGTGATAGGTTCTTTGGGAGGGAAGAGAGGGGTAAAGTTGGCACTGAATCTGTTGGCCAGTATATTGGCAATATCTGTTAGCTTGGTATAGGAGGTACCATTGTGCAGTAGCTCAGAGCAAATCTGAGTATTTCAATGGAGATTCTTTACATAACTACAGAAGGCCTTGTGGTTGTCGTTACTATCTGCTGCAATTCTTTTTTCATAGCTACCTTTAGAGGGTTTGATGAGAGATCTCAACTTTTTGCTGAGGCTGATAAGGGAGTTTTTCCAGTCCTGGGACTTCATCTTATTCCGCATGAGTTTCCTCCTTCTGTTGTAGAGTTTGATTATGGCAGGGGACCACTACATTGGCTTCCTATTTTTGGAGGAGAGTGTCTTAGTTCTACTGGGTATGGTGAGATCCATACATTTGTCTACATGTTCGTACAGTGCATTGGTGCATGATTCAGCAGTCATGCAACTATTATCCATTTGCATGAGTGCCATGAAGTTATCCACCTCTGTTTTTAGGAGCCCAAAGGTAGCTTTGGAGAAGTTTTTCATGGTTGTTACCTTTGCTGGGGGGAGGGGTGGGAGGAATGTGGATTTCCAAGGCGATTAGTTTGTGGTCAGATTTAACCAAGGAGGAGTTGACTATTGGTGTAGAGCAATGGTTGCCCATGTTAGTAATGACCTGGTCAAGGATGTTGCTACCTCTAGTGGGGGTAAGAACGAGCTGGTCCAGGGCATTGGAATTAATGAATTCCAGGAAATGTTGGGCAAGTGTATTGGTACATAAGTAGTTTTCCCAGTTAATGGAAGGATATTGAAGTCGCCCAGTATGACGGTGTTAGGTTGGACCCTGATATTCTCCAGGGTGCTTAGGAACATGGAGTGTGAGTCTTGGGACATTGTTAGGGACCTATAGCAGGCTACGACCAGAATCGTGGTCTTACCCAATATTAGCTTCACCTGAAGTATCTCTGATGCGTTATGTTAGGCTACCAGTCTGGAGGTGTACCCATCCTTTATGAATATGGAAGCACCACCGCCTTTGGAGCTTCAGTCCAGGTTCTGGGGCCGAAAGGTGTGGAATGATATAGTCTGGTAGTGCAGGGGTGCTTTCTGCTTCCTTGAACTAGGTCTCTGTTACAGCACAAATGTCGATGTTCTCCATTTTAAGGAGTGCTTTGAGCAAGTGCATTTTGAAATTTAGACATCTAGCATTGAGCAGCACGACCCTCAGATTGCATTTGTTTGTAGTTGTTATGATTCTGGATATTTCCGTAATTCATTATAGCAATAACCCAAATAACCCATAGCTGGGTGTGGATAATGCTGGATTTACCCACGGATGGCATGGTTTGCTCACAAGGGCAAAGCCTGAGTGACCAAACAAAGCTAACCATGGGTAAATCCCACATTACCCACACCCAGCCATAGGTTATTGTTATTATATAATAGTGTTAGTTTTGAGTCATGTTGTGTTTGTGTTGTTGTTATTTAGGTTTCTGTTTGTTTTATTTTGTAGTCTTCCACTTTTTTTGAGAGAAAATACTTTCAGACTTTTTAAGTTTATTGTTTATTTTATTTTTGTTTTAATTTAAATACAATTTATTATTAATTTTTCTAGAGATGTAAGAAGATGATTATATGAGTAAATGCAGTTTTTAAAGCTTTTTCTATGTTTTGCTATTGTAGTTTCTTTTATATTTTAATACTGCTTCTGATTAAAACGTTCAAAGATCTGTGTATTTATTATTTAATTTTTGAAATTGTAAATAATTTTAGATATTGGTTGGTAAAATGTCTGGGTTGTTGTGGTTATTTTAAATGTTTATTGGGGCTGTTACTGTTTTTCTTTGTGTTAATGTTATTAAGTATAAAGTGTGTGTGCATGCATGTAGTGAAAATGGGGGTGTGCTTAGTACTGCTGTCTCTGTAGTCATGCTTTTTCTAATAACTGTACACTTAAGTTAGATGTAAACTCTTATTTAATATATTTTTTTTGTATTTATACTTTCTTGCAAATGCACAGTGTATGTACAGTGCTTAAGCAGGGAACGTAATTTTGTATACAGTCACTCAATTGAAATGGCTCACGTCATGCTTATAAATCTCACATGTCCACAGTTTTGCAGAATGTCCAGATTTTTGCCTTATATTTTTGGTCTATTTTTCATAAAATTTGTGTTTTTCTGAGAAGTCACTGGGTAATGAAAGGATTCAAATCACAAAATAATGACATGCATTTGAGTTTCAGACTTCATATCATTTAGGAAGTAAGTCCTAACATGGATCCTGTTATTCCAGCAAGTTGGTAAGTTTACAAGAGCAATATTTAAAATGTGTTCTTATTTTTGGGCATTTGTCCCTCAGTTATGTCAGCCTTTGTCCAGATTTCTTGTACTTAGAGGTTGAGAAGTATGGTAGTAGTTTTGGTGTTTCATGTTGTTTGTGGTTTCAGTAGTTTTACATGTTGAAGTTGTTTGGAAGCTACTATGTCCTCTCTGATCTTTTACATACAAGAAAAATCAGGTACATTTTTTTTTTCCATATTTAATTTTTCTTGTAGGTAGATGATTGCAGCTCACATAGTAGCTTGCAAACAACCGAAACATGTAAAACTACTGAGAGAAGTTTTAATACGTAGCATATGGGAACAGGAAAGTTCAGACACTCAATGATACTTTAGCGGCTGGACTATTGCTGTTGGTATATGCTGGATTTACAGTGGGCACACTGGTTGGGCTGGCCAATTAGTATGCTTGTTTTTAAATATTAATGGGCAGTCGTTGAATAATCACTAACAAAATATACTTTCTTAAACGCACCATGTCCTTTGAGATATATCCAGTAAGCTCAGAGACAATGGATATCTCTGTAAGTCATGTACTAAAAAAAAAAAATATTTGCTTGCACTTACAGATTCCAACAGAATCCATAAATTTTCTAATCAAAAATGAATACAGACAAAGGGCAATCTCGGCCACATCACCACAGCTAATATTAGCTAACAATGGGTTCAGGATTTGTGTGGGGAACACACGCAATGTGCACAACTTAAGAAAGTGGGAGATAAAAAAAAAGATGTAGGTTATGGATGAAGAAGAGGGATGTTTAAATAGGAAACTCTGAGAGAAAGTCAGAGGGGGCATTTTTTTTTTTTTTTTGCTGGGAATAGGACTCATATTTTTTAAGAATACTATGAAAGAAACTTAAATATAGGGAAAGGGGAGACATCACAACACATGACAGACACATGTTGGAAAAAACATGAGGACAGGTAAGTTACACATATGGCACACTGCACAGCATGGGCAACGGAAAGTTGTCAAACAAGGTTGGGATGCATACCAGCCATGGAGAAATGCAGGAAAACATATCTACCTATACTCCATCATGCCTTGATATGTTGTAAACTGTGTGTCAGTCATATATTGATGTGTATGACCAATGGTAAATGTGTGTTGGAGGGTAATAAGTAAGGAACACAGTACAGATTAGATAAATAATTACACATATCCAAGTAGTCTGTCAACAGTGTAAGTGTAAGTGTAAGCCAAGCAACATCACAGATGAGCAAATGCAGGTCTAACAATGCTAGATAAATCTAGCAGAAGGCCAAACGGAACCTATGACCATGTATGGGAAAGCCAAATAACCAAGCACTGTGCTAAACAGAAGTACTGGGTCAAAGCAACAGAATGTCTGTTAAATACCATAGTAGGTGTACACAACCCAAAAAACATGTCATGGAATCCATATATGCATATGTCAGACACACATATGTCATGTCAAAGGCAACACACAGGTGTAGGTGTATATATGTGACTGCCGGTGGCCAAAATAGATCATGCAAGAAAGTAAGGTCAATACACATATGCACACTGATGATATTTACAAAAATATAACATTAGAGCTTAAAAATATGTCAGCTTGTGCATACTGACTTCAGCAATGTACACTGGTTAGTACACAACTAAAATGAGAACAAGGATGTATTGCAAGCAGTAGCCAGTGACTTGTGTGCAGATATCCTACACCTGCAAACTGACCATACATTTGGCACATGTTCACCATGTCAAACACGTAATGGTTAATAACTGCAACAAAGGCAAGCATCTTCAAAATATAATACAGAATTATGAAGGTGTAAGAGAGGTGGCCAAATTGTGCCCATATCAGGGAGAAGCAGGACAAGGTAAGTTGACACAGTGCAAATGCATGTGTAAGTACACAGGGTGCTGCAGAATCCGACCCCCCAAAATTTAAGCAAATGGTAAAGGTATGTCACATGGGCAGAATGATATCTGATGTTCACAGAAATGGCCATGTGTAAATCATACATACACAGTAGTGTGCAATCCTGTAACATCAACATGCATAGGTGAGCAAGCTAAGAACTTCCAACAAATAGCATATACTGTCATGCAAAAGTTGAATAAACAGCCCTAAGGGGTATGTCACACACCCTGCTTACAACAGAGCAGAGGACACTCCTGTGAGCATCAGCACATCACATCAGCAGTAAGTCAGTGAATGTTCATATATCAAAGGTACAACTGTGTGTGACTAGGGATCAGACTTTGTACACAGTCATGTACAATCAGTTAATATATGCAACTATTTGCAGAAGGTGAGAACTTATGTGAACAAGTAATTGATGTTGGAATGTAAGACACAGCAAACACAGTGTAACGTACTGCTACAGAATAAATTATCTGTAACAATGTGTATACATTAATGCTATTTTTGTATTTGAAGCCATCAGAAAATTAGGCCTCCCCATAGCAATTACATACCTGTATATGACACCGCAGGACACCAGCATTGCCAATACATGGCACACAACACCACATCATGCCAGTGGGACATAATGGCAACTGTCATGCAAAACACATGGGAAATGACTTGTCCTTATGTTGCACGTACATAATACGGCAACACACAATTCCAAATCATACCAAAACACATGGACAGCTGAATATGGGAGGAGAGTGTAATACGTTAATGTATGTCACGCCCACATTGCAGCACAATTAAATGCCACATGATAATAACAGATAAGTATGTCAGCTATGTGGTATGAATGCACATCAGTGCATATATAGTCCAATCAAATGTATGACAATCAGAATCCTGACAATATAATGCAATTGGAGTACACAGACAATACTTATGGACCAGAGAGACCAGGCTGATGGGGATGAGCCCTGGCTATCTCCCTGCATGAGTCACACATAGTCTGTGCCATATCCTGGAAGAATGTCCAAATCATATTCCTCATCTGTGTTCCCTGGCTATCTCCCTGCATGAGTCGCACATAGTCTGTGCCATATCCTGGAAGAATGTCCAAATCATATTCCTCATCTGTGTTCACAGCACATCAGTCACAACCTCCCAGATCTCCTCGTAATAATTGTCTCTATTCTGGTCTCTGGTCCTGGCATTCTTTCCTTCATGGTGCAGCAGGGATAATGGCTTGGGCAGGAGCAGGTCCAGCTTCCTTATCATTGTCATCATCAGCAGCAGCAGCAGCATAACCGTCATCATCAGAGGACTCTGGCAGTGACCTGGGATGTGCTTATCATCTGTGTCTGACAGACAAATGTCCACAGGTTCCATGCTCTGTCAAGATGAGTCACAAAACATGACAGAAAAGAAAAGCAAATGTGTATCACACAGAACATTCTCATAATGATTATAACAGAGATAAATATGAAACTGATGTGCATATCTGCATTTTAAAATACTTAATATAGTGTCCACTAGTGATTTCTGAAAACACAAATATGAGACTGAAGGTGTAGTAGCATTTAAAACACAGTCTAATTTTAAATGCTGCAAGCATTAGCAAGTATCACATTTTAATGAGCAAAATTGCTGCTAGTGAATGGCTCATATTGCACATAACATATTCCCTATGTCATTTTATCTATAGTTATGTATATGACTGATAACAGAACATATCAGGGGGAAAATATTCACCAACAATGTGTGCAGTACAAACAAGGGTATAAAATGGCATGCATTACACAGTTTACCACTGTAAATTAGGACATCACTTGAACTTTTAAATAATGACCAGCATGAAGCATGGCAACCATATGCAAATCGAGTACATGGAACATATCTTGGCATTTGAATGGAGGTATGGCTATCAGTGTTTCATGCCACATCAACATAACTGAACTTTGAAAAAAATATCTTGTAAATGTTAACATAACATTGGTCATGAATCTATGTATGCATATAGACAGTAAACCTTACCTTCGACTACCATGTGTCCACAGTGGTGAGGAAATCCTTTTGTGTTGCACACATTATTAAGTAAGGGCGTGGCAGCTAGGTCCAAAGATGTCATTATCACATTGTAGTCTCCGCTTATCACAACATTCCTAGAGAACAATGCTCCGTCCTTTCTGTACCTGACCTGGCATATGCAGAAACTACAACTACCTCAGAGTTTCAATAAACAAAAAAAGTGTAACAAACATGCCTTATGCATTGGGCCTTAAACACATTTCCCTCAAACCATGCATATATACATTTCTGAGGGGTGTCATTAGGATTGGATTACATGGAATCCACAAATACCCAGGATATTCCTAAGTCAAACGGTACCAGAAATACAAGGTCTTAGCACCACAGTTTTGTCTGTAACTTAAACAGAACGTGCTGGACAGACAGATGTGTGTCCCACAGACGTACCTCCTATGAACAGGCTTGAAATTCATGTGTAGCTGATTTTGTTTGTTATAGAGTTTAAGCATAACATAGACCAAAGTATAGTGATTTGTAATTTTACACAGGAACTGGCAAACATGTCCATTATGGATAGAGGTATCTTATAAATGCTAGCCCTCAATGTCCTGTTTATAAACAGTATGCCATTATTCTTTTGTGAAAGCTTGTATGAGCTTAAAATGACCCACCCAGGTCATTAGTATTATAAAAATCTGTGAATGTAGAAATCTACAGATTGCACTCTCTGCATGTAATGATTCACGTGAACAGCCAGCAAGTGTCACTATTAAAATGAGAAAAAGGTGGTATGACAATATTGTTGAAGCTAGACAAGCCATTTGACAAACATCTGAGTAAAGAAGCATGATGATTGGCTGAGCACACGTCAATATAATGAATATAACCGTAACAAATATTTTATATGTTCAATCGCCACAGCCTGTGATATATAAGAATGGAATATATGTAGTACTAGCAGTATTATATGTGTACAACTGTATGCATTATATATGTAAATTAGTACTAATCAGTAGCCTGCAAAACCCAAACATCCTGATGGTGTTTGCTGGCCATGAACCATACAGTAAAAACTAAATGAAAACTCCCGCCAAGCTAGAACTTCCAATGAGTAACCTCCCAAACCTCCTGTAACAGAGGCACATGGGATATATGCAAATGACCCTTATGAACATCAGGTGATTCTGTCTATCTGCACAAGTATCAGCAAACCTAGGCAACAATGTTGAACAAAAACACCCTAGGTGCTGTAAACAGATGCAATATCAATGTGGAATTGAAGGCCATTCCATACACTTTATAAACAACAGTACAAACAGTAACACAACAGACACTTATCCCATCTATGAACAGGCAGGATATGCACAACAAACAATACATTAAAAGCAATAATCAAAGTATTAAAACTTCTATACAAAGTACCCATGTGTGACAGATATACCAAACCAACTGTTATTTAGGTTATGCAGTACAATTCGAAAACATATACCCCCGGATTTACTAATCTTCTGTGTAAGACTAGATTAGTCTTACACGGAAACACCAGTGTAAGAGTATGATGGCAGTGCGCCATGCATATTAATGAGGGCATGCTGCCTCAACTCTAAAGCTTACACGGAGCGTGGACGAGTGTAGGGGGTGTGTCGGACAACCGAGCAGTCCAAAAATCCATGCCCCTGCAATGAAGAAATGCCACAATTACCAGTTACATGAGCGAGTCTGCTCACATGTGTACAATGTAACACTACACTCCCCCATATGTTAAACAACTTACAAAATAAAAATGTTTTTTTCTTCCGAAATAGCTGCCGTAGTTGCGTGGGTTTGTGCAGGTTTGCCCATTGCTTAGCTACAGTTAGCAGCTTAGACACCAGAAGAGGATAAAAAGAAAAATATATGCAAATTAAGCAACATAGCAATAGCGTAGTGGTTAGAGCCTTCGCACAAAGAGGAGGCATTCCCGGTTCGAGTCCCACTACTGCACGTTCCAATTTCTGTGGGAAATCTGTATTCAAAAATATTTCCTGACTTTTTTTATGTATAAGTTTTGTAAAAACCATTGAAATGTTAAATGTAGTAGTGAACGAACTATATATATATATATATATATATATATATATATATATATATATATGAAGGTGAAATGTTTATGCGTTC
The DNA here is from genome assembly GCF_019279795.1 of Protopterus annectens. NCBI lineage: Eukaryota > Metazoa > Chordata > Ceratodontiformes > Protopteridae > Protopterus > Protopterus annectens. The sequence continues at coordinate 268,772,770 of NC_056733.1, forward strand.
TGATGTATGAGTACCCTATTTTAAACAATATAAAGCACTGCTAAGCACATTTTACCAGTATTGAGCATATTTAAATACAATTGCATGTAGCTGTGCACCACGCTAACCAGCGCAATGTCGGGCAACGTCAAGCGTCGAGCAAAGTTGAGCAACACTGGACAAAGTTGAGCAAAGTCGGGCAAAGTTGAGCAAAGTAGGTTAACACGCTCATACCTGCTTTACTGTTCCTTAACCAGTTAGGTCTGCCCAGTAGGAAAATAAAAAGCAGTGACAGGGCTCGAACTCAGGATACTGTGAACTATAGTCACAGAACTTAACCACTAAGCCATGACAGCATTTCACAAACATGAGAAAATGCAAACAAACTTCTCCGGACCCACTGAAAAGCCAACAACCACGCCAAGTCCAATAAGTTATTAGCCACGAATTAGAGGCAAACACGTTTTATTAAAGATTTCTTTCTTGAAGTGCGAAACTTTACATACACTTTTCGTCAGGGCTCCTGCCCCAACTTCATCAGAAACAAGCAAAAACCAACAGTTAAAATACTCTTTATATATATATATATGAAACCATTAACTCATTAATCTATTAAGTTGTCAATTTGTTAAGAAATGTTTAAAGAAACACCAACTCTTTTACGGCAGCACAAACTTTTCTCAAACTCCCTACCTAAGCACTGTGTATATGTATGCGATTAATGCGTACTTTGTGTTCAACAATAAATAAACCCAATATTCTCTCAGTCCCGGTGTGTATGTACCTATACCCTATAAACTGAATCCTACTGTATCGATAATGCAAGCATAAATATAAATGTATAAATATATGTAAAAATGTAAATGTATGTAAATAAATAAATATATATATAAAATACTTAATGTAAATACAATTAATATCAATGTTACTATAAACGTAACAAATAAATTAATGAATTAATAGATTACAACGCTCCCAATGTATGCGTATTACTTATACATTCTATGATGTCAGATGTAAAAAGTTATGTAATATATACAATGTAAATATAAATATAAATATAAATGTATATATGTGTATTTAACTCTGTAAGTACAACATAAAACCTATTCCCTCAATGTTATAATATAATTTCCTATAACTTTATGCAATTAATATATACTACACCTGACACTAAGGAACTGTATCCTATAATACATCTATCAAATTATTAAAAATATTTCATTATTGATAGGGCTTTACCATAAGTCTTTACGTATAAGGCCTTAAGAATTAGCCTTTGGGTACCTTCCAGGGTACACAAACCTACATCCTGCTTGTTATACAATAATATTATATTCAAAAGTGCTTCCAATCTAATAGTTCATATTAAATATATGTTAGAAAATGTTAAAATATTCAAAATATTAAAAATATTTACGAATATTTCAAAATCAATAACATTTCAAACCAATTCATTGTTGTAACAAACAATCAACCTTTCATACATCTGTGCGATTTCTCTAAACTAAATTCATAATGTATGTCTTTTAAAATATTTAAAAATTTTTTAAATATTTAAAATATTTATTCAAAACTATTTAATAAGAATTCATTTTGTTTTGAGGGAAACGTGCTCCATTATATACAACATAATATACTACCTCACCTCTCTAGGTTTCTTAATCTTAAAATACATTTAAGAGAGCACATTTCATTTATACCAGGAAACCTACATGCGTTGGTTCTCAATTGCCAGATGAGTTCCTTCTTTTCTAATTTTAAACCTTCATTTCCTCCTCTTCCATCCAAAACTAACTGATCAATGGCCCTGAATTTAAAAGTGTGTCCTGGAAACTCATAAGCGTGCCTAGCCAATGCATTCTCAAACATGCACTTTCAACAGACACATATCTATCAAAGGTATTTTAAACATTGCCAACATCAGCTAAGCAGGCGTGCCGACAGCTGAGCTTTTCCAAAACTGGTCAATCACAAATAAGTGCGGGAGATGAAGCATATTTAAGCTCCACAGGCAGGAATACTTGCTATAACTGGTTGTAGTTTCCTTCTGCAGTCAGCATGACTGGTGTTGGTGAAGGCACTCGATTTAGAGTGCAACGCTGGGGCATCCAGGAGTCCAAAATTATGGCTTGGCTCCTTGTCCACAAACATGAGGAAAAACTCCTGCAGGGCCAGTACCACGTACCCAATATAAAACGGAGGCCTGAAACAGTCTTGCCCATGATCTCACCAGTGCCACTGGTGTTCCTTGGACTGGTGAGCAGGTCAGGCACCATTATTCTGACCTGAAGCAGCGTGTGGGGGGGGGGTGAACTGGACCTGTGGATCCAGGAATCCCGTATGATGCCTAATGCCCCAGTACTGAGTAAGTAGCCATTGTATTAAGTAGTTAAGAATTGCTATGCTTGTCTATACTATGGATAGGTATGTCTCAATATCACTGCATTTACTTCACAGCTGCAGGTGACCAGGCTATGAACCTGCAAGCCCATGAAGATAGGCTGCAAAGGCTGTGTCATGAGGCAGGTTAATAATTATTCTGCATGTACTGTTATATAAAATAAATGAGAGAGGCTTCAAAAAGTTTTTTAACCCAATAAATAAAGGTGTAATAATCCTTTAACAAATGTATAATTCCTGGAGTGTGTCTGTGTCATTTTCTTTGATATGTTGTTGTACTGTTGCATTCTACAGATAGTAGTGTTGTATTAAGCAGTGTCAACCCACACTTGGGTAGGTCCATGTAACGTGGATGAAGGGAGTGCCAGTATCTTGTATGCATATGTACAGCCCTCAACTGTTGGTTCATGGCCAGCATGTACAGGTTAATCTGGCACATGAGTAGCTTGGTATTGTGTTCCCCAGAAATGTCAGTGTGCTGCCAGAAATGTAGGGAGCTGTTAACATATAACTGATACTTTCACCTGAACATATCTAGATAATTATATGAAAGTAGATCTGTCAGTGTACCATCTTAGCAGTAGTGTGTGTGAGCAACTCTCAAAATATGTTGCAGTAACATCTGCATCTTGGACAGTTTGTATGTAAGATACAGCTCATGTATATAATGATCTAGCAAAATCCAATTGCACAATATAAAGACATTGGGTAGTGTAGTAATACATGTAAGGGACATATAACTGTAGTTAATAGGAATGTAGTGAAAGCTAGAAGGATATATAAGTTGTTAATGGAGCTATTTTTTCCACCCTACTGTATGTGCATAAAAATGCAATTCTACACCTCAATCGGTATGTCTAATCTCAAAACATTTGTTGGGACATATGTCCTATTGTTTTATAAATATTTGCATTCATTTCTATGCATGTGCCCTGTTAAAATACCACAATATTGGTGGCCTGTTGACATCAATTAAACATGCATGCTGTTGTAATGTCCACTATTGTTCTATATATGCATGTGTCATGCTTGCTTTTCAACTGTTGTAAATCTGGTGTGTTGGGTTAATGGAAATACTTCTGCATGCTGTTATAACTAATTGGCAATGCTGTTGACTGTTAATAACCCATATCTTTATTAAACTCTTCAAAACATAGTTTGTATGGGAAGGCCGGTTCCAGCAGACCCACCTGTCCCACCTCAGCTGGCCATGGCACCTGGCACCAGCAGATCTGGTGCCCAGCCTGGGACCTCCTCCTCCATTGGCCCTGTGCCACCTTCAGGTGGAAGCACTGCAGGGGATGGGGGCTCAGTCCCCTGTGCAAGCATGGGCGGAGAGGCACCTATCACCCTTCGTAGGTTCCGGGCTGTGGTGCATAGAGAGATTGAACATTCTGTTGCAGAACCTCTATGCCAGCTTGAGGCCCAAGTGGCGCAACTCCCGGGTCAGCCTGCCCCTCCTACATAGCCCCCAGCACAGCCACCTTGTGGGCTGTGAAGGTGCAGTGGTGACTGCCCATGGGTGGGGACCTCAGTTCCACTGTTTCCATCTGGGGGCTCATGGGCTTGCGATTTCCAAACATCCCTCCCCGTCAAAGGTGTTCACTCACCACATGTGTCATATACCACCCCTGTATGCGTCTTGTTTGTCTTGTCTGTTTACCTTCCCAACCTACCTCCCCAAATATACCCATTTCCCCTACACAACATTCCACTCTCACCTGAAAAAAAAAAAAGGGCAATCTGTTCCCAAAAAAAAATTGCGCCCCATACATAGCTGCCCATTTTGCACACTTGTCCACTGGACACATGAAATGTTATTTAATTGGCATTACAACATACTTTGTTGTCCTCACCCCTCTCTCAGTGGTTGAAGGGTTCATATCTACCTCCAAATTTATTGCATATGCACAGCTATTGCTGTTGATGAAATGGGCAGCTATGGATCTTCCCTACACCCATCCTGCACATCCTGAGATATTTTCCATACTGTCTTTCCCTCTTTGCGCCCCTTTTTCACCATTTTCCAAATTCCCTATTATTCTTTTCTTTCAAAGTAATTAGCACGGGGGTGTGCAGGAGTAAGCACTATTAAGCAGTAGTTTGCGGGTTTGGGTGGGTTTGTGCTTGTTTGCGCCTGGCTAAGCATGGCTAAGCATTGCACAAACCCACGCAAACTCACTCACAACTGCTTAAAAGTGCCTTAGTCACGCTGTATGTGAGGCTCCTTGTTCTGCTCAGGAACAAAATAAAACACCTCTGTAAGTCTCAAACCCCGGACCTTGCACACACTACACAACATGAAGTACCACTAAGCCACGGTAGATATACATCAAGTTGATGCTTAAATAATTATATCATGCATCAGAATGAGTGAATGTAAAGGAAAATTTGGAATACCATACCACACAACTTGTTCTGTAGATGTTGACCAACAGTTGTGTGATTACATTACATGTCTGTGATAAGTGAAGCAGTCATTCTAGCAGGAAATAATGTTACACCATCACCTTACAACCCCACACAGTATCACAGCAGGACAAACACTGGCATATCTGTTTAGGGCAGAGGCCATACCTCTCAACTGTCCCTAATTTTCAGGGTTGTCCCTGATTTTGACCCAAATTTTAGCTCTGTCTCTCTGAATCCTCCTAAAACTACTGACTTTGGCCAGAAAGGTGGTGAATTACATTTAATGAATAATGACAATAATTAAGAGTTAGACACTTCTTTTACTTCAGAAAAGGTGTATTAATTCATATGCTCTGATTCTCTCAATGTTTCAACTTAATGGCACTAATATTTTAAAGGTGTCCCTGATTGCCCCTGAGTTTTTCTTGATTTTTCCCTGATTCTGTTCAAATATGGACTTGATTGGTTGAGAGGTCTGGCAGAGGCAGAAACACAGAGGCATATTAGCCTTTCTGCTGTTACACATTCTGCAAATAGCTTTGGAAGGAGTTTTGGAAACATACCCTTATTGGGAATAAAACACTAAAATACAAATGGATGTAGCCTTGTACTGGTAGCAACCAACTGTAAGAATGTCATTGATCTATTGCTGAAAAGACCTGTGTGGTGCACAGACAACAAATAACAGGCTATTCTCTGGCTATCATGTGGATAGGTCACAGTTGGGAGTTACGCAGACAGACTACCTGCCTTGATAAACTAACATGTACACAGCAACCCTGTAAGTCCAGCAAGATAAAATCCACACAATACTACTTCTCTCTGTACGTCTGTAACCCTACCCAAATGTAGAATATAGTTGTGTGTGCAGGGTCCACCAAGGATGTAGGTAAGCATACTCACAGTACTGAAATGTGTCCAGTTTTTCTGAGCAGCTCGTGCTAATGTCAACACTAAAAAAGCACAAACTGTTTAGAACTGAGTAAATGAATATTCACAGTATAGCAGTTCACAAACAATTCTTGTGCCAAATGAATACATCTCTATAACTAGCTTTGTATGGAAGTTAATTGTAACAGCTGAAAAGAAAGTACACCTTTCCATGTATCTTGGGGTAGCATTTTGAGGGATGAGTACATTTCAACACTGACAAGTGGGTACCAGAAGCAGCAACATTAGGTCTGAGTACAAAATGTAAATCTCTGGCAATAGCCCTGGCTTCTGATATAATAATTATACCAACCTTCTGTCTTAAACAATGATGTCCACACCAAACAAGGATGATCTCCATCTTGGAAAGCTGAAAGGGCCACACCTACATGACTCAGCAATTTATAGTATTGGGTTGCTATGACAGTGATTACTTCAATTACTACACAGCAGGCTGCATGCAATTAGCAAATGGTGCACACTAAATGGTGCAGAGGCCATCACATGCTCATGTGCAATTCCTACAAAAGCAGGCTGCAATCTCTGCCAACAAACTCAGTCACTCTATTGCAGAGACTGACAGAGAGAGAGAGAGAGAGAGAGAGAAGAAAGAGAGATAGAAAGAAAGAGAGAGAGAGAGAGAAAAGGAAAAATAAATATTGCCAAATTATACAAAAGAAATGAAGAATGGTCAACATAATGTGAAACATTCATATGTGGCAGCAGTACTTCTTTCTGCACAGATGTTCTGCTTAACTACTGCTATGGACAATACTGTGTGCACCTGTGGACAGTGGGACATACTTGTGAAATGTGTCGCTCAGCATTAAATGTCAACGATCTCATCCATGTTATCTGTGTTCTATACAGTAGTGTGGCCAATGGGTGTTGGGGGGGATTAGCGCTGACATTATATAAACATGGGTGTGACAGAACAACACATGCATTACAGTCATATTAAAGTGTACCTTAGCAATGGCAACTGCTGTAGCAGTCTAGTATGCTTATCTAGCATCTGTTGCCATATATACCCCCCTAATGTTAGTCTGTGTTCATATGTGAAACCGGTTTGTGTTGCAGCAACGCCCAACAGTTCAGCTGTGAGGTCCAGGGACTTACAACAGTGTGGACCATGTGTGTGTATGCCACACACATACAGAGAAATATATATGTGTCAAATATATTCACATCTGTATATGTGCATAGAGCAGGGGACATATTGCAACTGTTTGCAAAGGGGGGAGATATATATGTTGGTGAAGGTTAGTATGCGCATATTTGTATGTAGGTTTTAGTGTGTGACAAACAAGACAGCATACAGTACTGGTATATGGCATGTGGTGGTTAAACACTGTGGGTGGTTCGTTCAGTTTGCAATGTTGAAGCTAGTAAGGCCTGCTAAAGCTTCCTGGGCTGTGAACACCTTCAATGCATTTATCCCAAGACTGTGCAATGTTATTACATTACTGTACACCTTAGATGTTTTGTATAATTGATATTCTCACTATGAAAGGTGAAATGTATATGTGCCTATACATACATACATACATACATATATATATATATATATATATATATATATATATATATATATATATATATATATATATATATGTTGTTGTTTCTTTCTGCTTTTCCCGGTTAGGGGTCGCCACAGCGGAACTCCGGTCCGCTAATCACTGGCAGTAGATTTTTACGTGCCGAGTTGCCAGCTCTGATGCACAACCTTCAACGAAGGTAAGCCCAGTCATGCATGTCTCCACACAGAAGACGCTCTAGCTTAAAATCGAACAAGACAATGTCGTACTGTGAGGCAACAATGCTACCGCAGCACCACCACCGCATATATATTATATCTATATGTAGACAAACGGATGTGTATATGTATATATATATATATATATATATATATATATATATATATATATATATATATATATATATACATATATGTATATATCTATATATATATATATATATATATATATATATATATATATATACTCATAAACACCTACATCTACTTGTTGCAATAGATTATCTGTACTGTTGACTGACTGTGATGGTCAATATGTTTGTGAATACGTCAAAGATATGTATCTGTGGGATAGCTTACTGGGAAACTGTTTATGTTATGGTATTCTGGGTCCTTGCTTTGATCCTAGCAAAAGCTGTGTATTCTGGTGGTCTATTGGTTTTAACTAGGGTGTGTCATTGGAGACTAAAGCGCTACATCTATGATTATTGATTGGTACCGATGTTGAATGCAAATCCTGTGTGCACTGTAGTACTAACTGAAGCTCTGGGTCTGTACAGCAAAGTATGGTGTATGTCCACATTGCTTGCATCCACTGTTTTGTGTGGTCCCTGTATTCATCACAGATTACATTTCTCAAGATTAAGGTTGTGTAAGTACTGACACACAGTACTGTATAGTACACACTGAAAGCTTATCTGGGTACCTTTGTGTCCTGTAATTATGTGATGTGTGTGTGGGTATGTCTGTAACATGTCCTTTGACATATGTGTGGTAATACATATAACTGTATATCTAGCGACATTCATAGTGTACTGCAGCAGTATGTGACCTATATTCTCAATTGTGCACATATTTTGGCCACGGGTTTGGCATTAACATGTTGTGCAGTATAATATTAATACATTTACTGGACCTTACACTGATTTATTGCATTTTCTTGCTGTTTGTTGCAAAAAAGAAAAAAAAAAAATAATTATCCTTGTTTCCCGTCTTTCCTAACCTAGAGTAGTCCAAATACAGGCTTTGCTGTATTCTGGACTTTTGGAAAGTTCCTGTGTTGCCCATTTCCTTTCTTGGATAAAGGGAGGCTTCTTTGTTCACGAGTGGCAGTGGGGAGCTTAGAGCAGCCTATCTATCCCTGGAGGAGTGTTCCCAGCACAAGAATCTGGTAGTCTATTGGCCGTTTTGGGCCAATTTCTACCTTTTTCAAGTCCCCCTGTATAAACCCCGCTTTGGTACGGCTTTGCGCAATTTTGCACATAGCGCAGCATCGGGCAGCTCTGCTTAATTGGGTTTAAATCATTCTCGGCTCCACAAACTCTGCTCTTCACTATTTCCCTTAAAACTGATCTAGTTCTCATAATAAACACCCTATTCCTACTCTAAAGCCTGGCACTTGCTCACTAAAGCAATTATATAAGTCAGCACTAAAAAATTAAAAGCACTACACCCTCACAAACTCCCCTTGAGTACCTTGTTCCCCATTGGCCCTTTTTTCAATTATAAAGGAATTCCCAATACTATTCTAGCATGTCCAAAGGTCAATTGCCAATCTCCTCTCCAGTCCAGCTGGTGAATCTGGGAATCTTGAGGCAATGTTACAACTGCCTCATGTACACAGACAACCCTCTCCTCCTCCCAACAAATTCCAACACATGTGAGAGATGCAACCATATAGCCAAACTGGAGGCTAAGCTCTCTCAACTCAGTACTGGCGTAACCAGTCTGGAGGAGAAGGAAATCACACTCACTACAATTCCAGTCTCAAATAGACCTACCACGACAGCAAACCAAACACATAAACACACAAAAACATACTCGGGGGCTCTAAATAAAAATCTGCCTAAGCAGCAGAGACCTCCAAAGCAGACACCCAAGCAACCGCTACCCCAAAACAAAACAAAATGAACAGTCACAGCCCTTAAGGCTAAACAACACACCTGCTACACTTGTAATAGGTGACTCTATCATCAGGCACACTGATGTCCCGCTCACCAGGAGAAGGTCACGGTAAGCTTCCTGTCGGGCGCTAGGATTCGCCACATAACACAAGCACTAAGGTCACTCCAAGGCAAGTACAAATATGACTCAGTCATTGTCCATGCTGGTGTGAATGACCTGAGACGTACCTCCCTGGACTACATGAAAAGAGACATACTCTCTGAGCATGTAGCCCAGGCCAGTATGACCCTGACCTTGAGTAGCATCTTACCCTCACCAAGAATGATGCCACAATATGAAGACAAGATGATCAATTTCAACAATTGGCTTAAGTATTGGTGTCATTCAAAGGGGATCCAATGCCTGTCAGCCTGGGATGACATGCTCGAAAAGCCACGACGCTTCGCTAAGGACAGCTTGCACCTGTCACCCCTGGGCTTTTGGATATTGGAAAAGGCTCTTGCCACCCCCATAGTGCCTTTTTTAGGCAAGGCTCAAAAGACAAACCCACCTCCACAGGTATCACAAGGGATAAGAAACTAAGAGTAATGCTACTCAACGCCAGAAGTCTAAACCTCAAGATGCATGCACTCGAAACTCTCCTTAGCATGGAGAACATCGATATCTGTGCAGTAACAGAAACCTGGATCAAGGCTCCCGAGAGCACCCCAGCACTACCAGGTTATACCTTATACCATGCTTTTTGGTCCCAAAACTTGGACCGAACCACAAAAGGAGGGGGAGTATCAATATTCGTCAAAGATACCCACACCTCCAGGTTGGTGGCACAGCACGAAGCATAAGAGACTATCCATGTGCAAATAACAGTGCGTAAAACTTCCTTCCAGTTGATAGCCTGCTACAGACTACCCTCCCAAACCCAGGAACCCCACTCGGCCTTCCTGAGAACACTGGAAAATATGAAGGTCTCTCCAAACACCATTATATTGGGCGACTTCAACTACCCAAACATAGACTGGGAGCATTACTCTAGCTCCAACACCCTAGCCCAAAGGTTCCTAGAATTTATAAACTCAAATGCTATGGAACAAATTGTTACCACTCCCACAAGAGGGGAAAACATACTGGACCTGATCTTCACCAACATGGGGGCTCTATGCTCCAGACCAGAAGTGTATCCCTCACTGGTAAGATCAGACCATAAACTAATCTCACTGGATATTTACATCCCGACCCTACCCCCTGCCAAGAAAACCACAGTGAAAAACTTCTCTAAAGCAAATTTCACACTCCTCAAAACCGAGGTGGAATCCTTCAAAGCCCCCGGGCCTGTGGAAAATACAGTCCAGACCGCAGAATCCTTTATAAATGCATTCTATGAACACCTTCAGGAATGCATGGATCATGCAATCCCAAATAAAACCAAGACCCAATCCTCCAAAGGCAGGTGTCCTGTCTGGTGGACCCCAGCCATGAACAAACTATACAATAGAAGGAGGAAGCTACTACATAATAGAGCAAAATCCCAAAAAGGGAAGACATCTCTGATCAGTATTAGCAAAAAACTACGGGCACTCATAAAATCGTCTAAGGACAGCTTTGAGAGAAAAATTGCACAGGACACTAAGGATAATCACAAGGCTTTCTTTAGTTATGTTAGTAACCTGAGTGGGCATTCCCAGATATGCTCAGAATTAGTCCTAAATGACAAAAAATACACCGAACCCACAGACATTGCCAACATCCTAGCTGACAGGTTCAGCGCAAACTTCTCTCCCCGCCTCCGCACCAAAAGGGCAAATATCTATCCCAGCAGAGTGCTGCCCTCCTGCCATCTCAGATGCTCGGGTAAGAGCCGCCCTCTCCAAAGCAAAAAACACAGCATCAGTGGGACCAGACAGTGTCCCGGGCTGTGTCCTACATGAACTCCAAGAAGAGCTAAACCCAAACATAAAACTACTGTTCAATCTCAGCCTTACTACAGGATATGTATCCAAAGAGTGGCGTACAGCAACAGTGGTCCCTCTCCACAAAGGTGGTGCCTCAACAGATCCTGGAAACTATCGCCCCATAAGCCTGACTAGCTTGGTCTGCAAAGCTATGGAAAGGATCATCATGGACCTCATAAATAAAGATATTGGGGACCTACAGACACTGGATCCTACCCAGTTCAGCTTTGTTAAGGGCAGATCCTGCCTCTTAAACCTGGTCGATTTCTTTGAAACAGTCACCAAGGCCATTGACAAGGGGAAGGTGGTCCACATAGCCTACCTGGACCTCACAAAAGCCTTCGATACAATACCCCACTTGGGCATTATAGATAAGCTCACCAGCTTAAATATAAACCCCTATGTCACTAGATGGGTTGCAAACTGGCTCAAGGACAGAACCCACATGGTTAGAATTGCTGGAGCCATGTCAGACTCCTAACCAGTTACAAGTGGCATCCCACAAGGCTCAGTCCTGGGAACTCTCTTCTTCGGTATATATTTCTCGGAGGTACAGGCCAACACGGAAGGACTGTGGCTGACCAAGTTTGCAGATGACTGCAAACTAGGTGCCATAATCGACTCTCCAGCCGACACAAGCATCCTACAAAAGGGCCTCATAGAAACAGACAACTGGTGCCAGAGCCATGACCTCAAGCTAAATGCCAAAAAGTGTATAGTCATCCCCTTTGGCAAAAACAAAGTGTCCACAAATTACCACATAGGTGGTAATCCATTAAGTACGGAAGAAGTAATTAGGGACCTGGGGACCCAAGTTAATAGCAATCTCTCATTTGAAAACCATGTGGCCAAAGTGGTTAGAAAAACATTTTATATAGCCCACCTAATCATGAAGGGATTCACATCTAGATCAGGGGAGGTCATTGTGCCTCTTTACTCATCCCTCATCAGGCCCATAATTGAGTACAATGCCCTTTTTGGGATGTACCTTACCAGGCACCTGCAGCAACTGGAAAGACCCCAAAAGTACCTCATCAAGAGGATCAAAGGGCTCAAACAGATGCCATATGCTGCCCGGTTAAAGAAACTACAGCTCTACTCAGTGGCATACCACCTGCTCGGAGGCGATCTGTGCCTGACGTATAAAGCCATGTCCAACCCGGAATTAATGGACATGCTGCACCTCAGAAAATCCAAATCCCATCGAGCTACGGGCTTGAGAGACTTGAACCTCAGCACTGAAATAAATAGGACATGCTGGAGGGACAGATTCATAACCCAGAGGCTCCCTTCACTCTTGAATAAAATCCCAGTCCAGGTTAGGCAGAGTCCTTCATTGACTCTCTTCAAGAGGAATCTTGATGAGTGGATGGGAGAAAACTTCTGTGTCACTGTTAGACAGAGGCAAAGTATACTAACCTCGAAAAAGGGCATAGCAAAATTCATTTAAAATGGGAGGCGAAAGCCAAACACACTCTGGCTAGGCTTATAAATGCCCTAGGGCAGATAGCCTAGTATGAACCTATGAACTTATGAACCTATGATATATTCCTTTACACATCAGCTTGATGTATATCTGCTGTGGCTACGTGGTGCATCGTGTTGCATACAGTGTGCTAGGTACTCTTGTATAGTCTTATATAGTGATTTTATTTTGTTGCTGTGCAGAACATGGTTCATTGGACAGAGAGTGAGCAAGGCACTTTCAAGCAGTTGTGTGGTGAGCAGTGATAAGTGGCAGTTACAGTGTTTCACTCTTGGTTAGCTTGTAGGTTGCTAAACTTTCATAAGCTGTGCTCACCCTTCTGAAAACCCGCTTGCAAATGCTGAAATGTGCCTTATTCCGTCTATAGCCCCTGACCTTTGGTTTGGCTAGTAACAAAATAAAAAGCATTTACTAGGAAAAGAACCACAACCATTCACATCACAGCATACGTGATTTGCCACAAAGCCATCTCAGATATACATATCATTTATGTATTCATAAACATAACATCCAGTTCAATCATACAACACTACAGAAAATGTACTCCAACATGTAAATGTATGTGTGTGAGTAATTATTGTAATCTGTGCTCAGGTACAACATATTGTATTATGTATGTAAGTACATATATATATATATATATATATATATATATATATATATATATATATATACACCTGTTTACTGCATTTCCTGTGTTGCACTTATTTTAAAATCGTTTTTTTCTTAAAACTTGCATTTTACTTGTCTCTGGCCTAGCACTCAAGTGTGGGGTCATTTATTGCACTGTTCTAACTTGTTGCTACTTGTGTATCTCTGCTATCTTTAAACAAAACAAATAAAAAACAAAAAAATCTTGCTTTTTTCCCACTTTCTGAAATTTAAAAAAAAGTTCAGTTACAGATTTGCTGTTCTGAACTGTTTGTAAGTTTCTTGGAGGCCATTGCTTGCTTGGGCTAAAGGGAATTCTCTGTGTTCATCAGTGGCAGTGGTAAACACTGAACAGCCTGCCTGCCCCTGTGGGAGTGGTTACTGCCTATAAACTGTAGCTTTATTGGCCATTTTGGGTCAATTCCAAACTCCTTGATCCCCCTCTCTTAAAACCCGATTGCCTCATGGTTTTGGTGTCTTTTTGGACTTGTTGGCTGTTGGTGAAGCACCCACCAAGAGGAGAAAACGCTGAGAGAAGAAAGGAGCCACTTTTGAGATTTTAAGCATTTTTCTTCAGATTACTTGTTAAGATTTCTGCATTGCCGCCTACTTTTTGGCATTTTCCAGATTGCTAAACTTGATATCTGTATTAGAAACTGTATTTAGAACACATCTAGAGCCTGTTTATTGCATTTCCTGTGTTGCACTTATTTTAAAATCATTTTTTTCTTAAAACTTGCATTTTACCTGTCTCTGGCCTAGCACTCAAGTGTGGGGTCATTTATTGCACTGTTCTAACTTGTTGCTACTTGTGTATCTCTGCTATCTTTAAACAAAACAAAAAAAAAACAAAAAAATCTTGCTTTTTTCCCACTTTCTGAAATTAAAAAAAAAAAGTTCAGTTACAGATTTGCTGTTCTGAACTGTTTGTAAGTCTCTTGGAGGCCATTGCCTGCTTGGGCTAAAGGGAAGTCACTGTGTTCATCAGTGGCAGTGGTAAACACTGAACAGCCTGCCTGCCCCTGTGGGAGTGGTTACTGCCTAAAAACTGTAGTTTTATTGGCCATTTTGGGTCAATTCCAAACTCCTTGATCCCCCTCTCTTAAAACCCTCTTTTGCGCGTTTTTGCGCATAGCGCAGCACCGATTAATCAGGTTTAGACTATTCCCGGCTCCACAAAGTCTGCTCTTCACTTTTTCCCTTAGAACTGTTCCAAATCTCAAAGTAAGCACGCTGTCTTCCTTCTAAAACCCAGCAGTAGCTAGGATAAGTATCTTATAAGTAAGCACTAATAAACTAGAGCACTACACCCTCTTATACTCCCTTTTAGTACTTGGCTCCCTATTGGTCCTTTTTGATCAAGTCAAAAAGTAATTTCTTATACTTTTCTGGCATGTCCAAAAGTCAATTTCAGGTTTACTCTCCAGTCCAGCTGGTGAATATGGGAATCTTGAGGCAATGTTACAACTGCCTTATGTACACAGACCACCCTCTCCTCTTCCCAACAAGCTCAAATATATGTGAGAGATGCAACTATATAGCCAAACTGGAGGCTGAGCTCTCTCAACATAGTACTGGCATGGTCAGTCTGGAGGAGAAGGTAATCACACACACCACAAATCCAGTCTCACATAAACCTATCGCAAGAGCAAACCAAACACATAAACACACAAAAACATACTCAGAGGCTCTAAATAAAAATCTGCCCAAGCAACAGAGACCTCCAAAGCAGACATCCAAGCAACTGCTACCCCACAACATTACCCACGTATCATATAGTTCACAAAGTCAGTGTGCCACACAGTCACAGCCCTTAAGGCTAAACAACACACCTAATACACTGGTAATAGGTGACTCTATTGTCAGACACACTGATGTCCCTCTCACCAGGCTGAACAAGGAGAAGGTCACTGTAAGCTGCCTGTCAGGTGCCAGGATCTGCCACATAACACAAGCACTCAGGTCACTTCAAAGCAAGTACAAATATGACTCTGTCATTGTCCATGCTGGTGTGAATGACCTGAGATGTACCTCCCTGGACTACATGAAAAGAGACATAGAGGAGCTCTCTCGTCATGTGGCCCAGGCCGGTATGACCCTGACCTTGAGCAGCATCTTACCCTCACCAAGAATGATACCACAGTATAAAGACAAAATGATCAATTTCAACAATTGTCTAAAGTATTGGTGACACTCAAAGGGGATCCAGTGTCTGTCAGCCTGGGATGACATGCTTGACAAGCCACGTTTCTTCGCTAGGGAAGGCTTGCACCTGTCATCCCTGGGTTTTCAAATACTGGCCAAGAATCTTGGCGCCCCCATAGTGCCTTTTTTAGGCAAGGCTCAAAAGACAAACCCACCTCCTTAGACAACACAAGGAAAAAGAAACTAAGGGTAATCCTGCTCAGTGCCAGAAGTCTAAACCTCAGGATGCACGCACTTGAGGCTCTCCTCAGTATGGAGAATATCGATATCTGTGCAGTAACAGAAACCTGGTTCAAGGCTCCCGAGAGCACCCCAGCACTACCAGGCTATACCTCATATCATGCTTTTCGGCCCCAAAACTCGAACCGAACCACAACAGGAGGGGGGTATCCATATTCATCAAAGATACCCATACCTCCAGGCTAGTGGCACTGCACGAAGCATCTGAGACCATTCATGTGCAACTAACAGTGGGCAAAACTGCCTTCCAGTTTGTAGCCTGCTACAGACCACCCTCCCAAACTCAGGAACCCCATTCGGCTTTCCTGAACACACTGGAGGATATGAAGGTCTCTCCAAACACCATTATATTGGGAGTCTTTAACTACCCAAACATAGACTGAGGGCACAACTCAAGCCCCAACACCCTAGCCCAACAGCTCCTAGAATTTATAAACACAAATGCTATGAAACAACTGGTCACCACTCCCACAAGAGGGGAAAACATATTGTACCTGATCATCACCAACATGGGGGCTCTATGTTCCATACCAGAGGTATACCCCTCATTGGTACGATCTGACCATAAATTAATCACTATGGACATCCATATCCTGTCCCCACCCCCAGCAAAGGAATCAACGGTCAAAAGCAAACTTCCCACTTCTCAAAACTGAGGTGGAATCCTTCAAAGCCCCAGGGCCAGTGGAAAATACGGCCAAAACCGCAGAATCCTTTACAAACGCATTTTATGGATACCTACAGGAATGCATGGATCATGCTATCCCAAATAAAACCAAGACACACTCCTCCAAAGGCAGGAGACCTGTCTGGTGGACCCCAGCCATAAATAAGCTGTACAACAGAAGGAGGAAGATACTAGATGATAGAGAAAAATCCCTGAAAGGGAAGGCAACTCTGATCAGTACTAGCAAGAAATTACGATCCCTCATAAAATCATCTAAGGCAAGGTGCAAAAGAAAAATTGCACAAGACGCTAAAGATAATCACAAGGCTTTCTTTAGTTATGTCAGAAACCTGGGTGGAAACTCCCAGATATGCTCTGAGTTAGTGCAAAATGACAAAAAATACACTGAACCCACAGACATTGCCAACATCCTGGCAGACAGGTTCAGTGCAAACTCCCCCCCCCCAAATGAGCAAATGACTATCCCAACAGAGTGTAGCCTCCCTGACATCACAGATGCACAGTTGAGAGCTGCCCTCTCCAAAGCAAAAAACACAGCATCAATGGGACCGGACGGTGTCCTGGGCTGCGTTTTACATGAGCTCCAAGAAGAACTGAACCTTCACTTAAAATCACTTTTCAGTCTCAGCCTTACAACAGGATATGTACCCAAAGAATGGCGTACAGCAACAGTGGTTCCACTCCGTAAAGGTGGTGCCACAACGGACCCCAGAAACTATCGCCCTATAGGCCTAACTAGCCTGGTCTGCAAAGCTATGAAGCGTATCATCATGGAACTCATAAACAAAGACATTGGGAACCTTCAAACACTGGATCCTACCCAATTCGGCTTTGTTAAGGGCAGATCTTGCCTCTTGAACCTGGTCAATTTCTTTGAAACAGTCGCCAAGGCCATAGACGAAGGGAAGGTAGTCCACACAGCCTACCTTGACCTTGCAAAAGCCTTCAACACAAAACTCCACTCGGGCATCATAAATAAGCTCACCAGCTTAAATATCAACCCCTATGTCACAAGATGGGTTGCAAACTGGCTTAGGGATAGAACCCACATGGTCAGAATTGCAGGTGCCATGTCAGACTCTAAACCAGTTACAAGTGGCGTCCCACAAGGCTCAGTCCTGGGACCTCTCTTGTTCAGTATATATTTCTCTGAGGTATGGGCTAACACAGGAGGACTATGGCTGACAATGTTTGCAGATGACTGCAAACTGGGGGCCATAATCGACTCACCGGCTGACACAAGCATCCTCCAAAAAGGTCTCACAGAGACAGATAACTGGTGCAAGAGCCATGACCTAACGCTAAATGCCAAAAAGTGCATAGTCATCCCCTTTGGGAAAAACAAAGCACCCACAAATTACCACATAGGTGGTAATCCATTAAGTACTGAAGAAGTAATTAGGGATTTGGGGACCAAGTAGATTGCAATCTCTCCTTTGACAATCACATTGCCAAAGTGGTTAGAAAGACATTCTATATAGCCCACCTTATCACAAAGGGGTTCACATCTAGATCAAGAGAGGTCATTGTGCCCCTCTACTCATCACTCATCAGGCCCATAATTGAATACAATGCCCCATTTGGGATGTACCTTACCCGACACCTGCTACAACTAGAAAGACCCCAAAAGTACCTCACCAAGAGGATCAAGGGACTCAAACAGATGCTCTATGCAGTTAGGCTAAAGAAACTCCAGCTCTACTCAGTTGCTTACCGCCTACTCAGAGGCGATCTGTGCCTGACATATAAAGTCATGTCCAACCCAGAATTAATGGACATGCTCCACCTCAAGAACTCCAAATCCATCAGAACTACATGCTCCAGTGACTTAAACCTCAGCACAGAAATAAATAGAACATGCTGGAGGGACAGATTCATATCCCAGAGGCTCCCCTCACTGTGGAACAAAATCCCAATCCATGTCAGACAGAGCCCCTCAATGACCCTCTTCAAGAAGAATCTTGACGTTTGGATGGGAGATTGTAAATTTACCCCTGGGATCTCTTCTGTGTCACTGCTAGACAGAGGCATGGTAAACTAACCTTAAATGGGCTATCTTCTGTGACCTACTATACAGAGGCACAGTCAACTAATCTAAGAAGAGTGGCGAAAGCCAAACCCACTCTGGCTAGGCTTGTAAATGCCCTAGGGCAGATAGCCTAGTATCAACCTATGAACCTATGAACCTATATATATATATATATATATATATATATATATATATATATATATATATATATATGTATTTATTTATATGGCAGTTCAGTGATATCTGTACTGTATAATGTTAAATGTGCCATATGACTTGCTCAGACATATTTTTGTATTTATGTCTTCCAGGGATCATGGCCCACCACAAGAACTCAAGTTACAGTAGGGCTGAAGATGATATCATCATTAGCATCATGATTCAGCAATACCGTGTGCTATTTTCACGAACCAGCCAGGACCAGCAGGAGTGTACTGCAATGTGGCAAGATCTTGTCTGCAGGGTCAATGAGGTAGGCCTGCATAATGCACATATGAGCAGGTACGCCACCACTGCAGTGATCTTCTCCATGTCCGTCAGCGTGCCGCTAATGTGCGTATGGAACAGCTTGCAACAGGGGGTAGTGTTAGCATACACCCCCCCTCACCAGAGTGGAGGAGCTGCTCATGAGCTTGGTGGCACCTGCCCAACAACAACAGCAGCAGACATACACCATGATGGAGGTTGGAGCCACCCAGCAAGCACACATGGAGCATGCAGGTAACATGGCATATCTCTAGACTACTGTTATCTGTATTGGTAGATCATGCATATGTGAGATGTGGAGTGTGTCATTCAAAGATGTGGAGCCTGTTATTGTGCAATACTGATCATTTGGAACATAAGCTGTGGCCCTGTGAATGTAAACTGTTCTGGTACTGTAAGATTGCAAACGCACAATAGCAATGCCACAGTTGTGGCCATTGACAAACTGTCTCATCTCTATGTAGGTACCTCTGGGGTGACGTCAAGGCAGTGGGCAAATGCTGGTGAGTGTGTTTTACATTTATTATTGGAAATAAAAAGTGCATGTCATAGTTAAGGTGTAGGCCATGTACACATGTAACACACCTACCCATAATGCATGCTGTGCATGTTTGGTGTAAGACCATGCACATCTCACTAATGTGATTAGCAGCCTCAAACACATGCAGTACCCACACCATCTCAAGCAAATGTGGCTAGACTGTAGTGACCATTGGATAGGCACAGTTGATACTCAACATGCACATAACATACACATCTATGTCATACACAGAGCATTTTAACATGCTACACATAAAGGATTCCCAAACCCTCTGTAATGACACACTCCAGTATCCACAATCTCATCCACACATTACACAGAATATATCTGAGGGGTAGAGGCCTATCCTGGGGCATTTAAACACTCTGCAACACTCTACACATTCATGGCAGGGAAAGCTCCTTATTAGCCTCCTTACAAAATCACGTAACAACTGGTTGTGAAATGGTGAATTTAGCCAAGGTAGTACAGTTCCGGCACAGCATGGTTTGTGAAACATTTGTAGCCTTGAGTGACCACCTGATGCCTCATGATGATGGCCTATAGTACTATAGCCCATCCAGTTATTGTAACCACAGTACTACACATAGCTGTCATTGCTACTCACCATAATGATGCATGTGCGCACACATATGCACCTCTAAACATTATGCATACCAATCACCATTTGCACAACTGACACATATATGTCTTGTGATGCTATTGAGTGGCTAGGTCATATGACACATATTGGGTATGTGCAGTGTTTAAATATGCAGCCGTGTATTAGCATTCCATGTCATGGATGAGACTGGCATGTCCACAATATGATCTACACTTACCATATGTTCCGTACATGGGGTATGTGGCCGAATGGTATTCTATCAGTTATCCTTGCATCACTGATAATGTTGTGTGAATGCTCATCATGCATTTGCTGAAAACGTGTCCACAATTAACATGTGTCCACAATTATTTGCTAAAGACACAGAGGCTGTAATCAGCATTAGTACCTATCTGACACACAGATATACATCCAGTAATGGTATGTACACCTGTGAGTTATGGTGCACAGTACATCACATGGTTATGAATATCTGCACAGCAATGTTGTGTCCATGTATGCATTGTGTTCCAGGGGGAGGGCCATCACCGAATAACAAAACACATGCATCAAAGCGATGTATACTGTTAGTAACAAGGATTGGCCACACTTGCACTGCATGCTGTTGAGCAACACATGTCCTGCATGCTGACAGATGTGATATGACTGTTTTGCTTGTGATACTGTATTCCACCATCACCTGCTATTGTGTATGCTCTGTGATTGCTGGTGTTGTGTGTGTCTGTTTTCAAGAGGAGTGTAGTTTTGTGTGTGTGCATGTGTGCATGTGGTCTGAAGTCATGTTCAAGTCTTAAAGTGTGTTTCCTGTTTTCCTCTCACAGGTGGTGAGGTGGGGCTGGTTCAGTACAGCAGGGAACCTGATGTCACCGAGAAAGACAGTGATCATGAGGATAGGTGTGTTGAGGCACAGGCAGGTTTGTCAGGGTCTATTGTTGGGCCACCAATTGATAGTACACAAGTCTTCACCCCATCCATGCACACAGTCACACTGCCTGTACATCCATCATCACCATTGCCCTTAGCTGAGGGACAGTGTATGGTTGGCACTGGCCAGGACAGTGTGGTATCTATGGCACATGTATCAGGACACAGCAGCCATAGCCAGATGTCTGGAATGGTACCACATAGGCAGATGCTCAGGGGTTCTCGTCAGAGCACTGCTGGTCATCATGCCCCTGGCAGACGTGCCACACCTCTTTCTACCACACACATGTTCCAGGCTGTCATGGAGGCACAAACATGAATGGAGCGGTACACCAGACAGGGGCTAAGGGCACAGAGGGCTCATTACACCTCTGTAAATGACAGTATTCGTGACCTAGCAGGTGCCATACGTAACTACACTGAGGTCATTGATAGAAGTTGGGGTGAGACATTGGATGTCCTCCACAATGTCATGTCCATGTGTCAGGACAGTGTGGGATGGTTGAGATGTTGACGTGGATGTATGCCAGCAACATCAGCAGCTGGAGGTCACCGTGGATGTCCAGGAAGTCACAGCCACTCCCATAGTGCCAGTACCAGCACCAGCAGTGTTGGGAGGGGCTGTCCATAGACCGTCCTAGCAGACCACGTGCACGTGGCTCTGGCCAGTCCCAACAGGGAACTGGATTCAGTGGACATTTGTCAACCTCTGAGGATAGTACCCAATCTGGATTAGTACCTGATACTGTGTGTAGCACCCCTGCCAGGCACAGGTTCCGTATCTGTGGCCAGAAACGGTGATCTGTAAAGCCTGCCAGGTACAATCTGTAGCTATCTCACAAATCCCCGTATATGGCAGCCACATGGTGGAACTGTGTGCATGCAGACACACACACATAAACCAGAAACCTAGGGCAAACACATACCCGCACACATGGCATCAACATTGGCCCATAACAGTACTCATGGCCCTCACACACACACACACACACACACACACACACACACACACACACACACACACACACACACACACACACACACACACACACACTCAAACACGCATGTCGATTGTATGGCTCAGTGTAGGCCTCTGGCAAACCAACACACCCTGTGTATATGATAAAACCTGTGCCACCTCCTGTCATCTGTAACATTGATGCAGGAACAGGCTAACATGGTGCTGATGCACAGGGTGAATTTAATAAAGTATAGCAATGGTTGGATGTGTAGCATGTTGTCAGCAGTAAAGTGTAATGATATCCTTGAAGGTGTAGCTGAGCAGGCATGATGCATTAAAGCTGTAATTATGTTTTTCACCAGTGTTTATTCCAACTGTGTTTTGTTTACCCATGTGCCACTTGGCTGATGAGTGTAGTTGTGTCAGCATGCGTTATACAGTGGACAGTAAGTGTGGGGTGTGTGCAACACAGGTTTGCAGGTGTCCATTTGTGAACATGGTGGAGGTGCACTGTCTGCTTGTACATGCATATTGGACACATGGGCAGGGTGACATGCCCTCTATTGGCCAGTGTAAACACTCCATAGTTTCTATTGGTGGCTAGTATGCAAGTATGCATTGTACTACACACATTTTGGAATTGGAGTATGCATGTGTGTTGACACTGTGCTGTGGGTGATGCTGTTGTTGCCATCTGCCATTGGTTTGCATTATTAAGCTTAACATTGTCCCAGCTGCATAATCCTTTAGTAATGCACACTGTTTACCTACAGGATTGCATGGACCGTGCTATCACAAACACAAGAAATTCTCACTTATACAGTAAAAGTGCATTAGTCTCATGGACCCCTGCCATAAACTAAATATATAATAGAAGGTGTGAAATTGTACCAAAAAAGAGTTACATATCAAGAAGAGATAACCTCTCTGGTCAGTATCATTGGGAAAATACAAGTCCTCATTAATCATACAAGGCAAGCTTCAAAATACAAATTGGCAAGTATTCCAAAGACAACACTAAAGCTTTCTTTAGTGTTGTTTATAATCTACAGGGGAAATCTCAGATTGGGTCACAGTTAATGTAAATGGTCACAAAGTACACTTATCTGACTGACATTACCAATTTCTTGTCAGACAGTTTGAATGCAGAATTCACCACCCTGTCATTACACAAGGGCCACATTTCTAGACCTGAAGAATGTAAAACCTGATGATTCACAGACACTCTAGTTAAAACATCTCTTTACCAAAGTCCAAACCACAGTGGCAATGGTACTGGACAGTGTCCCTGGCTGTGTCATACACAAGCTGACATATGAAGTCACCACTCACCTAAACACTCTGTTCAGATGCAGCCTCTATACAGGTTACATACTTGTGGAATGACACACGGCAATGGTGTTCACAGTCCACAAGGGTTGAGCTACAACTTCTTCTCCTTTCAGATGCTCCCATTAGGGGTTGACACAGTAGAGCATCTGTTTCCATTTTTTCCTGCCCTCTGCATCTTGTGCTGTCACACCATCCTCTTGCATGTCCTCTCTCACCACAGCCATAAACCTCATCTTAGGCATTCCTCTTTTCCTGTTACCTGGCGGCTTCATCCTTAGCATCTATTACACAATATACTCTGCATCCCTCCTCAGCACATGTACAAACCAATATAATCCTGCCTATCTGGCTTGGTCTACTAACCTTCAAACCTGGGCTGACCCTGTAATATACTTATTCCTAATCTTGTCCACCCTCGTCACACCCAGTGCAAACGTTAACATAAATTGATTAAGGGTAAAGCTACAACAGAACCTGGAAACTCTCATCCTATAAGCCAGACTAATGTTATCTGGAAGGCTATGAAGCATATTTATTTATTTATTTATTTAAATTTGTTGACCGGGAGTGCCCGACTGGATGTAGGTCCATTTTCAGCGGAGGCCCGGGGAGAAAAGCTCCACAGTTAAAATAAACAGTATATACATTGGATTACATAGCGAATAACAATTTACATAGCAATTACTTACAACATATTTACAGATGAAGAACACAGTACATCAGTAGACAACTAGAATCTTTATCTGTGAAGTGCATACCAGACGTTAACAAATGTTACAAGAAGAAGAAGTTCGTGCTGTATAATAAGTACTGGCTTATGAGCATCTGAGCTTGCTATAATCAAGGTAGTTAGTGGAGTGGAAAGAAAGGTAGTGGTTGGATGGGGTGGATGATATTAGAGTGGGAGTTGCAAGGGCATAGCCAGCATGTTTTTAGTTGCACTTTTAGTAAAGTTTTGAAGTGGGTGCATGATGGTATGGAGGTAACTGTGGGTGGGAGTGAGTTCCATAATTTGGCTATGGCGCAAAAGAATAGTGCTTCACCAGCAGAGTTATTGGCTTTAGTGATCTGCAAGTGATTTTTGCTGCTGGATCTTAGTGGTCTGGTGGTGCGATAGGGTTGGAGTAGATTCTGGAGGGATGGGACATTTAGTGGATGGTTTACTAGTTTGTGGGCGAGTGAGAGTTGATACCACTGAAGGAGGTGAGGGAGTTCAAGCCAGCCCAGTTCAGCAAGTGAGAGACAGTGGTGACTACGGTAGGATGCCCCTGTGGCAAATTTGGTGATTTTGTTGCAGCAGGTCTCTAGCTGTTTAGATCACATTGCCTTAGGTTGGTATATATTGGAGAGGCATAAAGTAGGGTGTAGATAAGGTGGGAATTTGCTATTGAAATCTTTGCTGCTTTGGTGAGAAATTGCTTATTTCTGTATAACGCTCCTAGTTTTTCTGTGGACTTTTTTTATAGTCATGGATATGTGAATGTCAAATTTTAGTTTATTGTCTATTTCCACTCCTAGCAATTTGTTGTGTTCAGTTGGGTATGTAGTGGTGTTGTCTTTTGCCGTGATGTTAAAGTGAGAGTTGTTTTGAGTATGTTTGGTGGGTTGGAAGATGAGTAGTTTAGTTTTGTTTGGGTTGAGTATTAATCGGGCATCGGATAACCATGTTTGGTGGCAGAGGCTAGATTATTGGTGTAAACAGAGAAGAGTAGGGATCCAAGGATGGATCCTTGGGGAACCCCTATGGAGACAGGTAGTTGGGGAGATATGCCATTCTGCCATACAATGGATTGTTGGCGGTCAGACAGGTAACTGTGAAACCAGTTGGTGACCGATTGTGAGAAGGATAGGTTATTGAGGACAGAGATAAGTTGTTTGTGTGGGACCATGTCAAATGCTTTAGATAGGTCTAGGAAAGTAGCAGAGGAGAGATAGCCATTGTTTTTATGCTGAAGGATAGTGTTAGTAAAGGAGAGTAAGGCAGTGGTGGTGCTATGGTTTGGTCGGAAACCATGCTGAGTACCGGAAAGGAGGTTGTTAGTAAGGAGGTTGTCTGAGACCTGAGAGTGTATGCATCTCTCTAGTATTTTGGAGAGTGGAGAGAGAATAGCTATGGGGCAGTAATTGGTTAGTTCTGTGGAGAGTCCGCCTTTGTGGAGGGGGAATTATATGTGATACTTTCCACAGTGTGGAATGTAACTTTCTGACAGAGATCAGTTAATCAAGATGGATACTGGGTAGGCCAGAGCATCAGCTGCGATTTGCAGGTATTCACTTGGGAGGCTGTCTGCTGCTAATTTAGTGGGTTTAAGTTTAGTTAAGAGTTTTTTTATGTTGGAGGTAGGTACAGGAGAAAAAGAGAAGGCAGTGGGGAGATTACTAGTTGAAGGTGTGGGTTGGAGTGGAGGGTGTTGTGTTGTTTAGCTAGTGATAGTATGGTTTGGGTGAAGTGTGTGTTGAATGAGGTAGCAATATTTTCTGAGGAGTGAGGGATGTTAGGAAGAGAGGTACTGACTTTACCTGGGTGGAGGATGGAGTTTATGGAGGACCAGAATTGTTTGGGGCTGTGTTGTGAGGAGACTAGGGCAGACTGGTAGTATTGGGATTTGTCTTGTTTTATTAGCTTTTTGACTCTATTGCGTAGTTCTAGGAATTTCTGTCTAGCTGAGGGGGTTTTGGTTTTGCGCCAGTGCTCCCAGGCTTTATCCCTGTTTTTCATTTCTGACTTAGTGGTTTTCTGTAGTCATGGGGAGGGTTGTGCTTTGGTTCTGGAGAATCTTATGGGGGCATGGTAATTAAGGATGTTCAGGAAGGTAGTATTAAAAATTCAACTGCATCATCTAGACTGAGGTACTTTAGAGGATGCCAGTTACATTCTTTGAGGAATGAGATGAATGTGAGTGGGTTAAAGTTTAGTTTTTTATGTATTTTATGGTAGATGACAGCTTTAGCTTGGTATAGGTATTTATTGAGTAGGAATATTGGGGAGTGATCACTGAGGCTATCTGATAAGCAGCCTGTTATATATGACTGGGGGCTCTTACTGACTAGTATCCAATCCAGGGTAGTGTGCTTGGTGGAGTTTTTATTTATCCTGGTTGGTGACTAGACTAGTTGAGTGAAGCCATGAAGGTGTACATGATGGGTTGGATTGTTGCCAGAACAGGATTGCCAGTCAATATTGAAATCACCTAAGATGATAGTTTCTTGGGGGAGATGGTGGGTAGACCAGCTGAGGAGATTTTCTAGGGGAGGGATGTTTTGGCCTGGTGGGAAGTAGCATCCAATTATGTTGATGGTTTTGTTTTGGTTAATTTTGAGGTTGGTATATATTATTTCTTCATTGCCTATTTGTGGAGCTGATGATTTTAAAATCTGGATGTTTAGATGCTGTTTAAATATTATAGCTACACCACCTCCTTTTTTGTTTAGCTGGTCTACTCTTAGTATGCCGTAACCTGTAGGGAGTATTTGCTCACTGGTAATGTGAGGTTGTAACCAGGTTTCTGTCAGGATGACTATATCTGGGGAGTACAAGTCTATGGTGGCATGGAGATCATGGACTTTGTTGGATATACTTCTAATATTTAGGCATAGTAGAAGGAAGTCACTTGACTTTCTATTGGCTGTAATATGGGAGAAGTTGTGGTTTCTAGTCTGATTATGAAGACTGGGGTTGGAGATGGTAGGGCCAAGGTTGGGGTGGATGTCTCCACTTTGGGCTAGTTTTGATAAGCATGAGATTATTAGTTTTCTCAGTTTTTGAATGTGTTGGTTTATAAGGGAAACTTTATGATTGTGCTCTGTGGGTAATAGGTATGGTGGGAGGGTTACTATGTTAAGTTGTAGGGATGCTTTATGTCTGAGTAATATAGTTGGTAGAATATGTGGGGGGTGCATAGGGATGGTTCTTGAGCTGGTGGGAGGGGAGCTGAGTGTGGGTGAGACATGAGTGGTGGTGTGAGTAGTAGTACAGTGGTAGTGGTTGAGTGGGGGAATGATGGAGCTTTGGTAGGATGTAAGATATGCAAGGAGAGTGGATGCAGTGAGCATAGGAAAGGTATGCTTGTACATGTTAGTTGAGGAGGTGTGATAGTAGTGGGAAGATGGAGGAGGTAGTGTTGGGTTAGTGCTGTGGTTGGCTATTAGAAAGATGGGAGGGGTTTGAGTGCAATAAAGGTGGGACCACCGGTGGCGGGAGGGAATAGGGGGCAGGGTGGGGAGCGAAGTGGGTAGAGACCCTGTTAGTTGCTGGTATGAGGGGCTGGAAACAATCACAAAGCAAAGACAAGTATGTGTTAAAAAACAATCACAATTGACCAAGGACTGCTCTGAAACTGTAAGTCATTTCTTAATTTCTCAGTTGGAAAAACAGGATAACCTTGTATCAGTAGGCTACTATGGTCATAGTTTAAATTTACAAACACACAGTATTAATCAGTTATGGATACTATTTGCTAACAGAAGGGAATAAGAGAAAGTGGAAGATGTGTGTGTGTGTGTGTGTGTGTGTGTGTGTGTGTGTGTGTGTGTGTGTGTGTGTGTGTGTGTGTGTGTGTGTGGTGGGGGGGGGGGCTGCTTACAACCAAAGCAGAGTGCTCTCCAGGGGAAAGTGAATATTGGCTCAAACAGGTAGACACATACTCAAAATTAACTGTAGCTGTTTGCAGACAGTTCAGACCCAGACTGCGCCTTTCTTACAAGAATGTTAAAGGTGGTACCGCAGTTGAATACTTAGAGTGGTGTTAGGTCTAGAAAAGAAGAGTACAGAGAGGAGTAAGTACTGTTGAGATGGTAAATATACATTATAAAGATTATAAAAAACACACTGAGCAAATAGCTACCACATGCAGGACAATGCCATGCACCAACTACTTAGTATATGCAGATACTGAGCTAATTGGAAGAACATTAGAAAAGAAACCCCAAACAGTTATGCAGTTACAGATAAAAATATAGCATAGCATTATGGAACTCATTAACAGAGACATTATGAACCTGCAAACACTGCACCATACCCACTTAGGTTCTCTAAAGGCCAGATCATGGCGTCTACACCTAGTAGACTTCAAGCTAGTTAACAAGGCTATAGGTGAGGGAGGGGAGGTCCACACAGCCAAGCTATAGCTCACCAGCAATTCATACCCATCCCACATTCTGGTATTATACATAACCTCAACAGACTGACCATAAACGATTGTTAGATAATGGATTGACAACTGATGCACAGATGTAGGACACACAGTAACATTTGCAGCCTCCATGTACAATTCTATGCCAGTAACAAGTGGTATTCACCTGTACTCAGTCCTGGGACCACTCCTGTTTGGCATTTAGCTTTCTTAGGTACAAGCAAACACAGTAGGGATATGTCTGCCCACATTTGATGAGGCAATGTTACAACTGCCTTATGTACACAGACCACCCTCTCCTCTTCCCAACAAGCTCAAATATATGTGAGAGATGCAACTATATAGCCAAACTGGAGGCTGAGCTCTCTCAACATAGTACTGGCATGGTCAGTCTGGAGGAGAAGGTAATCACACATACCACAAATCCAGTCTCACATAGACCTATCGCAACAGCAAATCAAACACATAAACACACAAAAACATACTCGGAGGCTCTAAATAAAAATCTACCCAAGCAACAGAGACCTCCAAAGCAGACATCCAAGCAACTGCTACCCACAACAATACCCAAGTATCACATAGTTCACAAAGTCAGTGAGCCTCACAGTCACAGCCCTTAAGTCTAAACAACACATCTAATACACTTGTAATAGGTGACTCTATTGTCAGACACACTGACGTCCCTCTCATCAGGCTGAACAAGGAGAAGGTCACTGTAAGCTGCCTGTCGGGTGCCAGGATCTGCCACATAACACAAGCACTCAGGTCACTCCAAAGCAAGTACAAATATGACTCCGTCATTGTCCATGCTGGTGTGAATGACCTGAGATGTACCTCCCTGGACTACATGAAAAGAGACATAGAGGAGCTCTCTCATCATGTGGCCCAGGCTGGTATGACCCTGACCTTGAGTAGCATCTTACCCTCACCAAAAATGATACCACAGTATAAAGACAAAATGATCAATTTCAACAATTGGCTAAAGTATTGGTGTAACTCAAAGGGGATCCAGTGTCTGTCAGCCTGGGATGACATGCTTGACAAGCCACGTTGCTTCGCTAGGGACTGCTTGCACCTTCACCCCTGGGTTTTCAAATACTGGCCAAGGCTCTTAGCACCCCATTGTGCTTTTTTTAGGCAAGGCTCAAAAGACAAACCCACCTCCTTAGACAACACAAGGAAAAAGAAACTAAGGGTAATCCTGCTCAATGCCAGAAGTCTAAACCTCAAGATGCATGCACTTGAGGCTGTCCTCAGTATGGAGAATATTGATATCTGTGCAGTAACAGAAACCTGGTTCAAGGCTCCCGAGAGCACCCCAGCACTACCAGGCTATACCTCATACCATGCTTTTCGGACCCAAAACTCAGACCAAACCACAAGAGGAGGGGGGGTATCCATATTCATCAAAGATACCCATACCTCCAGGCTAGTGGCACTGCACGAAGCATCTGAGACCATCCATGTGCAACTAACAGTGGGTAAAACTGCCTTCCAGTTTGTAGCCTGCTACAGACCACCCTCCCAAACTCAGGAACTCCACTCGGCTTTCCTGAAGACACTGGAGGATATGAAGGTCTCTCCAAACACCATTATATTGGGTGACTTTAACTACCCAAACATAGACTGGGAGCACTACTCAAGCCCCAACACCCTAACCCAATGGTTCCTAGAATTTATAAACTCAAATGCTATGGAACAACTGGTCACCACTCCCACAAGAGGGGAAAACATATTGGACCTGATCATCACAAACATGGGGACTCTATGGTCCATACCAGAGGTATACCCCTCATTGGTAAGATCTGACCATAAATTAATCACTATGGACATCCATATTCCATCCCCACCCCCAGCAAAGGAAACCACAGTCAAAAACTTCTCAAAAGCAAACTTCCCACTTCTCAAAACCGAGGTGGAATCCTTCAAAGCCCCAGGGCCAGTGGAAAATATGGCCCAAACCGCAGAATCCTTTACAAACGCATTCTATGGATACCTACAGGAATGCATGGATCGTGCTATCCCAAATAAAACCAAGACACACTCCTCCAAAGGCAGGAAACCTGTCTGGTGGACCCCAGCCATAAATAAGCTGTACAACAGAAGGAGGAAGCTGCTACATGATAGAGAAAAATCCCTGAAAGGAAAGGCAACTCTGATCAGTACTAGCAAGAAACTGCGATCCCTCATAAAATCATCTAAGGCTAGGTTAAAAAGAAAAATTGCACAAGATGCTAAAGATAATCACAAGGCTTTCTTTAGTTATGTCAGAAACCTGGGTGGAAACTCCCAGATATGCTCTGAGTTAGTGCAAAATGACAAAAAATACACTGAACCCACAGACATTGCCAACATCCTGGCAAACAGGTTCAGTGCAAACTTCTCCCCCCCCCAAATGAGCAAATGACTACCCCAACAGAGTGTAGCCTTCCTGACATCACAGATGCACAGGTGAGAGCTGCCCTCCAAAGCAAAAAACACAGCATCAATGGGACTGGATGGTGTCCCGGGCTGCGTTTTACACGAGCTCCCAGAAGAACTGAACCCTCACTTAAAATCACTGTTCAGTCTCAGCCTTACAACAGGATATGTACCCAAAGAATGGTGTACAGCAACAGTGGTCCCACTCCATAAAGGTGGTGCCACAACGGACCCCGGAAACTATCGCGCTATAAGCCTAACTAGCCTGGTCTGCAAAGCTATGAAGCGTATCATCATGGAACTCATAAACAAAGACATTGGGAACCTCCAAATACTGGATCCTACCCAATTCGGCTTTGTTAAGGGCAGATCTTGCCACTTGAACCTGGTCAATTTCTTTGAAACAGTCACCAAGGCCATAGACAAAAGGAAGGTAGTCCACACAGCCTACCTTGACCTTGCAAAAGCCTATGACACAAAACCCCACTCGGGCATCATAAATAATAAGCTCACCAGCTTAAATATCAACCCCTATGTCAAAAGATGAGTTGCAAACTGGCTTAGGGATAGAACCCACATGGACAGAATTGCAGGTGCCATGTCAGACTCTAAACCAGTTACAATTCATCCCACAAGGCTCAGTCCTGGAACCTCTCTGGTTCGGTATATATTTATATGAGGTACAGGCTAACACAGGAGGACTATGGCTGACAAAGTTTGCAGATGACTGCAAACTGGGGGCCATAATCGACTTGCCGGCTGACACAAGCATCCTCCAAAAAGGTCTCACAGAGACAGATAACTGGTGCCAGAGCCATGACCTAAAGCTAAATGCCAAAAAGTGCATAGTCATCTGCTTTGGGAAAAACAAAGCGCCCACAAATTACCACATAGGTGGTAAGCCATTAAGTACGGAAAAAGTAATTAGGGATTTGGGGACCAAGTAGATTGCAATCTCTCCTTTGACAATCACATTGCCAAAGTGGTTAGAAAGACATTCTATATAGCCCACCTTATCACAAAGGGGTTCACATCTAGATCAAGAGAGGTCATTGTGCCCCTCTACTCATCACTCATCAGGCCCATAATTGAATACAATGCCCCATTTGGGATGTACCTTACCCGACACCTGCTACAACTAGAAAGACCCCAAAAGTACCTCACCAAGAGGATCAAGGGACTCAAACAGATGCTCTACGCAGTTAGGCTAAAGAAACTCCAGCTCTACTAATTTGCTTACTGCCTACTCAGAGGCGATCTGTGCCTGACGTATAAAGACATGTCCAACCCAGAATTAATGGACATGCTCCACATCAAGAACTCCAAATCCATCAGAACTACACGCTCCAGTGACTTACACCTCAGTACAGATATAAATAGAACATGCTGGAGGGACAGATTCATATCCCAGAGGCTCCTCTCACTCTGGAACAAAATCCCAATCCATGTCAGACAGAGCCCCTCAATGACCCTCTTCAAGAAGAATCTTGACGTTTGGATGGGAGATCATAAATTTACCACTGGGATCTCTTCTGTGTCACTGCTAGACAGAGGCATGGTAAACTAACCTTAAATGGGCTATCTTCTGTGACCTACTATACAGAGGCACAGTCAACTAATCTAAGAATGGTGGCGAAAGCCCAACACACTCTGGCTAGGCTTGTAAATATTTATATATATATATATATATATATATATATATATATATATATATATGGCCGTTCAGTGATATCTGTACTGTATAATGTTAAATGTGCCATATGACTTGCTCAGACATATTTTTGTATTTATGTCTTCCAGGGATCATGGCCCACCACATCAACTCAAGTTACAGTAGGGCTGAAGATGATATCATCACTAGCATCATGATTCAGCAATACCTTGTGCTATTTTCACGAATCAGCCAGGACTAGCAGGAGTGTACTGCAATGTGGCAAGATCTTGTCCGCAGGGTCAATAAGGTAGGCCTGCAATGTTGTGTCCATGTATGCATTGTGTTCCAGGGGGAAGGCCATCACCGAATAACAAAACACATGCATCAAAGCCATGTATATTGTTAGTAACAAGGATTGGCCACACTTGCACTGCATGCTGTTGAGCAACCCATGTCCTGCATGCTGACAGGTGTGATATGACTGGTTTGCTTGTGATAATGTACTCCACCATCACCTGCTATTGTGTATGTTCTGTGTTTGCTGGTGTTGTGTGTGTCTGTTTTCAAGAGGAGTGTAGTTTTGTGTGTGTGCATGTGGTCTGAAGTCATGTTCAGGTCTTAAAGTGTGTTTCCTGTTTTCCTCTCACAGGTGGTGAGGTGGGGCTGGTTCAGTACAGCAGGGAACCTGATGTCACTGAGAAAGACAGTGACCATGAGGATAGATGTGTTGAGGCACAGGCAGGTTTGTCAGGGTCTGTTGTTGGGCCACCAATTGATAGTACACAAGTCTCCACCCCATCCATGCACACAATCATACTGCATGTACATCCATCATCACCATTGCCCTTAGCTGAGGGACAGTGTACGGTTGGCACTGGCCAGGACAGTGTGGTATCTATGGCCCATATATCAGGACACAGCAGCCATAGCCAGATGTCTGGAATGGTACCACATAGGCAGATGCTCAGGGGTTCTCGTCAGAGCACTGCTGGTCATCATGCCCCTGGCAGACATGCTATACCTCTTTCTACCACACACATGTTCCAGGCTGTCATGGAGGCACAAACATGAATGGAGCGGTACACCAGACAGGGGCTAAGGGCACAGAGGGCTCATTACACTTCTGTAAATGACAGTATTCGTGACCTAGCAGGTGCCATATGTAACTACACTGAGGTCATTGATAGACGTTGGGGTGAGACATTGGATGTCCTCCACAATGTCATGTCCATGTGTCAGGACAGTGCGGGATGGTTGAGACGTTGACGTGGATGTATGCCAGCAACATCAGCAGCTGGAGGTCACCGTGGATGTCCAGCAAGTCACAGCCACCCCTGTAGTGCCAGTACCAGCCCCAGCAGTGTTGGGGGGGCTGTCCATAGACCGTCCTAGTAGACCATGTGCACGTGGCTCTGGCCAGTCCCAGCAGGGAACTGGATTCAGTGGACATTTGTCAACCTCTGAGGATAGTACCCAATCTGGATTAGTACCTGATACTATCTGTAGCACCCCTGCCAGGCACAGGTTATGTATCCGTGGCCAGAAATGGTGATCGGTAACGCCTGCCAGGTACAGTCTGTTGCTGTCTCACAAATCCCCATATATGGCAGCCACATGGTGGAACTGTGTGCAGCAGACACATACACATAAACCAGAAACCTAGCACAAACATATACCCGCACACATGACATCAACATTGGCCCATAACAGCACTCATGGCCCTCACACACACACACTCACACACGCATGTCGATTGTATGTCTCAGTGTAGGCCTTTGGCAAACCAACACACCTTGTGCATATGATGAAACCTGTGCTACCTCCTGTCATCTGTAACATTGATGCAGGAACAGGCTAACATGGTGCTGATGCACAGGGTGACTTTAATAAAGTATAGCAATGGTTGGATGTGTAGCATGTTGTCAGCAGTAAAGTGTAATGATATCCTTGAAGGTGTAGCTGAGCAGGCATGATGCATTAAAGCTGTAATTAGCAATGTTGTATTGTTTTCACCAGTGTTTATTCCAATTGTGTTTTGTTTACCCATGTGCCACTTGGCTGATGAGTGTAGTTGTGTCAGCATTCAGCATGCATTATACAGTGGACAGTAAGTGTGGGGTGTGTGTAACACAGGTTTGCAGGTGTCCATTTGTGAACATGGTGGAGGTGCACTGTCTGCTTGTACATGCATATTGGACACATGGGCAGGGTGACATGCCCTGTATTGGCCAGTGTTAACACTCCATAGTTTCTATTGGTGGCCAGTATGCATTGTACTACACACATTTTGGAATTGGAGTATGCATGTGTGTTGACACTGTGCTGTGGGTGATGCTGCTGTTGCCATCTGTCATTGGTTTGCATTACTAAGGTTAACACTGTCCCAGCTGCATAATCCTTCAGTAATGCACACTGTTCACCTACAGGGTTGCATGGACCATGCTATCACAAACACAAGAAATTATCACTTATACAGTAAAAGTGCATTAGTCTCATGGACCCCTGCCATAAACTAAATATATAATAGAAGGTGTGAAGTTGTACCAAAAAAGAGTTACTTATCAAGAAGAGATAACCTCTCTGGTCAGTATCATTGGGAAAATACAAGCCCACAATAATCATACAAAGCAAGCTTCAAAATACAGATTAGCAAGTATTTCAAAGACAACACTAAAGCTTTCTTTAGTGTTGTTTATAATCTATAGGGGAAATCTCAGATCGCGTCACAGTTAATGTAAATGGTCACAAAGTACACTTATCTGACTGACATTACCAATTTCTTGTCAGACAGTTTGAGTGCAGAATTCACCACCCTGTCATTACACAAGGGCCACATTTCCAGACCTGAAGAATGTAAAACCTGATGATTCACAGACACTCTAGTTAAAACATCTCTTTACCAAAGTCCAAACCACAGTGGCAATGGTACTGGACAGTGTCCCTGGCTGTGTCATACACAAGCTGACATATGAAGTCACCACTCACCTAAACACTCTGTTCAGATGCAGCCTCTATACAGGTTACATACTTGTGGAATGACGCACAGTAATGGTGTTCACAGTCCACAAGGGTTGAGCTACAACTTCTTCTTCTTCTCCTTTCGGATGCTCCCATTAGGGGTCACCACAGTAGATCATCTGTTTCCATTTCTTCCTGCCCTATGCATCATGCGCTGTCACACCATCCTCCTGCATGTCCTCTCTCACCACAGCCATAAACCTCATCTTAGGCATTCCTTTTTTCCTGTTACCTGGCGACTTCATCCTTATTATCTAATACACAATATACTCTGCATCCCTCCTCAGCACATGTACAAACCAATGTAATCCTGCCTATCTGGCTTGGTCTACTAACCTTCAAACCTGGGCTGACCCTGTAATATACTTATTCCTAATGTTGTCCACCCTCATCACACCCAGTGCAAATGTCAACATAAACTGATTAAGGGTAAAGCTACAACAGAACCTGGAATCTCTCACCCTATAAGCCAGACAAATGTTATCTGGAAAGCTATGGGGCATAGCATTATGGAACTCATTAACAGAGACATTATGAACCTGCAAACACTGCACCATACCCACTTAGGTTCTCTAAAGGCCAGATTAAGGCTCCTATACCTAGTAGACTTCAAGCCAGTTAACAAGGCTATAGGTGAGGGAGGGGAGGTCCACACAGCCAAGCTATAGCTCACCAGCAATTCATACCCATCCCACATTCTGGTATTATACATAACCTCAACAGACTGACCATAAACAATTGTTAGATAATGGAGTGACAACTGACGCACAGATGTAGGACACACAGTAACATTTGCAGCCTCCATGTACAATTCTATGCCAGTAACAAGTGGTATTCACCTGTACTCAGTCCTGGGACCACTCCTGTTTGGCATTTAGCTTTCTTAGGTACAAGCAAACACAGTAGGGATATGTCTGCCCATGTTTGATGAAAATGCATACTGTGGGCTATACTTTATTCTCCAGATGACACACACATCCTCAAAAAGGGTATCATAGAGACAGATACCTGGTGTCAAAATCATGCTATAAAGCTACAAGCCAAAGAAAGCATAGTTATCCACTTTTAGAAAACAAAGTATCCCCAGAGTACCACATAGGTAGTAGCCCCCAAAATGTGGAACAGGTACTAATGTATACATAGAGCCATGTGTTTAGTCATCTCTCCTTTGATAATCACATTACCAAAGGGTTTTGGAAATCCCTCTGTGGAGCACATAAGCAATAAAGGGTTTGCATGCAGATCCACAGAGGTTGTTGCACACCTATAATGATTAGTCATCTTTGCCAGACTTTGCTTGCTTTGGAACAGGGTTCAAATATACCTCAAGCATAAACCCTCACTCACACTCTTCAACAGAAACCATGATGAGTGGATGTGAAACAGAAGACATAGCCCAGGGATCACTGCAGTGGCTAGTCTTGTCACAAGCATACAGAAGTGACCTAAGGTCTGGAAAGCTCCAGCATGCTCTGTCAAAGATAACAGATGCTTTCATGGAGAAAGCAGAGTACCCAGCTATGAAATAATTGAGGTCTCATGTATGTATATGGCTTTGCCCCACAGCTAACTTACATGTGTTATGCACATACAGTTTTCATTGTGATATGTCATACACTAGAAAAATCAAAACCCACTCCACATTGACCAGTGATGTCACACACCTGGCACACACACACACACACACACACACACACACACACACACACACACACACACACACACACACACACACGCACACACACACACACACAATTCGCAAGTGTGGGATTCAAACTTCTACCTAACTACATTATGATACTACAGCAGTATGAATTTACATGACACACTATACACATAATTTCACCTTCCCACAGGTATATTTGTAGGATGGTGACATCATCAGACTTGACAAAGATGAGTATATCACTTTCAAGGGGTATGAGTAGTCTCCAAAAAGGGCGCTCCCTCCTCAGCGAAATCCACACACAGTTGGTAAGTGCAGGATTCAAATCCCTACCTAATGACATTTTGACACTACAGCAGCACGCATTTACACAACGCGCTATGCACATTACTGGGATTTCACTTTCCCACATGTATATTTGTAGGATGGTGACATCATCAGACTTGACAAAGATGAGTATATCACTTTTAAGGGGTGTGAGTAGTCCCCAAAAAGGTTGCTACCTCCCCAGGAAGACACACACAGTTAGCAAATGCAGGATTTAAACCCCTACCTAACTACACTATGATATTATAGCAATATGCATTTACATGACACACTATCTACATTACTGTAATTTCGCCTTCCCACAGGTATATTTGTAGGATGGTGACATCATCAGACTTGACAAAGATGAGTATATCACTTTAAAGGGTGTGAGTAGTCTCCAAAAAGGTTGTTCCTTCCCCAAGGAAGACACACACACACAGCTGGCAAGTGCAGGATTCAAACCCCTATATAACTACATTATGATACTGCAGCAGTACACTTTTACACAACGCATTATACATATGACTGGGATTTAACTTTTCAACAGGTATATTTGTAGGACAGTGACATCATCAGACTTGACAAAGATGAGTATATCACTTTTAAAGGGTGTGAGTAGTGTCCAAACAGGTTGCTCTCTCCCCAGGGAGAGACAGACACACACATACACAGTTGGCAAGTGCGGGGTTCTTAATCCAAACCAAGTACTTCTTTACACTTCAGCAAGCAATATGGAGTTGCAGGGTGCAATACAGACATTACTTGCTGACAGTGTGCCCAAAGGATTTTTTCAAATTTGCTAACCTCAGCAGGCTTATCATACTAGGTGTATTGTGAGTGTATTATATGCATAGGCCATGACCATATTTATATGGGTTGATGCACCACATGCTGGCACACAGAGGGTTAAACTGGTGGCTAAGCTCTGTCAACCCAATACTGGACAATACAGTCAAGAGGAGTAGGGTCATACAAGCACAACACCAACAGTCTCACATAGACCTACAACATAAGCACCAGCAAAACACACACATAAATACACATTACCATACTCAGAAAATACAAATATTAATCTGAAAAAGAGAGAGTGTCCTCCTAAGCAGACAAGCAAGCAACATGCACCTCCAAGCACATGCCAAAAAACACATAATACACCAAAGCAGTGTACCTCACAACAGGCCCTAAGGCAAAATAACATACCCAACACACTAGTAATAGGTGACTCCATAGTCAGGCACACAGATGTTCCACTCACTAGGCTGGACAAGGGGAAGGTTACTGTCAGTTGTCTGTCAGGTGCTATGATCCGCCACATAACACAAGCACTTAGATCACTCCAGAACAGGTACATATATGATGCGGTCTTTGTACATGATAGTGTGAATGATCTGAGACATACCTCCCATTACAACATGACAAGAGATATATAGTAGCTGAATGATCATATAGCCCAGGCTGGTATGACCCTGACCTTGAGTAGCATCTTACCTTCACCTACATGATACTGCAATATAACAGAAAGATGATAAACTTCAACAATTGGCTGAGCTTCTGGTGTCATTCAAAGGTTATCCAGTCTCTGTCTGCCTGGGATGACATGATAGACATGCCTAGTTGCTTCACTAGATATGGTTTGCACCTGTCACCCCTATGCTTCTGAATACTGGCCAAGGCTCTTGCTGTCCCCATATTACCTTTTTTGGGCAACCCTCAATGGTTCATAGGTTCGTAGGTTCATAGGTAGGTACTAGGCATTTGGCCCTGGGAACTATACAAGCCCAGCCTAAAAAGGTACCCTGGCTTTTGCCACCTAAGAAAATTATTTTCCTGTGCCACTGTCGAGCAGAGCCACAGAGGTGATCCCTGGGGTGAATTTCCTATTTCCCATCCAGTCATCAAGATTTATCTTGAAGAGTGCTAATGAGGAGCTTTGTTTGATATATATAGGTAGTTTATTCCGGAGTATGGGAAGTC
Organism: Protopterus annectens; assembly: GCF_019279795.1. Taxonomy (NCBI): domain Eukaryota; kingdom Metazoa; phylum Chordata; order Ceratodontiformes; family Protopteridae; genus Protopterus; species Protopterus annectens. The sequence goes on from NC_056733.1 coordinate 268,812,425, forward strand.
TCTGGGACAGGAATCTATCCCTCCGGCATGTTCTGTTTATTGAAGTGACAAGGCTTAGGTCCCTAGAGCATGTAGCTTGGAGGGATTAGGATTTCTTTAAGTGGAGTATGTCCAACAACTCTGGGTTTGACATAGCTTTGTATGTTAGGCAGAGATCACCTCTGAGTAGGCGATATGCGACGGAGTAAAGCTGAAGTTTGAGACGGTCTGTGTACGGCATCTGTTTGAGGCCGGTAATCCTCCTTGTGAGGTATTTCTGCGGCCTTTCCAGTTGTTGTAGATGTCTTGTGAGGTGCATACCAAAAGGGGCATTGTACTCTATAATAGGTCTAATGAGTGATGAGTAGAGGGGAACAATGACCTCTTTTTTTCTGGATGAGAAACCTTTTGTAATAAGGTGTGCCACATAGAAGGATTTCCTGACCACTGTGGCAATATGATTATCAAAGGAGACACTACTGTCCACCTGTGTCCCAAGGTCTCTTATCACACTTTTAGTGTTAAGTATACTACTGCCTATGTTGTAGTTCATGGGTACAGAGTTTTTACCAAAGGGGATGACAATGCACTTTTTGGCATTGAGCTTGAGGCTATGGCTTTGACACCAGGCATCTATCTCAGTGAGGCCCTTTTGTATGATGTCCACCTCGTTAGGAGTTTCGATTATGGTTCCTAGTTTGCAGTCATTTGCGAACTTCATTAGCCAAAGACCTTCTGTGTTAGCCTGTACTTCAGAGAAGTAGATACCAAACAGGAGAGGACCTAGGACTGAACCCTGTGGTACTCCACTTGTCACTGGTCTGAAGTCGATTTTGGAGTCTGCTACTTTCACAGTGTGGGTTCTGTCAGTGAGCCAGTTGGCAACCCATCTTGTGACATAGGGATTTATACCTAGTTTAGTGAGTTTATCAATAATTCCAGAGTTGGGGATGGTGTCAAAAGCCTTGGCAAGATCTAGATACAGGCTGTGTAAACCACCTTACCCTTGTCTACGGCTTTGGTGACTTCTTCAAAGAAGTCTATCAGGTTTAGGAGACATGATCTGCCTTTTACAAACCCAAACTGGGTGGGGTCCAGAGTTTGGAGATTACCAATGTCTTGGGTTATAAGTTCCATGATGATACGTTCCATGGCCTTGCAGACCAGGCTCATCAGGCTAATGGGGCGGTAGTTCCCGAGGTCCATGGTGGCTTCCTCCTTGCTGAGTGGGATAACTGTCACTGTGCACCATTCAGCAGGCACAAAGCCTGAAGTGAGACTATGATTGAACATGGTACTTAGGTGGGGTGCCAGTTTGTTCTGTAGTTCATGTAGAACGCAGCCTGAGATGTTGTCTGGTCCCATGAATGCTGTGTTCCTGGCTTTGGAGAGTAGGGTTTTTATCTGTGCAGCCGTGATTACAGGAACTTTGCATTCTACTGGTATAGAGATGGGCTCTTTAATGGGTGAGAGGGGTGTAAAGTTAGCACTGAACCTATCTGCTAGGATGTTGGCAATATCAGTTGGGTCTGTATATTTAGTGCCATTGTGCTGCAACTCAGAGCAGATCTGAGTGTTGCCATTGAGATTCTTGACATAGCTATTGAATGCTTTGTGGTTGTCTTTAGAATCAGTTGCAATTTTATTTTCATAACTAGCTTTGGAGGATTTTATCAGGGATCGCAGCTTCTTGCTGAGGCTGACCAGGAAGCTCCTACACTCATGGGGTTTTACTCTCTTTTGCAGCAGTTTCTTCCTTCTGTTGTACAGTTTGTTTATGGCAGGGGACCACCAGATTGGCTTCCTTTTTTTGGAGGATAGTGTCTTGGTTCTGTTTGGGATAGCACAATCCATGCACTCATGTAAGTGCTTATAAAGTGCAATTGTGTAGGATTCAGTAGTCATAACTGTATTGTCCATCTGCATGGGTGTCATGAAGTTCATCACTTCTGTCTTAAGAAGCATGAAGTTGGCTTTGGATAAATATTTTACCGTGGTTTCCTTAATGGGGGGTGGGGGCAGAATGTGAATATTTAGGGTAATTAGCTTATAGTTGGATCGGGCCAATGAGGTGTTGACTTCAGGTGTGGAATACTGGTCAATCAGGACAAACCAAACCCCGTAACCAACACAAATAACCACAAAGTGAGCTAAATGCTACTCATTGCCAGAAGTCTCAGCCTCCAAATGCACACACTCCAGGCACTTCTCAGCATGGAGAATATTGAGCTTGGGTTTACTTCAGATAGAGCATATACATCAGTTCTGCATTGGACATGGACCTGTCTGTTGGCCAGAGATCGCCTGAGTAGACGGTATGCAACAGAGTACAGACTGAGCTACTTCAGTCTTGTTGCATGGGGCAACTGTTTGAGGCCAGTAATCCTCTTGTTGAGGTACTTCAGTGGCCTTTCCAGCTGCTGAAGGTGCCTCATTAGATTCATCGCAAGTGTGTCGTGGTACTCTCTGATGGGTTTGATGACTGATGAGTAGAGGGAACCTCCTTTGACCTGCATGCAAAGACTTTGACAATTTGTGGGAACACATAGCATGATTTTCTAACCACTTTGTGAATGTGTTTCTGAAAGTAGAGATGACTATCCACATGTGTCCATAGATCCCTTATTATTATCTCCATATTTAGGGTGTTGGCACCTATGTGGTATTTGTATGACTGTAGCTCGAGGCCATAATTTTCACACCACATCTGTCTGACTGAGACCCTTTTTAAGGATGTCTCTGTTGTTCCAAACATCAATTATGACAACCTTTTTGCAGTCATCCACAAACTTTGATAACCATAGCCCTCATGTGTTTGACTGTACTTCTGAATAGTATACACCAGACAGGAGGGGTCCCAGGACTGAGCCATGGGGGACAGCAGTGGTTACCAACTTACAGTCCAACAGGGAGACCACAATTCTAACCCTGTGGGATCTATCTGTGCCCCAGTTGGCAATCCATCAGATGACATATGTGTTTATGCACAGGTTGTTGATTTTGTGGATACCTGTGTGGGATGTTGGAAAAGGGCTTTTCAAGGTGTATGTAGGCTGTGTGGAGTTCATGTCATTAATGTATGTCCTGGGTAACTGCCTTGCAAACTGTCTAGCAGGTTTAGGGACCATGATCTGCCCCTGACCAAACCAAAATGGGTAGGGTTGGGTGTTTGTAGGCTCCCAATAGCTCTGTTTATGAGTTCAATAATGATGGACTCCATGGCCTTGCAGATCAGACTTATTAGGCGTATAAGACAATAGTTCCCATGGTCTGTTGTGCACCAACACTTGTGGAGTGTGCCTAATGTTGCTGTAACCCATTCAACAGTTTCATATCCTGTACAGAGGGTGAGTCTCAACAGACTGTTCAGGTGCAGGGTCTGTTTGTTTTGGAGTTCACATATGACACAGCCAGGGACACCAAGTCATCCCATAGATGCCGTGTTTTTAGGTTTGGATAGAGCTGTTTAACCATTGTATATATGATTTCTGGGTTTTCACAATCTCCAGGTATGATAATGGGCTCTTTTGTCAGTAAGAGTGGGGTAAATATGTATGAACTTGTCTGACAAGATGTTAACAATGTCAGTCGTGTACATGTATTCGTTTACACTTTGCACTAACTCAGAACATATATGAGTTTACATTGATATTTATGACATAGCTAAAGAAAGCTTCATGGTTCTTTATGGAATCTTTGGCAATATTTTTGGTAGAGCTTGGCTTGGATAATGTTAGGAGTGCTCATTGTTTCTTGATGATACTGATCGGAGATTTATTGATCTTCTTTGCATTTTAACTTTCTTTGAACAACTTAAGTACTTGTATTACATAGTTCGATTAAGACATGGGTCCAATATATTATATGGGTATGTTTTCATATCCCTGTGTGCGCAAGCCAGGACTGGTGAATAGTGACATGTGTCTGGAGTAAGAACTGCAACTGCCAGATATGTGTGGCCCACTGCTGTACTCAGAAATGGCCTAAGTGTGTGAGCATGCCCAGTATGACCTTTCAGTATGTTGCTGACTGAAATTTGCTAAATTTGTTCAAGTGTGTGAGCATGCCCACTATGGGCATATATACTATATGTGTGTGAAAAATCAAGTTGGTTTTTACTTCAGGGCTCACCTTTGTGTTGTACATCGACAGGAAGCACACTGTGCCTGCAGGGCTTCCATGAGTCAATTTGCATAGACTGATCAACATTTCTGCATACGGGGGGGGGGGGCAGCTATTATTTGTACATTTCTACCCGGGGGGGGCACACCTGATTGTTACTCTGGGTGTACATAGGATGAGGGGTACACCTGACACTTATACACATTTGCTAGGCCTGCACTCCATTTCAGTCTGTACTGTTGCCTATCGTACTGGCTTGAGGCATACCACTGTACTACAGACCTTAGCTTCCAATTACACGCATATTAGTTTGTGACTTCATAGCCTACCCAACCCACATCACACTGCCTGGCCTGCTGTTATCTGTCTGCATAGGCCTGGGGGGAGGTTACCCATATGCCTCTTCAGAGGGCATGATACAGCATTTCTTTTTTGTGTTTGCGTTTGTCTACAATTGCTCTGCTGGCTGTGACTGTTAGGTATGTGACCCCCCCCCCCTCCAACTGGTATGTGTGAGTAACTTAAGTTGTGTCTGTACCAGTGAAATGCTGTCATGGCTTAGTGGTTCAGTACTGTGACTATAATGCACCATATCCTGAGTTCGAGCCCTGCCACTGCTTTTTATTTTCCTGCTGGGCAGACCTGACTGGTTAAGGAACAGTAAAGCAGGTGTGAGCGTGTTTACCTGACTTTGCCCCACTTTGTCCGGCTTTGCCCGACGTTGCTCTGGTTAGCGTGGTGCGCAGCTATGCACAGTTGTATTTAAATATGCTCAATACTGGTAAAAATGTGCTTAGCAGTGCTTTATATTGCTTAAAATAGGGCACTCATGATTCAGGTGGTGCTACAGAGCTGCCTATGTCGGATGAACATAGTACACTCTCTATACATGTTTGAAAACAGGTAGTGTCAAGTTAGGCATCCCTTTTACTGTATGTGCGAGTCAGAGAGAGGTGTCATTTTCAGGGTTCCTACTGAGTCAGTGTATGTGATATGCATTGCCTCTTTGCCAAGGCCAGGGCATACTGGGCATGCCTCCTTCTGCCTACTGGGGCAGGCTCAAGTTGTTCCTCCTCCGAGTCACACTGTGCCTGTGCAGGCCTTGGCAATGGTGGGGGGCTGTTTGGCCCTGCCCCATGCTGTTCCTGCTGCAGCTGTTTCCGCAGGATCATATTGTGTAGCATGGCACATACCATCACAATTTGGGTACATGTAGTTGGTGAGTACTGCAAGGCTCCACCAGATGTGTCCAGGCACCGGAACCATGACTTGAGCATCCCAAACACACGTTCAGTTATGTTTCTTGTTTGTGCATGTGCCTCATTATGGAGTTCTTGTTCAGGTTGTGTGTGTTTCTGATGGGTGTCATCAGCCACGGCTCCAGTGCGCATCCGGCACCCCCCACTAGGTGACCATCAGGGATGTCCCCATTGGCAAATCTCTGGTACAGCTGCGTCAGATGCCAGATGTTGGAATCATGATAGCTTCCAGGGCAGCCAGCACACACATTCATTATTATGCCCTGGGCATCGTACACGATCTGGCAGTTGATGGAGGTGAAGCCCTTGCAGTTGATGTAGACCCTACCCCACTCACCGGGTGGTGCTTTGATGCGTATGTGCGTGCAGTCTATTGCACCCACTACCTCAGGGTATTCTGCTATTTGGTGGAAAAGATGCATATTTCTGGCCAATGTCTCATGGGAATTGGGGAAATATACATGGTCACTGACATGTGCTGACATGGTATCCAGGAACTGGTGGAGTACCCTGGATGCTGATGCCTGTGAAATCCCCATCATATCACCAGTTGGTCTTTGGAAGGTACCTTCAGCTAGTATTCTTATACCAACACATACCTTGGTATCCACTGGGATGGGTTCCCCTCTGTTGGTTCTATGTGTGAGGCGTGGCTGGCACAACTCAACAATTTGCTGTAGCAGGTCTCTGTCCACCCTATAGTGCTCTACTATCTCCAGCTCATGTAGCTCCTGGTAGGTTACCCTGGGTCTGTACACTCTTCTCCGTCTCCTCACTGTGGGTTGCTCAGCAGCATTCACAACATCACCACCCTCAGCACCTTGTACATGTTGGTTTATGATAGCAAGAGCAGCCCCTAACATTTTGTCTGACTTACGCTTTTTAAGCTTTCCCTCTTTGTATACTTCAGTGTTGCAGAGTTCTTGAGAAAAAAAAGGGGGGGATGGTGTTTGCAGAGTTTAAAGTGCTGGGCTGGGCTGGGCTAGTCTGCTGCCTGTGTAATTGGCTGATTCTGATATATTTCACCTGGCAGCTCTGCTAGTTCTCCTTGGTTAACTTCCTACTACTTCTTTTCCTTCCTTTTGCCTTTCTGTTTCCACCCGGGGCAGTGCAGCGCAAACGAGCGCACATGCTCACACACGCACACGCTGTGTGCATGTTTGCAAGGAGTTTCCTATCTTTTAACAGTGTGCATCTTGGGTTTGAGGTTTTCACATAGGATAACTGTAGACAAGTCTCATGCAATCCTGAGCCACTCAGGGCAAACACGAGCCACTGTGCTCCAATTAGATTACAGCCTGTCTGACACACCACCTCTTGATGTCACCTATATTCTAGTCTTCTACTCACCTACTCCTAATCTTACACTCTTGAGACATGCCTCACATGCTGGGTAAAATTGGGATTCACTATCCTTATCCTCATTTGCATAGGATTGCCTAGTAATGCATGGTTACATCTCTCACACTGAGCTTCCCCCCCTTAGCAACCCCTAGTCAGTAGCCATGTTGTCTGCAGCCTGCCATTCACCTGCATGGCAGAATAAGCTTTTTTAGTGAAAATGCCTATTTTTGGCTTTTTTGAAATGATTTTCTTGTTTTTTAAGCACTGCATGTTTGCGTGGTGCTGCGCTATGCTTAAACATCGGAAACTGGGGAAAAAAAATAAAAGTTATATTTTTATGTTTTTAAACATTTTGCACTGCCAGTGGCCTTATATTTGGCCATTGGCATGTTTCCTCAACTGTATGCATCCTTCATTTGGAGCTGTCATAGCTCTGTTTAGCTATTTGCAGAAATGTACTCCGTTACCAACGGACTACATTTCTGCAGGTAACACTAATCTTCCACAGACAGGTTCGTGTTTGCTGGATCGCAAATTTACCTCATTTGCATGGATTTCACCAGCAAATGAGGTAATTTGCATACCATTACTGTCCATGCAAGACTAGCTTTAGCAGCTCTCGTGCACGCCCCCCTGCCGGTTGTTCCTGGATCGCACGGCAGACATATTGCCTGTTTGACATCATACACTAGTCTACAACTTCATGCAAGCTTTTGAGAATCCAGGGGATGCTGAAAAAAATGCCTTAATGCTGCATGATATTTCAACATGGTTGGATTTCAGTCACATTTTTGAGCACAGCTATAGTGTGATAATTTCATTTACCTTACTGATGTATGATGGGTGTTCCTGCATTCTAGGCAATATACATGCTAATGTGAAAAATACACTCCTGTAACAAATATTAGATGCATTTCATTTCATAAAACAGAAAAAGTAATCAACATACCTCTCTCCCTCCTCTACTCCTCAAGCCTGTGCATCTGCTTGATGCACAGCGTCTGATTCCTGGTGTGGTCTTCATCACTTGAAAAACGAAAAGAGCAACTATGAATGATGTATTTCTCAAATAACAGTGATATATATTTCTCAGGGCAGTTTCTAGACAATTTATTTCTGAAGAACATCAGATAATCACCATTCACATTTGTCAAGGTTACATACAGGTTTTAACATTTTGAAGACAGATTGGAGAACAAAAGATTCAAGCCTGCAACTACAATGTACCTCTAAACTCTAACCTTGCCAATTATCTGGCTAGATAGCTAATCCAGCATGACTGCAAGTGCATGTAGGTAAAGAGTTTGCATAATATAATTCATGTCAGTACTGTGGTCAGACAGTGGGACAGTGTCATGTATCATACAGCTTCTGTTAACAGAACCATACAAGTTGTATATAAGGGACACAGTAGAGTATGTGTGAGGGCCATGATATTCCTTGGCAAAGTGCCCATCACTAAGCAAATGCATACATCTTCCCTGTTCTGTATTTCAGCTGTAAGTCTGTCCATCCCACTCAATTAAGAGATAAGGATGCTGCTGCCCTTTAACTGAACGTAATAGTTACTGATAAAACAGAACTTGATAGCACATCTAAAAATAATACCATATTGCTGAAAATATATGTCAGAAATATAACAGTCTGTTGTAAGCTTTACTAACCCTGCATTTAAAGGGATATGTGTACAGATTCAGTGAATAACCACATTATTCACAAACATGCACAAAATTTAATATCAATAAGTGGAATATACTTCTCCAAAGAAATGCTGTGGGTGAAGTAAACCAAGATAACAATTTCAGGTATGTTTCCCTTATGTGGATTGGAACCCACAGTATGCCAAAATCGAGGGCCACTCCCCACTTCCCTTACAGGCCAAGCTAACTGCATCCTCTTTTTAAACACAGGTACAGTTTTACTAACTCTGCAGTTAAAGAGCTGATGTTAGCAGAGCATTATGGATTATGGGCATATTTGTAAGAATTCAACGACTAACTCAGTTATTTGCCACCATGTACAAAATAAACATTAATATCTATTAGTGGAATACTCTTCTCTAAAGAAATGCTGTGGCTGAAGTAAACCAAGACAACAATTTCAGGTATGTTTCCCTTATGTGGATTGGAACCCACAGCATGCCAAATGAAAGTATGCCAAGCTAGCAGCCAGCATGTATTGTACTGTAATATAAACAGGTACTGCTGGTTTTTATTCAAATTCCTGTGGAGAACAGTTGAATACGAAAACTTCAAACACTTGTCCAACACTTTATTGCATAGAAATAACAGCTATCAACACATAACTGAAAACATATGTGTAAGCAGTTGGACAGGCATTCCTTATGGCTTAAGTAAATGTGACTGTATTAATAAAGTTTATTTTATTGGGAGGTATGAATTAAAGAAGTTAAGTATGAGCTTTTATTCAGACATATAATGCTGAAGTAGGCAACACTCTGGTGCTATAACGGAAAACTATGACATGCACAGTCACCAGCGGACTAGGATCTATAGGTGTCACTGATGCACAAGGACGGTGGATGTGTGAAATGATGTTGTGATATGTTGTAAATCATCTGTACATCTACAATGTTCATAAGTATGTATATTATGTTGTTGTTGTTTGCCTTTCGGCTTTTCCCGGTTAGTGGTCGCCACAGTGGAACTCCGGTCCGCTAATGATTGGCAGTAGATTTTCACGAACGCTGAGGTGCCAGCTCGATGCCCAACCTTCAACGAAGGTGCGCCCACTTACGCATGTCTTTCGAATGCCACCCAACCGTGGGGAGGACATGCAGACTCCACACAGAAGGCACTGCCTGTACTCCAGCTGAGAATCGAACGGGAGAACCTCTTGCTGTGAGGTAACAATGCTACCACTGCACCACCGTGGCTTATAAGCCATTATTAAAGAAGTTAACAGCACAGGAGTCAAACCCACACTATAAGAATAGAAGTTACCGCAGTCACTTAAATATCCCCATGAGCTAATTGTTACAACAGCTAATTAATAGTTATAAAAACAGCTATCTGATATATGTGGGACACAGATATACCTCTAATTTCCATAGGAATGCTCAGGTATACGTAGGATTGTGACACTTACTATAGGGATCCACAGGCTGTCTCCGCACATCAGTGACCCTCTAACAAATCTGTTCCTGTCATTCTGATGCAGGTCATCATACTGATGGTGAACCTGCACTCCAGTGTGGTAGATCCCTGTATGTCTTCAGTGCTCCCTCGCAATCTGGTTCCAGATGTCTATTATCACATAGTTTCTTAGCCAGGCTCCTCCAGTGCTACAGTCCAGCATACATGGTCAGCATCTGGGTGGTCTCCTGCTTTGTCCAGTTGGGCATACAGACACATTTCAGCCTCCTTGAAGTAGTGATCTCAGTCCTGCACTGGAGAATGTAGGATAAATGCAAAAACAAAAATATTCACTGAAGTCCCACTCAGTTCACAGTTAGCAATGGTCTGATCTGTAAATGTATCAAAATCATTATTTGAAAGTGGCGCCAATATCATGTAATCAGATTATTGGAAGATAACTGGCATGTGCCACATATAGTACTGTTTATCGATACCTATTGGGTGTTTATGCAGTACACCTGGGTGTTACGCCACATGTACCCAATTTATGTGGAGGTGCGCAAATGGGATTCCAAAACCTAGAATTTTAATGAACCTCATTAATTATATATAGCACAAATGGTACTTAAAGATGGGTGCACATTAGGTGATTTAGAGTGAGAGGTACATTTACAAGTGGCAGCATTTCTGTTTTGATTATTATTACATCTGTTAAAGTTAGTAATTATCAGAAGTCCCTGTTTAAATTTATTGTGATTGAAAATGTTAGCTTTAACAGCACTTGTAAGTTACTGGAATAATATTTGATTGATCTTTATGCATACAGGTGTTGCTATTGCAATTAATTGGTTTCTTTCCTATATGCAGTTGTACAGACAGAATTACACTGCAAATGTGAACAGTATATAAAGACAGATTTATGGATCATCCATACGTCTTACCAGTAATTTCTTACATTCTGTGGTGTAAGTCATTATTATCTGCAACACTGCAGTGAGATATATGTGTTGCATGTCTTTAATGATATCCAGCATGTGATACAAGAATGTTGTCATGATCTGTGTCACATGTCTCTTCTTTTAGCACATCAACTATCTGTATACTCCATTAGCCCATCCACTGATCATAGTGTGGGATGTGATATGTCTCAGTATGGTAGCATGGCCCCTGGCACACAGGACTTTCACATGTTGATAGTGTCCATCCAAGATGGTGACAGTGATGTTGATTCAGCTGTAGCCTCATATGTGGAAGGAACTTTGTCTGGCCACTTGAAGCATGATAGGACATTGGACATTGAACAGGATGAGGATGTTGAATGACAGACTCAAGTTGAGACTGATGCTGCTGCTGATGATGATGATAGTTCCCCACAACACTGTGAAATAGGGCATCACAGTAGCTGTGGACAGGCAGATGATCTGTATGGCCAGGTGTCAGAGGGTGTCCACCTTATGCTGCAGGCAAATGAATGTTCCCAGCAACATCATTGACCAGATATCTGTTCACTTACACATGCCACAGATTGTGTGGCGCACCAGCTACGTGTGATGCATGAAGAAAAGGAGTGCAGACGTGGTGAGGTAATGGTCCATTGACAACCCAAAATGACAGTATGGTAGCTGAGGCATGGCCAGTAGATACCCTGGCCTCTACAGCACTACAGCAGTGCTATAGTACAAGCAGGGTTCTGCATGCCCTGACTGTGCTCAGCCAATTGCAACATGGGAGAGGCAGGCCATGTCTCTGCAAAACCACCATTGCTCATCATGCAAAAGTATCCATGGTCCAACATGCACACAGTTCCATTGATAGCCCATCTGCTGTAGTCCCACCAGTCAAAACAATACCTTCAACTCAAAGTCATGCTCCCTCACTTCAAGACGGTGTTGTCACCCCATCAATCTCCTCTGTGGAGCAACCTGGCCAAGTGATTCTGTACATGGTAGGGGCAGACCAGAACATGGTGTGAGACATGAGTGAGGCCAGCATAGACTGTGTTAGAGTGAGTCCAACAGTTTCATAAACATAGCTGACACCTTGTATTATATTACTAGTTTATTTTGATATATATTTTCTGTAGCTATTAAAAGTTTTGCATCATGTCCTGTGTTGTTTCTCTTTTTTTCATGTTATTATATTGTGGAGATAGGAATGTATTGCACTGATGTGTGTCCCTTATTTTTCCATACACTAATACAGCAATCTGAGTGTGTATGTATACCTACGTCAGTTGTGCCCTCAGTTGATGATTCCTGTTGTGATAGATTGCATATGTTCGAAATGTTATATATTATGATTCTGCTGTATTGTTTGAAGCTCAGTGGGTACATGTAGTGAGTAATTACCATTAGATGCAATCCAAGCTGCTGTGGTGAGGCAACACCTGAACATCAGTGTTTAATCTGTGTACTCATGTATGTGTGACTTGTTATGACTCACAGTTGTGGGACAGATGCTGCCATGTTGCCTAAGCTTGCACTTCTGGTCACACCCTATGTTGCCTATGCCTGTATATTCTGCCCCCTACATCCTCCTACTCATCCTCTGATACCTGGGGGGATGTCCTCTTCAGACATCTGGGGTTCTTGGGGTAGTTCACCCTCACCTGCAGCTGGAACACTGACATGTGCCCTGTTTTGGAGACTAAAGCACTTTTGGTCAGAATGGATATTGTTGTGAGGGCTATCCTTAACTTGCATCCTAGTGTTGTTCCTGTACTTTACTCAATAGCAGTTCTTCAGGTATTACACCTTGCTGGAATGCAGCCCTGAGCCCACTTTCCCTCCAAACAGCAGCATCATGGACACTTCCAGGGAGTGTTGCCATGATGTTTGTTATGCTGCCATCTGCTGCGCACACAACCTGGCAGTTGATGCATGGCCAGCGCTTTCTGTTTATGTACACCAGACAGTGAGTTCCTCCCACCTGGGTACAATGTATTAACAAAAGATAGACTATCCAAAAAAGGGGGTGGGTAGCATTACTTTAAAAAACAACCTAAAAATGTGTACTGTTAATCCTCTGATCCCTTCCCTCAATACTTCTAAACTTCTCCTAGCCAAACTCAAACTTAGCAACAAAAATCAATCAATGTTATCAATGTCTTTATACCACCAGGCAACAATATTCCCTCCCTAGAATCCCTCCTACACTGGGTTAATCAAAATCTTCCTCAAGAAACCATCATCCTAGGTGACTCTAATATTGACTGGAACATTTGCTCAGCCACTAACCCCACCAACCATATTAATCTCTACAACTTCTCCCAAGTCATTCAATTTAGCACTAGGCTAGTAAATGCTAAAATCAAAGAAAGTCTCCTAGATTGGATCTTGATAAGTAAGACCAGTACTCCATATCAAGCAGGAGTCCTTCCGGACACCCTTAGTGACCACCAACCCACCGTCTTACTAAAATACAAAATCCATGCAAACTCTACCCCACTAATACAAACTACCCAGAACAAAAATAACTTTGACCTAAACAAATTCAAACTTGAACTAAAATACCATAATTGGAACATACTAAAAGAAGTAGCACTAGAAGAAGCTGTAATCCAATTCAGCAACACTTTTCTAAAAATCCTAGATGCCCATGCCCCACCTTGAACCACAAAACTCACAATGAATACTGCCCCCTGGATCACTAAAGAGATTAAAAATAAGATTGCTCAAAGGAATAGAGCTTGGTATCACTGGAGAGCCACAAAAAACTACAGCAACTAGAGAACAATTCCAAAAACTTAAATACGAAACCCAAAAAAACTATTCTCCAGGATAAAACTAATTATTTCCTACTTGTAAACCACCCCTCAATATCCCATCACTTCAAACACTTCTCCACCCTTACCACTATTCCAAACCTCTAAGATCCAGCACCAAGAATCTACTCCAAATCACCAAATCCAAAAACACAGGAGGAGAAGCTCTATTTTCCTGCCCCATATCTAAACTTTGGAACAATTTCCCCACTGCCATAACTCCCCTCCCCTCCTGCAATCATTTCAAAACTGGCCTCACATCACACTGAAATAATCACTGGCTGTGCCCTTGCTCAAACCCTGACTAGTCCATCATCCTCATCCCCTCTAGGTCTTTTCCCTCTTCCATACATGGATTACTCAACTTACCTCTATAAGCTGTATGCAATGTTAATTATCCTAGTTTACTATGCTCGTGCTAGTAATGTAGCCTATTAATACTGTTCTAACATCAAATTGTTTTTCTAATCTAATTTTTTTTATTATTGTCTACTTTTTTACTAACCTCTCACATACTGTATGTGATCACCTTTATTATTGTATTTGAAATGTATGTCACAAATACACTGTGGAGCTTTTCTCCCCAGGCCTCTGCTGAAAACAGATCTGTGCCCAGTCAGATTTTCCTGGTAAACAAATGTAAATAAATAAATAAATAAAATAAATAAATAATCTATAAAATGGTTTCCTGTTGCACTCAGTATCTTTATAAAAATATTCCTCAAATTTTCCTTGATCTTTTCTTACTTTATGTTTTTCTGTCCAGCTTGTTTTGTTTACTTTTCAAAGTTGTAGTTCAATCTCTTTTCCGCTTCTTATATTTTTTGTCTCTCAGTTTAGTCAGGTGTCTTGTTCTTAAGCAAATATAGCCAACTGATATTGTATGTCTAGATCCTGATGGTAAACATTTTTTTATTTTTTTGCATTCAAAAAATTTCTCGTTCAAAACTTTCCCGATTCCTACTGCAGTTCTTTTTTATCTGAACACATCATTCCAGTTAGTTTTACTGACTGTTTTACTTCCATATAATCTGTTATTAATCGTCTGTGCATTGAATTAGATTTCAGGTTGGTAGAATTATCTAGCAAGAAATTAACCTTTATAAATCTATGATCACTGTATATCAATGTTGGTAAAACCTGACACGAAGTAACAATAATTTCTTTAGGAGCAAAAACAATGTCTAGTATGTTCTGTTCCCTGGTAGGCTTTTTATAATCTAAAGCAATTGTTGTTCCTGAACATATGCTGTGAATAATTTCCTTACTAATGCTGTTGAATCAGTATTTATTCCAGTCTGTTACTGGTAAATTTAAGTCCACAGCTATTATTACCCCTGCAAAAAAAGTATCCTTCAGACGTGGCAGATTTTAGCTTGTTGTATACAAGTTCTAGCATGTGCGTATCTTTATAGATACAGAGAAGAAGCACCATGATTGATAACATGGTGATCTTTGGCAGCTGGTTTGATTATTGAGATGTTCTAGAGGGTGTAATACCTTCCTTTTGCTTCTGCTGCATTCTCAGTCATGAAGACGGGATCATTACTGATATAATTAAGGACAAAAGGCAACCTGTAGACATTAGAAGCAGACGTTTCTTAATTGATGTTATTTTATTAGCAACATTACCCTATACTCCCAATTGTTTTCAAGTAACAAAGCTTCTTACCTTCATTTGATTATAATGCTGCCAGAAGTAATTTGTTACCAAGAAGACAAGACCAGTAATACTGACAGCATTATAATTAACTGGAGGATGAGCTGAGTTATGTCAAAACAAGAGTGAGGCATTATAAAGTGACAACACTATTAAGTTCAAGTCTTCCTGCAAAGAAGTCGCAGAATGAAGTAAGTTGCACCTACACATAATGGCATCTCAACCTCTTAGAGTAAGATGTCTGGACAAAGCCAGAAATAATGGGGGCACAAAGGCCAAAAAAAGAGCGATCATTTTTAAATATTCTCTTACAAACATAGACAGTTGATAGAATAACAGGTTTTGCATTGCCATACATTTTCTGAAGGTATAAAGTCTGCAAGTCAAATATTTGTCATTATTTTCTGACTCCATTCCTCAACGATTTGCTGATGATTTTCCAGAAAACCACAATTTTATGAGAAAGAGACCAAACATTTGAAGCAAAAATGTGGACATTCTGCGAAAATATGTGCAGTTGAGAGGTATGTGCTGCAAACTGTACATGTGAGGTCTTTTTTGAATGTTTATGTGTGTGTGTGTGTGTGTGTGTGTGTGTGTGTGTGTGTGTGTGTGTGTGTGTGTGTGTGTTTATGTGTTTATGTGTGTGTGTGTGTGTGTGTGTGTGTGTGTGTGTGTGTGTGTGTGTGTGTGTGTGTGTGTGTGTGTGTGTGCACGTGCTGAAATCCCTGAGTTTGCACAGGTTTCATTGGAAAGGTAGACATTCTTCAAAGCTTTATTGTAAAACCTGCTCTACTAAGCACCAAAAGTTTTGATATTCTGATTTTCTGTATGGCGTGACAGATGCCCCACCCCACCCCCACTTATTAAAAGGGAGCTGGATTTTCTAATTTTCTATATAGTTATATAATTTTTTACAGTTAACTTCATAATCATTCCTGAATTTATTCAGTGCTTTCTGTTTAAGCAGCATTTGCCCATAGTACCTTTTCATCAATTTAATTTCATGTTGGTGTTAATTTACTTCTGCATAGAGCAATGATTTATGAGTCTATATCAGTTCATCAAAATCTGCTTACATCAAAATGCTATTCATCGAACCGACAAACTTCCCTTCATCGAACGTTCAAATCAGCGAATGTTTTTCCCAGGTGAGGAAACTAGTTGGCCAATATATGGAAATTTGCCCTTTTCTCCAGTGTAGTGCAATCTCGGACTTTGTATATATAAGTGGGTGGTGGGGGGCATAGCCCCCCCCAGTTTGTTGGGTTTAATTTAATGTATTTGCATGTCAGTTAGTGTGCTGGCCAACTAGTTTCCTTACCTGGGAAAAAATGTTTGCTGATTTGAACATTCGATGAAGGGAAGTTTGATTATGGCGGTTCAATGAATAGCAGATCAATGTAAGTAGATTTCGATGAAATAATATAGACCTATGATTTACATATGACTGCAAAACAGTATGGATGATCAGAAGAAGAAGAAGAAGAAGAAAAACAGCTCACCTCTTTAAAGGAGCAACATCTTATTTACATCATGGTTTCATTTCTACATAATCCCATGTATTAATTTTCAATGTGAGGTGTTCCACCTGCAAGAGCTGCTTGGCAACTATGAAGTAAGAAACTTCTACTGATGGATTTATTAATGAAATACAGTAGCTTATGCATAAGTTTAGACAGTGAGGTATTGTGGCAGGGTGTAGCCAGGTATACTCTTTGTATTCTGCAGAGTACAATTTTTTTCTGAAGCTGATCAAAACATTGAGGCTTTATTAAGCCATATGATTTCTATAACCATCTAGAATAATGCTTCTAAAAATATGTATGTAGCTTGCTTACAGAGAGGATTACAAATCTAAAATCAATACCTCTAATAGTTTTTGACTGAGCAGCTGAAAACATTACAGACATTAAGTCTGGGCTGGGCAGGGGCAACAGCTCAAGTTATATGACCACTTTTTAAGTGCCAGGTAGATGGGGGGGGGGGTAGCAATAAGTATCTGTGAGTACAAAATAGAATTCACTGGCTGCTCCCCTGCATTGTGGGTTCAGTCTTTCATGATGTCGTGACAGGGATTTTCAGCTCTGAGTAAAAAGTTTGGGGACTGTCCTTAAAAACAAAATTAAATGTATAAACAAACACTTTTTGCATTTAAAACTGCAGAGTTTGGTATTGTAACATAACCAATGCACTATTAACACCCATGCTGGAACAAAGCTGATAATTATAATGTTTTCTATACTGTCGGAGTTATGTCTAAAAATAGCATCCCTAGAAAAGTATTGTATCTGGTGGAGCTTCCACACTGACTTGCAAACCCAAGTATACAGATGCTGATCACAAGGTGGTACTGGAGGCCCTCCATTTCCACAGGCAAAAGCTCTTTGCATCAATTCCTCTCACCAACCCTTCTTTAACCAAGCCTAGGCTGAAATTGTCACCATTGTTAATGCTGTGCTGGTGAAGATTGCAACTATAACATGGCCTATGAATATAATCTCTGCTGCTACCTCAAAGAACAGAAACACTGGCATGAGAATGTAGAGCAACAGGTTGTCGGTAATCACCTGAACCACACCTGATGGACATGGGGGAGTTTCTGCCCCACTTAAAGGCAGTACCATCTCCTTAGATTCCAGAAATAACTGCTGGATGTTGCATCAGAGCTGGACAGGCCCCAGAGAGTTTTAAATGAAGATGTCATAGGTATGCATTCCTATTTCATTGTATCAAAAGCTGCCAGTCCTTATTAACTCATAGTATCTATAAACTTCATTAAATCTGTTTGATTTATGATGTACAGGTACCTTGGGGTTCCAGTAAGCATGCTCATTTACACACAGTATAGCAGGGATATTATTTTTTTATGTTTATAGTTGTAAAGATATCAGTTGCGTGTGTACACCACTTACATTTTTTGCTTTGGTGTTGCCACAGGTGATTCTTTATTCTGCACAAGCACTGGGGAAGTGCCACTATCTGACGCTGGAAGATCTGTAGTCTTTGATAATGATGGGAGGCATGAGGGGCCACTGTCAGGGGGTGCATAATGTGTGTTTGGCACAGGGTGTGAGCCCACTGTATCTCCTCCACAAACCATGGACAGAGTCTCTGTGCCAATGGATATCCAGGATACACAAATATCTAAAGAGTACAAGCTGATGGGAACACTATAGATCAGGGAAGTGTGCGTACCCCCAGTAGACAGATATCTGAATCTGACCCTCACACTCATGAGAAGTGTTGTCCACACAGTGGGGTTGCTAATGGTGCTCCCCAGAGATATGTTACTGAACTTCCCTAGAAGGTAGTGTGTCAGTGGCTGCAATCCAATGTATATAAAAGGCTGTTGTAGAGGCATAAGCTAGTTCCACTTACAGCCATGGCAGAGATAGTAAGGGTGATCCAGAATGTGCATGCTGACCTACAGGAATGCTCGTGTTACATGTGTGATTCTTCAGATATACTGAATCACATTCTGTACCTTCCTGTGCCTTCTCATGGCTGTCTGGCAGAAGTGAGGAGCTGTCCTCACAGCCAGTCATCTGCTACATCCACAGATCCCACTCCCTCAGTGCTAGCACTTCCACAGCAGCTTCTATTATGGAGGCATCTAAAGCTAGGAGAGGACATCCCCCTGATCATGACCATCATCATATCCCCCTAATTGTGACCATCATCATATCCCCCTGATCATGACCATTATCATATCCCCCTGATCATGGCCATCATCATATCCCCCTGGTCGTGGCCATCATTATACTGGCACATCTTCTAGCAGACATTTGTCAAGGTTATGTAACACGCCAGTATCTAGCCAAGGTCATGGCACAGCTAATGCAACTCCTGGCAAAGCCAGCTACCATGAGCAGGGTGTGCATGGGAAGTTGAACATTCCATCATGTGTGCCCTGGACCTGTCTGGTAGGCTGAGTAACACTGCTGCACCAACTACTGAGGCCATGTTCCTGCAGGTCACATATATGCCTCCACAACCCTTAACACATCCCACACATCCACTGACCCTGTCCCTCTCAACGTTAGCTCTGCCATACCAGTTCTTATACCTCCCATAATGACACTTTTTCCTTTTGCTACACCTCAGCACTCACATTCAAACACGTCCCTGTGAAAAACATGCACTCCTGTATTTGCTTGTATGCAAATGATGATAACCGTGTCTTGCCTTTTGTACATTGTTACCTGGGTCACCTGTCTGTGATGCACATCATGGTAAACCTATGCATGGGCAAGCATTCATTTTTTTTTTTTTTTTGTGCATTCATGATTTTAACTGTAGTGTATCTACTTAACTCTTGTATAGTTACGTTGTAAAACTGTGTGCAATCCACTGTCCCTTTGCTAGTACCACACCATACTGCACCTCCCTCCATTTGGCATGGTCATCTCCTGCTGCTGGCTCCTTCTCTGACTCCTTGCCTGTATCAACTTCTGCTGTATGTGCTTCTGGGAACTGCTGGCCCTGCAAGAGGCCACCCTACTGTAACTGCTTCCTAGCTGTAATACTTTGTAACATTGCACAATTGGTCAATATGTTGGCACATGTGGTAGAGTGGTCATACTGCAGGACATCATCAGATGAATCCTATTGTGCTATAATGTTTCAGGTTTGCTATAATGTATGGCTGTATCCCTCATGAGTTTGATTGCATGGATTTATTATGGGTGTCATGAGCCAGGGCATATCCAGGATCACCAAGAAGATGATTCTATGGGAAACCACACCTTGCAAACTGTTGGTATACAGGTCACAGGTGTGCATTATGTGACAGTCATGAAGCCTGCCTGAGTGGCCTGTACACACATTGTAGATGATACCATGTGCATTATATACCACCTGCCCATTGATGAAATGATACCCTTTGTGGTTCACTTACCTTTTACCCAATTCACCAGGTGATGCATTTATTTTAATGTGGGTATATTTTAAGGCCCCCAGAACCTCAGGGAAATGGGTTATATTATTGAATCCCCATATGGAGTTGGCTGTCTCCACTGGGGTTCATGCGAACAACATATGCTTTCCCACAAGCTGAAGCTTGGCACCAAGAAAATAACAGAGTATTTTTGACGTAGAAGCTTGAGATGCTCCCACTGTATTCCCAGTAGGTCACTAAAAAGTCCCTGTAATTAATCAACATAAAGCCACACATATCTTATTGTCCACTGGAATATGTACTCCAGAACTCCCATGGGGCTGCAGACAAGGTTGACACATGCCCATGATTTGGGCACAATGTCTCTGTCCACAAAGTATAAGACACCAGTATACGGGTGTCACAGATGGCATGAAATGTTAAGTATCATCTGCTGACCCTGTGCCTCAAGGGGAAACATCATGTACCCTCGGTCATAGCAGCTACAATGACACCTCCTGCAGATATACATTTACTATTGCTATTGCAACCCCAAGCATATTTGTTGGATGTACTTTGTCTGACCTTTGGTATGTGGCTAAGTTCAAATTTAAAGTGAGATAAACATATTCTCAGCAAAGCTAGCACATGATTGCAACTGAACTACAATATCTGACCATTACAGTAGGGGTCTATATTATGTATTCGAACTTTCAAAACTTCGATTCCCATATATTCGACAACATATGGTCGAGGTTTGAAAGATCGAATATACAATAAAAAAAAAAGAAAAAAAGAAAAGCTTACCTAAATGGTGTGAGCAGGGGGGCAAACCCCCCTGCACCCCCCCCCCACTTAAATATACCAACTCCAAGACCGCACTTCAGTGCAGAAAAGGGAAATTCTCCCATTCTAGACCATACAGCGCTGTTACGTTTAACCTTCGAACTCTTGAAATGTCGATCATATGGTGTTGACCATATGACATTCGACATTTCAAGCATTCTGTGTTCTAATAGGAACCCTACAATAGCACTGTTAAAAAGGTTGTGACCAATTACATCTGTGCAAGGCATGTATGAGCTCAAGTGTGTGCCTGCCGTCTACCCTAACAGTCCTGCATGCTAGTACATTCACTACACTTGCAATGTAACCCTTAAAACACTTTTGTACAACACATTTACAAATACCAACAAACTGACATCCCTTATATACCATTGTACAAAGAAAATAATGTCAGTGCTTAGGGCTAGGGCATTACCTTAAACTTTCCCAACTAGTCACTTCCCATAAACTTATCTATTATCCAAACAAATGCCCTAGTTATATTCTCCAGCCTTATAACCCAAGTAGACAGTTGTCTACAGACAAATATTAATTATTACAAAAGCTAACGGCTTACCTGGTGACTCTTTGCCTTTCTTGGTCACAATTTGGAACTCGCTTCCTCTCACTCTAAGAAACACAGTAAACACCAACTCTTAAGGCACAAACATTAGACTAACTAAAACGAATCAAGCTCTGCACATGCACAACTCCTGGATGATAAATCTTCTGCTCCTTACTGTCTCCTTTATTCCAAGCATTATACCAAAATCTCCTTCTTCTCCTCTACTTCTCTCTCTTCTTCCTTCTACCTATCCTAAAATATTCTCTCTCACCTTGTAATACTAATCCTCCATCTTCATCCTTCTATCTCTTTCATTCAAGTTCATTTCCAAATATGCTTCATAGCACTTTACAAGATGGTATTAATGACATTCTGTTTAAATGTTGTTTATTTACTGCTTACTTGTTTAACTCTGTTCACTATGTTTTTTTATGTAATTTTTTTCCCCAGTGCTTTTCTCCCCGGATGCTGCTGTCAGTTAATGATATTCTATTTAAATTTTAAATATTTGTTTATTACTTCTGTGCCTCTGTCTACTACGATCTTTATGTAATGTTGGAATTTTTCTAGAGCTTCTTGGCCTCTGCTGAAAAGAAGTACTTTTCTGGCAAGTCAGAATATTCTAGTAAACAAATACAGTAAAAAATAAATGTGTAAATAAAAAGTAGCACTTATCTTTTTAAGCAGTTATCTTCTTGAGAAGGAATATTTCTTCAAAATGCCCATAGCAAGATTCATACTCTGGTTAAAGATGTTTTCTTTTGTAGCCCAATCTTTTCATTCTTATATTATGTAGATTTATCCCTCTGGACACAATGTTTATGTTACTTAGGGCTCATGTCATTGTTTCTTTATCACTTCATTTCCATGATGAGCTAACCTGATAAACATTTTGACGAATTCTACGTGATGCTGTGTACACACCTGAGCACCTGCAGGCAGCTCCATGCACGCACAGGTAGCCAATTATTTTAGGGGTTGAAAGAATTGTCCATCCTATATTTAAACATCACCAGATGGAGATAACTGGAATAGCTTTGGCAAGGCTGTCGCCTGTACTACTGACATTCAGCGCATAAGGAAACGTACATGTTATGACTGCAGTTGCATTCTTGAAGGACATCGGTGCTTTCACCATTACAGTTGCATGAGACATTGAAGTCAAGACCTCCGTCACTAATAGGAGGAAGAAGTTAAAGCACAGTCAATGGTGTTGTACTTTAAGTATAACTTCTTGCAGCACTCGAGGGGTGATTATACATGCTGTCATGGAAATACCTGACTTTTAGTAGTACCAGTAGTAGGCATTAAAAATAACGCATATCTTTCTTATAGTACTGTCACGAGTCATTACTGAGTTTACCTTTGAATGTGTGGAAGCACATTCGTCGAATGTGCACATCCGTGAACCGTTTAATTGAAAAAATGTCAAATAAATATCGACTTTCGACATTTCCAATTGCTCCACCGCTGAAACAAGTGCTACCATGGGTCAAAAAAGGGGCGAGAATTTGGTGCTTCGGTTTTCGTGGTTTTGGAATTTCACTGTTTAAAAGTTCACGGCAACAGTTTCGAAGATGTTGCTCTCAAACATTCAAAGGTAAACCCATTACTGTCATAGATCAAAGGTATCAATATGACTATGTAATGTTAAAATGTTTCTTCATGCCTCCTCCTTTATTGGTAAACAAGTATGCTTTCATATTGTGCCTTTGTTCTCATATTGATGTGAATGTCAGTAGGTTCAATCTCTCCCCCCAACACACATACTATTGTAATCATCAGAAATATACCATGTATGTCTTTCTGTTCAGTAGTATTACTGCAGTAGTACACACTCCATATATGTCAGGTCATCTTTATTGGGTTGCTGGATATTTCACAGCTTACAATAGACTGGGCTGCCCTTTGCCTATTATCTGTGATTGAAATACGTCTGTCTGAGCAGTATGTTTACTTTCTGTATGTACAGTATTCAAAGACATCAAGATGCATATCTGACCATTGGCAGACTTAGGTCTGGCTAAATAGCCCCAACCATTAATTTTATATCTGTAATACTGCATGTCAGGCTGTCAGTTGTTCTTGGCCTCTCCTACATACATATGAAAGATAGTAGCATAATGGCTATTGCCTGGTCAAAGTCAACTGCGCACTCCTAAATTTACATTTGTTGGCCTTTAATGAATTTGTTTTAGGGATTCCATTGGGTGAGCATTGATGGAGAGTGAAGCATGTGACTAGATATTTGTTTTTTATATGGGGTATGAGGAGGCAGTTAGAGCAATGAAAGTCCAATTGGCAGCACTTAGTGCAGCCGCTAACATGTCTGGTGTGGCGGATGTCACCAAGAGTTAGTTGATCATGAGCATGCCGAAAGGATGAGGGCTGTGGAGTGCAGATCGAAGGCTACCTTTAAGGAAACACATTATAAGGTTGTGATTAAGAGGGTTGTTCAATATTGCGGCATGATACCACAATGATGTTTTGTGAATATCGCTGTCTGTTTGGATGTATTTATATTTCTACTACTAATACTCAAGCCATGGAAATGTCAACATGCTTTTCAAACAAAAGCATATTGGCATACTACTGTGCATGCTCCCAGGCTAATCCTTAGAACACCAAAGAAAAGTAGTGTTTTTTCCAGGGGACAAACCCATAACACACTCACACACACACACACACACACACACACACACACACATATATATATATATATATATATATATATATATATATATATATATATATAGACACACATACACACACACACACACACACACACACACACACACACACACACACACACACACGCACACACACACTATCAAAGCTTTGGACATCCAAGAGTCCATGATTACTTAATGCTTTGAAACTCTCTTTGCTCCTGTCCTTTCATTTACATATTTTTTTGGTTTATATTTTCTCTCCATTTGTTTTACTACTATTTGCAGCAGTACAGTGTCCTGCAACTGGCCTACCAGCAAGGCTTGTCACCTTCCACCTTTACAGTCTATCCTTAGCAATCATAGACTTACTTTGGTCCATAAGATATTTTTATTCATATCTTTTGCCTTGAGGTACAACAATAATTCAGTATCTTAGTTTTACAACCGCTGCTCATACTTTACTCTGGCCATGAGTTGATCTAACACTATCTTCCCCAGGGTCCCTACTGCAGCTGCGATGAGTAGCTGCTCATTGTGCATGGTGATCATACCGCTCAGCTGTCCAGGTTTTCACAGAATGTACATTTTTTTGCCTCACATTTTTTGCTCATTCCTCATAAAATATATGGCTTTCTCACAAATCACAGAGGATTGAAGTCAATAAATAATGACATACATTTGAGTTTCAAACTTCATATCATACAGAAAATGCATGGAAACCCAAATCTTGTTATTCTAACAACCTTCTCTAAGTTTGTAAGGGCAATATTTAAAAATGTGTTCCTATTTTTGGGTGTTTGATCCCCATTATTTTAGGAGTTGTCCAGATTTCTTGAGCTAAGAGGTATGATGGTGACTTGACCACATGCATTCATAATGAGCCTTGGGACTTGTCTCACACGCCTAGCAAACAGTGTTGACTACACCATGAATGTGGATGCAGCATTTCTGAACTCTCAGGTATATCTTTCAGAAAATACAGGCTAATACAAAATTTGTTTTTCCAGCAATTTTTTAACTTATGTAAGTTAAATAAAATAATTATGGATTAAAGAGTATATAGTTAAGTTATATAAGTTATACAAGAGCAATATTTAAAAGCTCTCACTGATTTTGGGTCTTTGTCCCCCCATTAATTTTAGCTCTTTCTGGAATTCTTGCACTAAGAGTTTGAGAGGTAACAAGGTTAATTAGGAAGCTCACGACATGATAAAATATACTTTCTGATTTACTCATCAGTTATTTAAAAAAGTACTATATCTTTCAAAAGAGTTTTGTTATGAAACAAATGATATTCAATGTTTACAATGAATATTTGCTTAAAAATCATAATAGACAAGTGCAACAGTTTTTCAGCTCACACTAAGAATTTTATGAAGTAAAATGAACCGTTTCTTTCAAATAAGGTACAATTAAGAAAATATCAAACACTGTCACTAAGGAAGTATTTGGAGTCTGTGCATAAATATTCATCATGTACATTGCTGTTAACAATGAATAGTTATAATGTATTCATGTATAGCACTGTTGGTCCATATGGGTGGCGTTTGGTGGGGTCTGCTATTGCACATAGCAGGACTGAACTTTAAGTAAATGACACCTCCCTGTCTAACCTACCCTGAAACAAACACAGTTCAAGAGGCCCTCATACTAAGTATATCTTCCATGGTGAAACTTTTGAAATAGATGTGTAAACAAACTGATGGTATTTCTTATAAGGCCATGGATTGACAGCATTGCTAATCAGTAAAGACTAACAGTTTGCTTCACAAATTTTGCAATGTAATGATGACGTAGGATGAGTTAACTTTTTGCTTACCTGCAAAATCACTGAAGCTCTGGATCAGAGGATTTCGGTTGGCTGGGCTGGTGGAAGCTCAACAGTTTTTGTTGTTTTTTCTTGAACTTGGTTCCCAGCTTCAATTCTTTCCATAACAAAAGAACTACTTCGGATGAATGTTTTGTACAGGACAGTGGCATACCTCTCAACCTCCTAGAGTAAGAAATCTGGACAAAGCCGTAAATAAAAGTGCAGTAATATGAATTTTCTGAAGGATATGATGTATCTGTCATTATTTTTGAACTACAGTCTTTAATGATTTACCATTGATTTGCCAGAAAACCTGAATTTTATGAAAAACAGACCAATAATATGAGGCCAAAATCTGGATATTCTGTGAAAATCTGTAGAGTTGAGAGGTATGGACAGTGGTCCAAAACAGAATATCCAGACACATGGTGGCTTATATTGCTTTGCTTTGTACATTAGACAGCTCTTTATATGAGAAAATTTTAAAAGCTTCTTCTGAGAAATCTACCACCATCTAGTATCCATGTAAAACGCAGGCGAGGAACAGGCCTCATTTGTAATTGTTGTTATACCTTTCATGCTGCAAATGCCGTGGTGGTACAACGGGAGCTTTGTTACCTCACAGCAAGAGGTTCTCTCGTTCGATTCTTGGCTGGGCTTGGGAGTGCATTCTGTGTGGAGTCTGCATGTCCTCCCCACGGTTGGGTAGCATTTGAAAGACATGCGTGCGTAAATGGGTGTGCCTTCGTTGAAGGTTGTTTGTCGAGCTGGCACCTCGGTGTTTCATAAAAATCTACTGCCAATCATTAGCGGACCGGAGTTCTGCTGTGGCGACCCCTTACAGGGTTGGGAGGGTGGCCTAATGGTTAAGGTGTTTACCTTACAAACGCAAGGTGCAGGGTTCAAGTCTCACAAGGGATAATTGGCTATGCTTAAAATGGCTCACAAGGGCAGTTAGCTTAGTACTAATCTATCTGTGGAACAGAATCCCGGTACATGTGAGGCAGAGCACCTCGCTGGCCTTGTTCAAGAGAAATCTTGACCAATGGATGGGAGATCGCAGATATACCCCAGGGATTACCTCAGTGTCACTGCTCGACAGAGGCACAGCAAAATAATGGGTATAGTTCCCCATACTAAAGGGGTGGCGTAAGCCACAAAACGATGGGCTAGGCTTGTAAATGCCCTCGGGCAGATAGCCTAGTATGAACCTATGAACCTATGAACCTAAAAGCCGAAAGATAAACAACAACAACAACCTTTCATGCTGCAAATGGAATGTGCCACGGTATGCTTTGCAACTGATATACTTAAGAAACCTATTGTCTGCAAAACCTTTTTACTTGTATGAATATGCATATGTACATGTGTGCTTCTGTTCACTTATTTATAAAGTAGACTTTAGAGGACCACACAGTCAAAACTGCATTGCATCACTGTGTGTTAGGATGACTTTCTTATATGTTTTGTTATACATAATAACTATCAGCTCCACCACTTGTTTAAAACTGTATTATGTTCTAAATATTTGCCTATATTCCTTAATGAGCAAAGGAGCAAGTTGTAAATAAGCACAATTCCCCAGTTCAGGGATTTGATTTCTACACTCTCCAGCTCTCTGATGCATGACTTAAGCAAGTCACTTAACTGAAACAAAGCTTGTGAGGCACACTTGAAACCAGCATTTTGGGAATTTCTGTAAATAAAAAAAAGGAAAAAAAATGTAGCAATATACCACTGGTTTCTTTCATGGTGTAAGTGTATAAGAAGGCTCAAGGTAGCAAATGACTTCCAATTAACTTTAACAATTTATGACAGAGTGAAGCAGAACTAAATGCATAAATTGCCAAGGCAGACTTTACAAACACAGCTGGTGTTGCTTAAAAAAAAAAAAATACAGCTCTACTAACTGAGGATAAGGCTACTCATCTATATTATGTAAGGAAAGGATTGGCCTTCAGCTTTCACCCTAACTAGGATATGGCCATGATTTCTGTGACCTTTAGGATCACATCAAAAAACAAACCACAATGGCATGCTTATTTGTACTGTATAAATGACCTGGTCAAGGCATGGCCATTTTAGTGCTTCTTATTCTCTCCTGTTAAATCCTGTGTCCAGACCTATTTTTGTATTCCCCCCACAGCCTGTCCACCATCAAGCTTCCACTCTGTCTGGTACTGCTGTCTAACAAGGGCAGTTATCCAGGCAGCATTGAAGATACTTTTCACTCTCATTAGCTTCCCAGCAACATTTTTTTTCTTTTGACCTAATCCCACCCGTCATACGATAACATGAACATTGTCACTTTAAGGTCTGCCTATCTCTCCTTCTACATGTATGCAACCTCACACAGACTGACAATGGGTACTGCTACCAGTTTGGACAGCTCTGCCCAAGTCTTTTGGCAATGGCTCCCTGCACCATGATAAGTCTCACTTCTGCTGCAGATGCTCTGTCACTACAACAGCAACATAAGCTAGGTGGGAGCTACCCTGCCACCCCTCTGGATGTGCATGCTCACCCTCTCTACCTGCCCTGTCAAAACACCTAAGCCGCTAACTGAACCTTAATCACTTAGTATGTAGTTAGTAAGGCGTTATCCCTCTACAGCTCTGGTCATACTTAGACTCCTTTCATGCTACAAGCTACTGGATTCTCAAATATGCATACATGCTGAACGAGGTGGGATAAAATAATGAAAATCGGGGTTAGGGGCTAGAAATAGGTCATAGGATGTGATGGTACCTGTCCCTGTGCATGAGTGAATGAACACAGCTCCAGCTCTATGAGGAAATAACATATGACAAAGGTACAGGGATCACCATTGAAAGAACAGTGTGGATTCTGGGTCATCCTGTAATAAACAATATTTAGTGATAGAAATAAATGGTGGGGGAGTATTAATGAATAAGATGGGAAGCCTATAATAACATGAAGATGTGCTACATACAACTACTGTGATCTGACAATAAATGAGCTTTGTGAAAGCAGAAATGCATGGGGTCTGTATTCAACAAAGAAGGAATTGAAGTATCTGTCTTTGTTATGGCAGACCAAATATACAAATGTGGTTTTACACCTCATGCTGACCCCTCCTTGCTGTATAAAAAGGTTATGCATGATATTCGACATACACTTATCCAGAAATACATGTCCTAGTCATGCTGAGCCCTATACGATACTTAAAAAGTCGATGCATGTTTTCAGACCTCTCCTTAGCTACAGACTATACTACCTATATGAGCTGAAAACTTTTCACTGCATAATAAGGCTATGTATGATCTCAGAAATTCATTTGGGCCACAGGCTGCATGCCCTTCTTTAACTGCCTCCCAAATAAGAGAAGCATGGAACTAGGGTAGGTTATGGTAAAATGTAGATGCACTACTGAACAGATCCCAGGCATTAGTGGAAAGGTACAGGACCACTTCAGGAAAAGGAGAACATAGTCTCAAGGCACAGGGCTGCTGCAGGACAATAAAACACAGTCTCAGGAACAGGACCACTGCAAGACAAGGAAAACACAGTCTCAGGGCACAGTACTGCTGCAGGACAAGGAGAACATAGTCACAGGGCACAGGACCATTGCTGGACAAGAAGCACATAGTCTCAGGCCACAGGACTGCTGCAGGACAAGGAGAACATAGTCTCAGGTCACAGGACCATTGCAGGACAAGGAGAACATAGTCTCAATGTGCAGGACCAACCACTGAAAGCATGGTGGAAGTAGTTTAAGTCAGGAGGAGTACAGGAGTTGTAATATATAGTGACAAACAAATGAACAGTAGAGAGAGAGAGCTCTGCAGAAATTCTCACAAATTATAGGCATAATTATTCCACATTAATTACAGAGCAATATTATTTTTAATATTATTGGTTTATATTACCAGCAGATTTGTTTTACAATGCTTTGCCATAAATTTTAGTGCCACTTACAGAAAATACAGAATCATTGCATAAAATATGATTCATCACAGTGACTTATTTAGTCACAAATAATAAGTGAGTGTGCTGTAGTTGAAGAGGCTGGCTTCCAGAGATGCAGTGCTGAAAATATGGTGTTTAAATGTCACTCAGTAATCATGACCAGTAAAAAAAAAAACAATTAAAAAGACTGAGAAAATGAAACTAAATTGTTAATCACTACCTTATTTGGTGGTTGGCACCCAAGGACTGAGCATGTCTGCTTACTCACAAATGGATCAGATCTGAACTGTAGTGCCAAGTCTAAGACATGAGTGGGTGTCTGGGACAGCATTAAATAGGATATGACAATGTTGTCAATATATATTCTGTCTGCAGCTTAAAGGAAACAGAGACATTTCTTTACTTCAGGAGCTGAATAGTGCTGGTTCAGACTCAAACTAATGCCGGAACAATGCAGGTCTTATACTTCAGGAAATGAGAAACTCAAGCATAATTTCTCTGTGGTGGTGCAGTGCTGGGTAAGGAAATATAAATAAATGGGAATGATTTATTATATCTTCTCTGTTTTTCAAAAATGCATTTAGGTTTTCTAGAGGTGATGAACCTCTAATTTAGGGACATGATTTTAGCAGACTGTATCCTATCAGCATCTATAAATGAGGTTGTGATCTTAGATATAAGGAAGTAATCAACATGTGGGTATAGTGGGACTGTGAATTGTGTGTGTATAGATCAAATGGGGCTCCTCTACACATGCTCAAAGTGAAATCCCTCATGCATCAGTAAGTAGCATAAGGAAAAAGCATTACCCCAAATGTTGTTTCCTGTAGAAAACCATTGCCATTGTGGTTTCTAAGTGTGCATCAGATATGGTTCACTTCTATTTGCAAATGCCTCCCTTTTTTCATTTGGTGAGACCATATAGATAGATATATAGGGATAGATATAGATAGATGTATAAATATAAATATATATATATATATATATATATATATATATATATATATGTATATATATGTATATATATATATATATATATATATATATGTGTATGTATATATATATATATATATATATATATATATATATATATATATATATATGCACATATATATATATGTGTGTGTGTCTGTGTTCAGAGGTTGTGGAGGGCTTGTCACTCACACCTGGGGTGGAGGGGGCTTTCTCCTTACAAACAAGTAAAATTATTTTTTCACCTTTTCAATTTGGGGTATTTTTTTTCATCCTTTTGTAAAATTGACTTTCAGAAAGTCATCATTATATAGTGGAAATATCACATTTCTTGTACATTCCATCGGTGTGTATTCCTTTAAGTTATATAAAGCATCATGCCACACATACCTCTGTATCACTAACTTCCATGGCACTGTTGTTCACTGATTTATCACCAGTGGTCATATGGTGATAGACCATACAGTGCAAAGTTTATTGCAGCCCATGATGTACATTTAAAGATCTGAAGTGACAGCACTTGCACCCATGGCCACAAGACTAGGCAGTCACACTGTATGTAACTGTATTAGATGTATTTTCTTATTTTAAAAACCTCATGCTTTTCAATTAATTTACCATTTCACTTGCTAATTTTCAAATTATTTCTTGGTCACAGTCTTAAGACCTCTACTTTTCATGCTACTTGCATGTAAGTAGGCTTGCTATCAGCTGGAAAGCATGGATAGCCATCACTCAGGACTGGGGTTGCACTAATCCCATGGACAGTTATCACTCCGGAGTGAGGTTGCACTAATCCCATGGACAGTTATCACTCAGCACTGGGGTTGCACTAATCCCATGGACAGTTATCACTCAGCACTGAGGTCACTCTAATCCCATGGACAGTTATCACTCAGCACTGGGGTTGCACTAATCCCATGGACAGTTATCACTCAGCACTGGGGTTGCACTAATCCCATGGACAGCTATCACTCAGCACTGAGGTCGCACTAATCCCATGGACAGTTATCACTCAGCACTGGGGTTGCACTAATCCCATGGACAGTTATCACTCAGGAGTGAGATTGCATTAATCCCATGGACATTTATTCTTGGGTCTATATTACGATGTTAACAGGGCTGTTCATTGAATACCCTTACCTCGACACATATCCACCAAAATACCAAAACTTATGAAAGGCCACAAAACTGATTTATTTCCCCAGAGGAAAAAAAAATCACTGGGCCAATAATAAACAAAACAAACCATCAGACATAATGAAGTGGGGGGCTTCATCCCCCACCCCCTACCTAAATATACAAACTCCAAGATTGCACTACAGTGGAAGAAAGGGCAAATTCCCGACAATGGCCAAATGATTTTTTTCCATGGGAAAAAAAATTTGCTTATATAGTAATTCAGAGTTTTGATATTTCAGTGGATACGAGTCGATGAAAAGCGTTTGATGAACAGCCCTTTTGAAAAGGTAATATAGACTCTTACTACTCAGCACTGGGGTTGCACTCATCCTATGGACAGTTATCACTCAGCATTGGGGTTGCACTAATCGCTCAGCAGTGGATTTGCACTAATCCCATGGACAGTTATTGCTCAGCACTGGGGTTGCACTAATCCTATGGACAGTTATCGCTCAAGATTGGGGTTGTACTAATCCCATGGACAGTTATTGCTCAGGATTGGGGTTGTACTAATCCCATGGATAGTTATCACTCAGGAATGGGATTGCACTAATCCCATGGACAGTTATCGCTCAGGAATGGGATTGCACTAATCCCATGGACAGTTATCACTCAGCAGTAGGGTTGCACTAATCCCATGGACAGTTATCGCTCAGCACTGGGGTTGTACTAATCATTAGACATATGAAGACAGACTGAAGTTCTTTTAACAAGCTTGAGAGCCTATTAGCTCAAGATGGTGATATTTGTTTGTTTAAGATGCTTTAATGGATTTTCAAATGTCCCCTAGTTTTACTATGTAGCTCTTCTCAGCCTTCTGTTGTGCTGCAGGTAATTGCTTGTGGTTTCCAACTATATCAAGTAGTCACTCCAGCAAATATTAAACCTGCCTCTCATTTCTTGCAATTGAACCAAAGCGAGCACAGGATTCAGGACTTGGTCTTATCTTTGCTCATTAAAACTCATTTTGCCAATGTTCAAGATTAGGTAATGTTATTCATTTTAATTATAAGCTGTTTTGTCTTCTACTTTACTTGTAATTATTTCTGCTCCCTTCCTTCTATTAAATTACTTTTCTCATATCAGTTAAAGATATCATTCAGCAGGTCTATTCAATTACATTATGATAGAAGCTGGATAAAGAGGGGATACACACAGACACACACACACACACACACACACACACACACACACACACACACACACACACACACACACACACACACACACACACACACACAGTCACCTACACACATATGCACACACGCACTCACAACACATGCAGACACACATACACTCCCCCTCCTCACACACACACACACACACACACACACACACACACACACACACACACACACACACAAAAACACACACACACAGAGTCACCCATACAGAGTCACCCACACACATATGCACACACGCACTCACAACACATGCAGACACACATACACTCCCCCTCCTCACACACACACACACACACACACACACACACACACACACACACACACACACACAAACACACACACACACACACACACACACACACACACAAACACACGCACACAGAGTCACCCATACAGAGTCACCCACACACATATGCACACACGCACTCACAACACATGCAGACACACATACACTCCCCCTCCTCACACACACACACACACACACACACACACACACACACACACACACACACACACACACACACACACACACACACACACACACACACACACACACACACACACACACAGAGTCACCCATACAGAGTCACTCACACACATACGCACACACACACTCACAACACATGCAGACACATATGCACTCCCCCTCCTCACACACACACACACACACACACACACACACACACACACACACACACACACACACACACACACACACACTCATACACACACTCATTCAGACTCATAGCAGGTTGAAAAAGTTCTAATTTCTAACATGCTTGCCATGACAGAAGTTTCCGAATGAAGATAATGCAGGAATGAAGTTGTAGAGATATGTAGTCAACATGCACCTTCATTCATTCACCATTTTCATTCATAACGTTGGGTCCTAGTAAAGCATTAACTATGTGTGAAAAGATACAGTTCCAAAACCACAAACTATGAATGCATGTTGCTGGAAATAAAGCAGTTCAAATCCAATCCATTAAAAACACAGGTTTAATCCTTGGACAAGATCTCAAATACAATCCAATAAGCACTTTCGGAAGATGCAATTATTGCAAATATATATTTCAGGGTACCCATATTAGTATAAAGGAAAGGAAACTAAATATAAAAGGTAAATACAACTGTGATACTATAGGAATAATTTATGTTGCAAAATGTCTGGGATGTGTAGGATTTTATATCGGAAAAACATAGTGGAAGCTCCATAATCGAATTTATGAACATCTATATGAAATTAAAAAAGAAAGAATGTATTGTTTAGACACTTAAATGAACACCCTGGCCACAATTTTAAATTTAGTATTTTAGAAAGAGTGGATAAAGAAAAAAAAGGGGGGGGGGCTGGACAGTAATTCTGGAACAACATGAATTAAAATGGCGACTGCAACTAGAAGCATATAGATAACCAGGATTAAATGTCCATGTCTGCATAGCAGCCATCCTGAAACTAAAAGCTTGGGAATGATGAAATAATAATTTTTTAAGAAAATTTATAGTAGTTTATTAAATGAAAAGTAGATAATTATTTGTATGTATAGAATGTATTTATGAAATTCACACGAACTAATATTTTAAAATAGTATAACATAGCATGTGTTATTTATGTAGGAAATTAATAGAATGGTTAGTGTACACATATATAAGGGGCATGGTAAATAGGGGAAATGTTACTTTAAATTTTAAGATTTTGAAAAAGTCACATGATCTATTAAGTTTATTTAAATGGCTTGACATCTGTTATACATTGTATTTGATGAAGTTTTAAAAGTCTTAAAACAAAAGCGCTTATTGGATTGTATTTGAGACCTTGTTCAAGGATTAAACCTGTGTTTTTAACAGCTTGTATTCAAACTGCTTTATTTCCAGCAACGTGCATTCACTAACTATGTTTAGCAACTTTCCATGACAAAAATTTTTACCTTACAGATACAAGATACACAGTTTGAGTCTGACCTCTGGTTGTTGGCTAGACTTGTAATAGTCTGCAGACTGATAGCGTAGTATTCATTTATGAAACTATTTAGTGATATATCATTCATTCATTAATTCACAAATGTCACTGTAGTAGAGAACAGCAGCAGACATTACTATATAGACCACACTGCACATAGCAGCAACACATTGAGCCACTTTCAGGATTTTTCCTCTGCTTCCTGCCTGCACTACAGCATAGCATGCCTAATAATTTACACCCGAACACTCAAACTGTTCAAACTCACTT
This sequence comes from Protopterus annectens, assembly GCF_019279795.1. Taxonomy (NCBI): domain Eukaryota; kingdom Metazoa; phylum Chordata; order Ceratodontiformes; family Protopteridae; genus Protopterus; species Protopterus annectens. The sequence goes on from NC_056733.1 coordinate 268,847,899, forward strand.
GCGCAAAAGTTCCTTGAGTTCATTAACTCCAATGCCCTGGACTAGCTAGTGGGTCCCCCAAGTAGGGGTGCCAACATCCTGGATCTGGTGCATGCCAATATGGTGGACCACTGTAGCACCCCCACTGTGAGGTCTTTCCTTGTCAGATCTGGCCACAAATCAGTCTCATTTGATGTAACTATCACTCCTGACCCCCCCAGTAGCAACTAAACTAAAAAACTTCTTCAAAGCAGATTATATCCTTCTAAGGGATGGTATAAATAGCTTCACTGCACCTCCCCCCCCAGATGGAACTGGCAACTATGCAGTGTCCTACACCAATGCTTTTTACAAACACCGGTATAACTGCATTGACACGGCCCTACTTGATAGGATCAAAACAAACTCTTCAAGGAAGAACAAACCTGACTGGTGGACAACTGCCATTAACAAGCTTTACAATAAAAAGAAGAAATTGTTGTTCAAAAGTAAGAGGGAGCATGCCCTAAACTGGAAACATTCCCTCCTCAGCTTAAACAAGCAAATGAGACTTCTTGTGAAGTCCTCCAAAGCAAATTATGAATCCAAATTAGCGTCCTCAACTAAGGGTAAGCATAAGACATTTTTTAGTTACATCCATACCCTAAAAGGTAAGACCCATATGTGATGAGCCCTCTTTACCCTGGGGCAGTAACTAAGGAGTCTCAATTCTCACCACTGTCTCCAGTAAGGAAGTGTCACTTAATGCAGGGATAGAAATGCACAATTTCCCCTAAGAGTACACCAGGAACAGGTTTCAAAACCTCGGACTAGACTATATGCTTCACTCCAGTTCCCAAAATGAGTCTCCACACTAACCACTGCAGAACACTGTGTCCCAGTTCAAGGTATCTGACACACTCATTCTTAAATGTCTAATATTCATGCATACACACACTCTTGGGAAAGACTGTCACAGATTTACTTATTGTGTTTTTCCCCAAATTACAAGGTAATGGCTGCCACCAATCAAATACCATAATATCCTTCAAAAGGGGTGTTCAATTACATTGGGTAAAATAGATATTGAAACAAATGGTAGAATGTATCTCAAGCAGTAAGGCTTTTCAGAGTGGCCCTGGTGTTATTGTAATAAGCGTAAACACTCTAAAGTCATTAGAAATGTTAACTAAATAACTAGCCACAATGAGAGGTAGTAAAACATTTAGTAATAAATAAAAGGATTTAAAAAAAAATGTAAATATTGAATAACTGATTACAATAAACATCAGAGTTTCACACAGGAAATATGAAAATAATACTGTAGGACAGATCTCACATTGATTTTAGAAAACCTCTAACTAGCTGTAGTTCCATGACTATTTGAAAATTAACTGTACCTGTCTAATCTAAATAACTCAGGAAAGCAAGATTATACTCGTACCTCTGTAAGGCAAAATAAGGAATTATGGTTACACTCCAGGCTGTTGCTTGTCCTCAGTGACTAGAGCAACTACTCTGGAAACAACTGGACTACTACTGCTGAACAGCTCTGGAAAAAAAAACTACTACTACTCATTAACTGATACAGAACCTGCTTTTATATCAGATTTTTAAAAAGAAACAGGAAGCTGCTATGAGAGTTATACTCCCTCATATCAGACTTTGAAAAGTAAACAAACAGCTGATGTGAATATTCTATTCTCTCAGCTCTAGAACACAATGACATCACATCTAGGTCAGCTGACTCTGGCATAACATACATTCAGAATTCTCTTTACAAAGAACATGTATATTTAGTCAGCCAGAAGAGCACTGTCTGGCATTCCAACATCTTGCATAAATCAAAGTGATAAAAGACAAACTTATTTACAACATTATAGCTAGTCATGTTGGCATATTTAACACAGGATAATTTACAATTATTTATAATTAATTGCAAAATGTCAGCCAGTCATGCTAGCACAGATAACAATATCTAATATCCTTAACTTGGCATTTTGCTTGCTGACTATTTAGCCATGTTAAATGGTTATGGTCTGTAACCTAACCACAATTAATTTTCTTCTATATAGGTGAGGCTGAAACTTTTGCAATGCTCATACTATGGCCAGACATTATTTCTCTACAGCTGCATAACATTCTTCCCTGGGATGCAGTCGACAGCTGAGATATACCACAGGATGCTCTTCTCTGAGGAAACTTGACTGAATACAGCCTTCACCCCATAATTTGAAGCATCCACATGCACAACAAATTCCTTGCTGTAATTTGGACTGGCTAACACAGGGGGTCCTCCCAAAGCTTCTTTAAGCTTTTGGAATGCCTGCTCACAATCTGTGGTCCATACTACCATACCAAGCTTGTTTATCCTTGTTAGGTCAGTGAGGGGTGCAGCTATTATAGTATAGTTGGCACAAATGTTTTATAGTACCTTGCTGTTCCTAGGAATGTTCTCACTTGATTTTTGGTAACAGGGACAGGTAATGCCTGAATAACCTCCACTTTGGCAGGTTCCGGTCAAATCTTACTACTCTCTACTCTATTTCCTAGGTAGGAGACCTCTAGCATACCCACCTGACACTTACTAGGCTTAATGGTCAACCTCACACTTTTTAATCTACCTAAGACCTCCCTTACATATTGAAGGTGCTCTTTCCATGAATGACTGTAAATGGCAATATCATCCAAATATGCAAGTGCATAGTCTCCTGCTCCTACTAAGATATGATCTACTAACCTCTAGAAGTCTGCTGGTGCATTCTTCATCCCAAAAGACATCCTTGTAAACTCATATTATTCAAAATGTGTTACAAAGATGACCTCTCTATGGCAATGGAAGTCAAGGGCATCTGCCAGTATCCCCTGGTCCGATCAGTAGTGGTCAGATACTTAGCCCCATCCAGCTGTTCTAAAGCTTCATCTGTTCTAGGAATGGAGTAAGCATCTGACTCAGTATAACTGTTTAACTTTTTATAGTCTACGCAGAATCTTACACTACCATCTTTCTTCAGTCCCAACATTACTGTGGAAGCCCAAGGACTACTAGACTCCTGGATTACCCCCAGCTCCAAAATCTCCTTTATTTCCTCCTACAAAATCTGTTTGACTTACTCAGGCAGCCTATAAGGAGCTTGCTTAATAGGCTTTTGGGGCCTTGTATCCACATGGTGCTGCACTAGATGGGTGCACCCAGATGAACATGCCCCCACACTCCTGTAACTCTATTTGTATTTCTTTAACATGGATAGGGGATAGCCACTGACATATTGCTACCTCTACCACAGAAGTGTCAGTTCAAGCCTCACTGAGAAGATCAATCACCAGATCACCCTCAGACTCCTCCTGCCATCCACCACAAATACTCAGCACAGGGACTCTCTATCATAAAAGTACCAAACAAAAGGTCTATTGCACCAAAGTCACTCAACCTACCATATACAAAATCCAAAAAGTCAAAAAGGCAGAGGACTCCACATAGAGCTGGTCAAGTCTTTTATTCAATAAAATCAGAAATAAAACCTTGTATAAGCACTTTCAGGCTACATGCCCATCTTCAGATGATCATCTGATCCAATCCTAGGCCAATAAAAGCTTGGCATAATGCCTCTTGGTATGGTCTTGGTATGCTTTATGCCCATATGACCTGCAAGAGGAATGTGATAAGCTATGGCTAGAGGTGCCAAATCATAGGCTGTGGACACTACCAACTGTTGTATTACCTCACCTTCTAGCCCATCCTCAGAGATCAACACTCTCTGTACAGTAACCCTTTGTTCCAGTATACAGACTCCCTTTTTCCTTGACCATCAGGTGCCTTCTTAGCTACCTCACTCAAGTCTCTTAAAATAGGATCCAAAAGCTGAGTCTGTCTCAACTCTGACTCTGTATAACTCTCCCAGCATCCCTTCCACAGAAAGCGTTGCATCTTCTGACAGCAGTGCCTCACTGTCAGCCTGGATACTACCATTCACCTCTGTCCTTGCAGTCACCATATCCATGGGAATACCATAACCTACCAGCAGCTGTGTTTCACCTTCAGGCTCACTGTTAAAGGTAGCTCCCTCCCTTAAGTAACCACATTACCAGCCCCAGCTTCAGGCATAGGCTCTATCTGGGTCTCCCCTAGGCTACCAGACCTACATGCCTGTCTCCAAGTTTGACTGCATGTAACTGCATGCACACAAGGTACTACATTATCCAAATAATTCCCTATTAAGACATCTGTTGGGATATTGTCAAAGGAAAAAACTTCAAAGACCAATACACGTAAGGTTCAGGTTAAGGCACTTTAATTCTTGCAGCAAGGAGACAAAAACATGCATGCAAAAATACAGAGTTTGTCTAACTAAAATCAGGAAGTGAAGCTATTCTTATACTGTTCTTACAAGACATTGCCTACTGAAGCTGACGTAGTTAATCACAAGTTTACAATACTGTTTTTCACAGCAGATGTTGCTCATGATTTTCTGCTGATATGACATAACATTTCTAGATACATGAGAAAACCTTGGAAAAATAACATTGCCTTGGAGACCGGCAGCTAGTTGCAATTATTTCTACAGTGCTGTGTTACATTTCAAGGTACTCTACTCATTTGAGCACAAAGCAATCACAGATTATAGTTCATATTCTTCAAGTGGTCTTTATTCCACTTTATCTATCCTTCCTGCAGCTGGTTATGTTCTCATAACACAGACAGGGCTAATTGTCTAAGTTTAATAACATTATAGAAAGCAGTATTGTTCTATTCATTATTTTCCTAATCAAGCATGAAACCATCTGCTTCTCAGTACATTTCCTAAGACATAAACAAGATTTTAGCTGTGCTGACAAAATACAAGGTCAGAAAGCATTTGCCATTAATATGGATTTGTTCAGCATAAAGCAGAATAAATGTATTAACCCTTTTGGGTTTCTAAAAGGCACTAATGCACACATAATTATACATATTTTTTTAACATTTCCCCCTTATTAATACTTTTATTCTACTTTCAAAAGCATAAACAATTTATTTCTTTCCCTAACCTCTTCCATTTTGGATTTGCAGTTAAGAAAGTCATTCAGTTTAACTTTTGAAAGCATCTCAGTCTTCAATAGTTCATCAAGCTCAGTACCTTGATATAAGGTTTCAGAAACTGACAAATCTATAAAGTCTTTGATCAATCTTTTCATGCAGGAGATGCCACAACAAACACATACTCCCAACAGGAGCATTCCTACACAAATAGCAATCAAGATGTTCATTAGGATGGAACCCCACCCCCCAAACCATTTCTGGAAAAAGTCCGTCAGTGGGTTTGGGCCTGGTTTGGTCATGGTCGTCACTTGCTGAATCACTTCAAGGTGATTGTCTATCTTGTGCTGGTTGTCAGGAATATATGAACAGCATTCTTCTTGGATTAAAGTGCATGCACCACCTCTCACCGCTAGGGTGGAGTCAAGAGCCATATGGTTTTGAAGCACCGCAGTTCTCATGGCATTCAGTTCATCACTCACCAATTCGAGAGCAGAAAAAGTTGCATTGCTCATTACTTCAAGGAGATTAGACAGTTTTCTCAGCTCCCAAATTGATTTCACTGCTCCATATGCTGGTAATATGCCTGCCCACGATATGACAGCGTCACTCAAGTCCATATGTGTTAGTTTATCGCCCATGGAATGATGGTTTCTCCAGCCAGCCTCGATCTGTTCCACTGGATTCTCAGGTTTCCTGACAGGTTTCTTGGTGACCTCTCGTGCATTCGAATTTTACCTTGAGGCAAAACTGCAGTGTGTCGTATGGCCAGAACCAGGTAACCCAAAAAACAACTGCCGGACCAATTCTCAGGTAACCATTTATAGGCCTTTTTGCCACATACAAAATAACAATCTTCCACCTTAGTAGTAACTTTACTATTAACATATGCTTGCCCTGCATGAAACATTTTCTTGTTTATTATAGACAGTTGCTTAAAAAAACAGGATTATGTTGTACTTCATTAATTGTTCTGTGCATTGATTTAAGAAACGAGTCATAGTCTGTATCACAAATAGAACCTGCATTATTAGCTTTGGTGTAACATTTGTAAGGAACAGTCATATTGCAATTACTCCAACTCACCTGGACAGTATAATTTTTATAAAAACACACAATTCCCTATTGTGTAACAGGCAGGTGCAATGCTATTTTATCTTGTGATTTAACAGTCGTAGTATCATAAACCAAGTTTTCCCAGGTCTCATTGACCCCTAGGGGGATTGCAGTCATTAATAATTCCCCATATGCTGTTGGTATAGCTGTACAAACCCAACAATTTGAAACATTAAAAGTCTCAGCATACACATATTTGATCGCTTGGTAAGTGTTAAAGTTTGGATGCCAGTCTATGAGTAACGCATCGCGTTTATTCAGTTTAGCTTGTGTGGCTGGAAAAAGGAAAGGCCACAACAAAAAGATTAATGTCACCAGTATAGCCAACAGGATAATCATGCAATTTTTTTGTGGCTGTTCTGCATTCCTGTACGCTCTGGATTTTGTCATTTTTTACTCGTGGTGTAACAGTAACAAGATTTCTGTCTATTTCAAAGTTTTTAACCAGTTTACAGTGTGTCAGATGAATCCAGGACTTTGTGTTTACAGTAGCACTTGGTATGGCCCTTCCCACTTCGGTGTCATCCAGTTTTTTCTCTTGATGACTTTTACCCAGACCCACGTGCCTGGGACTACTGCTGCTTCCGATGGTCTGGTTTGTTCCTTATCTGAAACAGAATTAAACTGCAAAAGGTGTTTAGAATTCAACATTCTCCTCATATACTCAGTGAGTGTACAGTCGGCTTCCTGATCTGCAGGCATGAGAGGTTTCCACTGAGGTATATAATATGCCCTCCCAAATAACTTCTCAAAAGGAGTCAATCCCTTTGCATTCAGAACAGTTCTCATGCTCAACAGTGCCAGGGGCAGACAATACCCCCAATTTCTATGTGTTTTCTCAATGAGCTTCCTTAATTTATTTTTTAACATCCCATTGTGCCTCTCTACCAACCCTGCAGATTGTGGATGATACGCACAATGAATTTTCAGAGAAATTCCGAAAAACTTGCTCAGTTGTTGTATGGTTTGGTTTACAAAATGTGTGCCATTGTCACTGTAGATCTTTTCCGGTATGCCAAATCTAGGAATAATTTCTTTAACAAGGATTTTCGCAACAGTAGCTGCATTTGGATTTTTAGTCGGAAAAAATTCCACCCATTTGGAAAACATATCTACAATGACAAGACAATACTTCTTATTTTCGCATTTGGTCAATTCTATGAAATCCATACAGATAGTATGGAACGGATACGGTGGTGCAGGGAAACTCTCCTGCTTGGGCTTTAACGCCCCTTGTGCATGATGTTTATTACAAACATGGCATGATAAACAACAATTTTTAGTATAGTTTATGAATCCATATGTTGTGAACACTCAGTTCACTAACTGTACCATCCCCCCCTGTTGAGACATGGCATTGCCCATGGCTCAACAAAGCTGCATATCTAAACAAGTTAGATGGCAATATCGGTTTTCCCTCTTTGGAGATGTACAGCCCTTCCTTGAGAATTGCTCCTCATTTTATCCATTTTTGTTTTTCAACCTACATAGTAAGTGTCTGCATTGTTTTCAACATTTCTAAGTCTAAAATCTCAGAAGGTTGTACTTCCTCATTCAAAAGAAATGCTTCTGAAGCTGCCTGCTTTGCAGCTGTATCAGCTCTTGCATTCCCTTTTGAAATTCTATCCTGCTGCTTGGTATGAGCTATGCATTTACAAACAGCTACTTTCTGAGGTAACTGAATAGATTCTAAAAGATCTAAAATAAACTGCGCATGATTGATTGATTTGCCAGTAGGTGTTATCATTCCTCGATTTTTCCACTGTTGGGCAAAAACATGTACAGTAGAGATAGCGTACTGGCTATCAGTAAAAATGTTTACACATTTACCCTTTGCTAAGGTACATGCCTGTGTCAAGGCAATCAGTTCTGCTGCCTGTGCAGATAAATTGTGTGGTAAAGATTTTGCTTCTATAATCTCAGTATCAGAAGCTACTGCATATCTCACTAGGTTTTGTCCTGTGGGACCCCTTTTGCATGAGCCGTCCATGTAATATGTCACCTCGGCATCATCCAAGGGGACATCCGTAAGATCTTTTCTAGGCAGTGTCTTTTGCTCAATCTCCTGCAAGCAGCTGTGCGGTGTGCCATCTGCAGGAGTTGGAAGCAAGGTAGACGGATTCAAAGTTGTACATCGTTCAATTGTCATATGAGGTTGGCTCAACAATATAGTCATACAGGAAAGATGCCTAGCAGGAGAAAGATATGCTACTTTTTCTTGCAGCAAAATAATTGCGACTGCATGAGGCACTCTCAATGTGAGAGGGTGGAACAACACTACTGAGGCCGAAGCCTGTCCTGCCATTGCGGTTGCAACTACTGCTTGTACACAGTGGGGCAATGACCGCACCACTGGGTCCAGTTGTGATGAATAGTAAGTAATGGGGCATTGTTTGTCCCCATGCTGTTGCATTAACACTGATGTCATATAACCTTGCTTACAATCTACAGTTTGGAAAAAACATTTGATAGTTTGGTAATCCTAAGACTAGTGAGGATACTATCAGCTGTTTCAATTTGCAGAAAGCAGATTCTGCTTCTGGTGTCCATTGTAATAAATCCTGTGCTGCCATAGGCTTCTTGTATATCAAGTTGGTCAGCGGTGCAGATTCCAAAGCATAGTTTGGGATCCAGCTCTGACAAAAGTTGGTCGTACCCAGGAAGGACATCATTTCCTTCTTGGTAGTGGGTTTTGGTGCTTGTAAAATCGCTATTTTTCTGTCCTCATCTAATGTTCTGCCCTCTTTGGATATTACATATTCTAGGTATCTAACTTTCTTTTTCCAAAGCTGTAATTTGTTTTTATTTACTTTATGTCCCTGAATAGCTAAAAATTGTATTTACTTTATGTCCCTGAATAGCTAAAAATTGTAACAATGCTACAGTATCTTCCTTACAATCTTGCTGGGTGGGGGCTGACAGCAGGATGTCATCAACATAAAGTAAAATCTAACTGCCTCTCGGTGGGGTAAATCCCGCCAAGTTGCTTGCCATTTCTTGTGAGAATATTGTTGGGCTTTCACAATATTCCTGTGGTAGTCGCGTGTATGTATACCTTTTCCCCTGAAATGTGAATGTGAACTAATGTTGGCTGTCAGGGTGTATCGGTATCGAAAAGAACGCATTGCTGATATCTACCACAGAAAAATATTTCTGCTGAGGTTTCAAATCATTCAACAGGGTGTGTGGATCCAGCATCGTAGGTGCCCTTGGTATTTCTGCATCATTTACAGCTTGTAAGTCTTGGACCATGCGCCATTCTCCATTTGCTTTTCTGACAGGAAATAAAGGTGTGTTACATGGTGACTCAAGTGATTCCACCAGTACTCCTTCCTTGAGTAAAGCTGCTATAATAGGTTTGATTCCTACCTCTGCATCTTTTCTCAAGGGATACTGTCTCTTTTGTGGTCTAAATGCTGACTTTGGCGTAATAATAACTGGTCCCGCTGTACGAATCAGTCCTAAATCTGATTTCCCTGTTGACCAGAGAGTTTCTGGTATGCCTTGTAAGGCATCTTCTTCCTCTTCTGATAAGAGTGCTAATCAGCTGTCCTCGCTTGACTGCAAATGCACAGCTGGGTGTGTCTGTGTTATCCAATTTAACTTCTGCTTTTGTACTCCCTGTCCTGACAGTTCTAACTCTGTCTGTTTTTCCCACCTTGTGACTTTTTCTCCTAGGTCTGTCCATTTCACATTTTTGTCCTTTTTTGTCATTTTTGGTTAAGCTTACATGTGGTAATCGATTAGATTTATAAAGTGCAAAGAACTCCTGGGGTAATGAACAGCTAACTACACTGTTCCCTTCCATATCCCAGTACAGATTATGCAATACTAATCTGTTTGCATGGTTTCTAAACAACTCTTATTCATAATCCTTATCAGGTCCTGGTGTGTTACAATAATACAGAGTACAGTGCAACAATTGTTGTTTGTCAGTGTCAAGAGAGGGGAACCTTGCTGATGGCTACATTCATCAGCTCTTTGGTTACTGCCCCTGGACCAGTCGTAACTAAGTCCTGGCTGTGCCAATAAAATGTTTCACCCTTCGATCGCACTGCAAAAGTATCAATTTGTCTCTGTGCTTTCATACCCTGCATAGTCGGAACTACTGCTATACCAAATAGCTGCATAAGGTCTCTGCCCAAAAGGTTTACTGGGCATTTTGCAGAAACAACAATTTTGCTCTCCTGGGTTAACCCTGAAACAGGATCAGTTATCACAACATTATGGGAGAGGGGCTCCCGATACAGCTGTCCATTAGCTGCATTCACTAATATGTAATCCGGTGACTCTGAATTCTCTGGTAGTTTGGAGGGGTGTATCAGGGTCTGTGAGGCCCCTGAGTCACCCAAAAATGTGACTTCCCCTCCCTTCTACCAGGAGTGTAACTTCTGGTTTTGTGTCTGCTAAATAGAGCTCCAAGCTCAATAAAACTAAGTGTAAAATTTCATTTTCTTCACTATCTGTGACTTCATGCACTTCCTCTATTTCTCCTGTCACATCCTCTACTCCCTCTATCACATTATCATTTGTCTTTTCTTGGCTATTCTCTTCTAGTGATTCCTGGCTATCATATAGTCAGTCCTCACCCTCCTTACCTTCCGTAGCTGCCTTCTTGTTTTTCTTGCAATCCCTTGCCAGGTGTCCCTTCTTTCCGCATTTAAAGCACTCCCCCCTTTTCTTTCACCCTTCAAAGTCCTCTGATCGTTGATCAGACTGTTTGTTTCCCTGGGCATTTTTCTTGCCCTTTTTCCCGGACTGTACTACATTAACTTCTGCTCCATCTTCTACAGAGAATACTTGGGCTTTCTTTTTCTTTTTACTGTTAAAATGCCTTTCGGCATGTCAAGCATATTCAAGTAGTGACTGTAGTCTACTTATACGATGATCTACCATGTGCTTTGTAATAAAGCTGCTTATAGGCAAAATACTGCCTTTTAAAAATGCATTCTTTAACTGCTGCTCATACGGGGAATCATGTGTTTGATCTTCAGGTACCTGCATTCCACAATGGTTATTAAAACACTCTAATAATCTAGCATAATATCTGTCAACAGTTTCACTTTCTTGTTGGATGCATTGATTAATGCAAGTCCAGTCTGCCCTAGGTTTCCATTTCTTAGAGATTCAGTCTGTAAGACCTTTCACTCTGTTGTCTAGTTCTGCGCTACTATGTGGGAAGGGTTTGTGTTCTGCATCACGGGGATTCCAGTTGCCACTGATCATGTGCCAATCTGGTCCTACGATTTGTCTGACTATTTTTTCTACTTCCTTTCTGTTTAAGTTATAACTTAACCTCATGCCTTGTAGGTCTTCTAAAAATGTTCTAAAATTAACTTTTGGATGGGGAATTCCCTCAGTGGCTTTCCGGATATCTTCCGGTGTCCACATTCTATAAACTAAGAGAGTTGGGTCCTGTCCTTCTTGTCCTGTCTGAGGATTAGGAACTTCTATTAGTGGGCACATTTCTTCTTCACTTATACATCGTGAACGTCTACCCATTTGATATAACTCAATGTCCCCTTTTGCGTTTCCTGCCTGTGTTCGAGATCTGGTCTCAACAGGATCTCTAACAAACGGTTTTGCTTTTGCAGGGACAGCAGAATATCGTGGGGGTGGACCAGTTTGTCCACTCGCTTCATATTCGGGTAAGGGAAGTGGAGGGGGTGGAGGGGCCGAAGCTATTACTAAGTTATTATCCTCTTTATCTAAAAACATTGTTTTTGAGTTATTGCTCTTCTGTTCCCTACGGTTTGCTTCCTCAATCCACCTGTGTGTCTGAGGAATTCCTAACTGACGTTGCTTTTTTACCCGACCTCTGGAATCGGTTTAAGCTGTTTAATAAGTTTAATAAACGAGGATTTTTCTAATTTACCATCAAATTCATACTTATTAACCCATTTTGAGTAGTATTTAACATTATCGGCATGTTGTAATTGCATAAATTTCGCATCCTCAGTTAACGGCGGAGTTCTGGATCTTTCTGTGCACTTATTTCCCATTTTATTCTAACCTTTGAAATGTTACATAACCCTTCTTATTTTTACGTGGTACCACGATTTCTCTTTTTCACAGTCTATCTAGAATAACTGCCTTACCTATTCTGTTTCCCTGATCTATGAAAAGACTGCAATCTTCCTGTCCCTGACTTGTACAAGACAAATCCCCTGACAGACAACGCAAATCAAGTCCCTGATCTAAAACAGAAAAATGTAAATCTCACCTTACCTGAGCCTCCATGATTGATCGTCTGGTTCGAGGTACACCCGCCCTTCAGTCGCAGATCAGAACAGTGGATGGCCTCTTTTGGATGACAATTCAGTCGGAGGACTTTTCAAATAAGAAGAACTGATGTGGTTTCTTCCCCATACAGTTTCAAGCCACCTGGCCTGTCTGATCTGGTCAGAGTGGAGGTTTCCGGTCCGGAGGACCAATCTGTCGAAGGAAAAAACTTCAAAGACCAATACATGTAAGGTTCAGGTTAAGGCACTTTAATTCTTGCAGCAAGGAGACAAAAACATGCATGCAAAAATACAGAGTTTGTCTAACTAAAATCAGGAAGTGAAGCCATTCTTATACTATTGTTACAAGACATTGCCTACTGAAGCTGACGTAGTTAATCACAAGTTTACAATATTGTTTTTCACAGCAGATGTTGCTCATGATTTTCTGCTGATATGACATAACATTTCTAGATACATGAGAAAACTTTGGAAAAATAACATGGCCTTGGAGACCGGCAGCTAGTTGCAATTATTTCTACAGTGCTGTGTTACATTTCAAGGTACTCTACTCATTTGAGCACAAAGCAATCACAGATTATAGTTCATATTCTTCAAGCGGTCTTTGTTCCACTTTATCTATCCTTCCTGCAGCTGGTTATGTAATCATAACACAGACAGGGCTAATTGTCTAAGTTTAATAACATTATAGAATGCAGTATTGTTCTATTCATTATTTTCCTAATCAAGCATGAAACCATCTGCTTCTCAGTACATTTCCTAAGACATAAACAAGATTTTAGCTGCACTGACAAAATACAAGGTCAGAAAGCATTTGCCATTAATATGGATTTGTTCAGCATAAAGCAGAATAAATGTATTAACCCTTTTGGGTTTCTAAAAGGCACTAATGCACACATAATAATACATATTTTTCTAACAGATATCCTCATACACGCCTACCTGCTTATTCCCTTTTCCACTGTCCCAGTCAAGATGAATCCTGGCCAAAGGTATTTGGAATGGGTCCCACCCAAAGCTTTGACTGGTGTGGACTGCCCAAGCAAGTACTGGTCCTTCTTAACCACTGCAGGTCTCACAGTGGTTATATCAGAAGTTGTGTCTCTCTTTGCAGTGGCCTGTCTTCCATCCACTAAGATAGGATACAGATTTTGGTGCTAGTTTGGGAATTAAAAATTGTGGGAAGAAATAGCCAGGGAATTGCTATGGCTAGGCTTGTATACGATAGCCTAGTACCAACCTATGAACCTCTGTTGTTTCCAGACAACTTACCACTGGCATTCTGTCATTGCCACTTGCTGGCTCCCTCACTTTTTGTTTCTCACCTTATTTCAATGAACATTTGTATGCTACAAGGGTCCCTTTGATTACACTAGAAACATCTAATCCCTGATCCTGACCATGTGCTTAAACTAGTGGCTTCCCCTGTTACTTGTGAACTTTGTTGGAGTGGTTTAGTCTGCCTCCCATAGGTTCCCTTATGTCTGTGTGCAGCACTGGGTATCCCTTTCTTATGCAATGATGCCCTGCTAGCTAAGCAGAGATCTCCTTTTCTCCCCAGCTCATTTGCAGAGTTATACTCTCGGTTTGCCAACCAGATCCTCATGTCTTCAGGCAAAGTCCTGACAGCTTGTCCTCTCACCAAAAGGTTTGCCAGTCTTCAAAAGTGGTGACCTGACACCCACTCACCCACCTGTGAAAGTAAGTATTTAAATCCACAATGTAATCACATATACCTTCATCTGCCTTGCATCTATGTCCATAAAATGTTTTTCTATACATTTCAGGGGTTAGTTTGAAACAATCAAGTAAACATTGTTTTACACTATCATAATTCAAACAATCAATATCAGACAGTTTAGGAATTGCATTAACAGTTCTACCATGGAGTCAGGAACCATACCCAGAGCCCTTGGTCAACATTATCCTGTTTACACACCCTCTCAAATATATAAAAGAAACTTTTAAGGTTACCTCCCTCACTGTACTGGGGAAACAGTTTACTGACCTGTATGGCTTCTGGGATTCGGTCATTCCCTTCCCCATTACCTCCATTTCATGCTGTCTCTGTCTCTCATTTTCTTCAGTTTCCATCTCCAAATGTCTCAGTTCATACTGGTACTGCTTCTCTCTCTCCCCTCAGCCTCCACTTCAAGTTTCCTTAACTCCAAATGAATTTTTAAGTCCTCTGATCAAAAGGTGAACTGTCCTGTCTCGGTAGGCCGCTTATCCCCAACTCCAAACTGGATATACTCTGAGCTGCTGGTCTGCTCTGTGGCTGTGACTAGGGCTGAGATCATTACTTCCCAGACAGGTTGGCATGCACCAGTCATTTGGCTTCACACACTTTGGTCAACTGGTTCCTGGTTAGCTTGCTATAATCCTCTGCTGACATCTTTACCTGCTGTCCCTGACTAAACTAACTAAAACAAATGAATAAAACTGTTGTGAAAATGAAACTCTATGTTTATCTTATGACTGTCAAGAGTGCACACCTCGGTGACAAATACCTACAGGCTACTAAAGCTCAATTAAAATGATGAGCCTTCTTTACCCCAGGGCAGTGACTAAGGAGTCTCAATTCTCACCACTGTCTCTGGCAAGGGAGTGTCACTAAAAGCTGAGATAGAAACACTCAATTTCCTCTAAGAGTACACCGAGAACAGGTTCCAAAACCCAGGACTGGACTATATGCTTCGCTCCAGCTTCCCAAATCAGTCTGCACACTAACCTCTGCAGAACACCATGTCCCATTTCTAGGTATCTGACACTCTCACTTTTAAATGTCTAATGTTCATGCATAGACACACTCTTGGGAAAGACTTAACACATATTTACCTGCTGTTTTTTGCCCAGATTACAAGGTAATGGCTGCCACTAATAAAATACCACTTCAAAAGGGGTGTTCAATTACATTGGGTAAAATAGATATTGAAACAAATTGTAGCATGTATCCCAAGCAGTAAGGCTTTTTGGAGTGTCCCTGGTGATATCACAGTAAGCATAAACACTCTCAAGTTATTAAAAATGTTAACTAAAATAGCGACAATGAGAGGTAGTAAAACAATTAATAATAAATAAAAGGATTTAAAACATGTAAATACTGAATAACTGATACCAATAAAAATTAGAGTTTCACACACAGGAAATATGAAAATAATATTGTAGTATTATGATGATGATCTCACATTGACTTTAGAAAACCTCTAACTAACTAGCTGTAGATCCCTGACTATCTGAAAATTAACTGACACTATCTAATCTAAACAACTCAGCAAGACAAGATTATACTCTTATTTCTGCAAGGCAAGATTAGGAATTATGCCCACACTCCAGGATGTTGTTTGTCCTCAGCAACTGGAACACCTATTCTGAAAATAATTGGACTACTACTGCTGAACAGCTCTGGAAAAGAAACTACTAGTAATGTCTTTCAGCTTTTCCTGGTTAGGGGTCACCATAGTGGAACTTCGGTCCACTAATGATTGGCAGTAGATTTTTAAGGTGTTGAGTTGCCTACCTTCATGTCTTTAATGTCACTCGACCACAAGGAGGACATGCAGACTCCACACAGAAGGCGGTCCAGCCGAGAATCGAACTGGACAATCTCTTGTTGCGAGGCAACAATGCTAACCGCTGCACCACCGTGGCCTCCTTAACTGACAGAGAACCTGTTTTATAGCAGATTTTTTTAAAAGAAACAGGAAGCTGCTATGAGAATTCTACTCTCTCATATCAGACTTTGGAAAGTAAACAAATAGCTGTTCTGAAGATTCTATTATTTCCGCTCTGGCACACAATGACATCACATCTAGGTCAGCTGACTCTGGCATAACATACATTCAGAATTCTCTTTACAAAGAACATGTATATTTGGTCAGACAGAAGAACACTGTTTGACATTCAAACAACTTGCATAAATCAGAGTGATAATCAAAAGAGAAACTTATTTACAAAATGACAACTAGTCATGCCGGCATATGTAACACATGGTAATTTATAATTATTTACAATTATTTACAAAACTTCAGCCAATCATGCTAGCACAGATAACAATATCTAAAATCCTCACACCAGATTTTGCCAAACTTGTAGTTACTGATACCACATACACTGAGCCAGTGGACATAGCAAACCTCCCACCTGTCCCCCACCTTGTATTTCTAGACAGCAGGTCATATACGTTGTCTCTAAGGCCAAAAACACAGCATCTATGGGGCCTGATAACATCCCAGGCTGTGCTTTACATGGGCTCCAATAAGAATTACTAAAACCAATGGGTACTCTTTTCAATCATAGTCTAAGCACCAGCTTTATTCCACCTGAATGGAAAATGGTCACCGTTATCCCCTTGCACAAGGGTGGCGCTTCACTGACCCTGGAAATTATAGACCTGCTAGCCTGACTAGCCTTATCTGCAAGGCCATGGAGTGAATCATCATGGACCTTATCAACAAAGATATAGATAATTTTCAAACATTTGATCCTAGTCAGTTTGGATTTGTCAAAGGGAGATCATGCCTGTTAAACCTGGTGGACTTCTTCGAGGCAGTTACCAGACCCCTAGACAAGGAGAAAAACATGCATACACACTACCTGGACTTGGCCAAGGCTTTTGACACTATCCCCCACTCAGGCATTATTGACAAACTCACCCAGCTATGTATCAACCCTTATATTGTTAGGTGGGTTGCTAACTGCCTCACCGATAGAACCCATACAGTCAAAACAGAGGAATCCACCTCCAATAGCAGACGCGTAAGCAGTGGTGTTCCACAGGGATCTGTCTTGGGACCTCTACTGTTCAGAATCTATTTCTCTGAAGTGCAAGCAAAAACTAAAGGTCTGTGGCTGACAAAGTTTGCCGGCAACTGTAAACTGGGAGTGGTCATAGAATCCCCAAACTATGTCAACATCTTACAAGAGGGTTTTACACAAACAAATGATTAGTGCCAAAGGCACGGCCTTAAACTCAATGCAAAAAAATGTATGATCATCCCTTTTGGTAAGAGCGATGTTCCTGCTAACTACCATATCAATAGAAACACCCTAAGCCCACACTCACTGGTGAGAGAGCTGTGCACACAGGTTGACAACAAACTTACCTTTAATCACCATGTCTTCATGGTGGTAAGAAGGGCATTCCATATTGCTCATCTCATCAGTAAGGGCATTTCCTCAATAAAAACCTCCCTGTACTCTTCTTCATCAAGCCAATAATTGAGTACAACACCCCTTGGTATATACCTTTCCAAGCATCTACAGCAATTGGAGAGACCACAAAGGTTCCTCACAAGGAAAATTCAAGGTCTTCAGCATCTGTCCTATGTGGATCAGCTGAAATCACTGTCAGTTTACTCCTTTTCATATGAACTGCTCAGAGGTGATCTCTGCCATGTGCATAAGGCAATCTCTGACTCTGCTTTATTGGAAATGCTGCATATCTATAAGTCCAATGGCTCACATGTTACTTGCTCTAAAGAGCTTAATCTAGTATGTAACATTACTAGAATTTCCTGGAGGGAAATATTTGTCTCCCAGCGGTTACTACACCTGTGGAACAGACTCTCAATTCATGTAAAGCAGAGCACCTCTTTGGCCCTGTTCAAGCACAATCTGGACAATTGCATGGATAACCATAAATTCATCCCAGGGGTTCCACCTGTGTCTCTCTTGACAGGGGCAATAGGTGCTGATCATGGAAACAAGGGCAGAACTTGGCTAGGCTTGTAAGGGCCATGGGGCCATTAGCCAAGTAACTTTCTATGATCCTATGCTAACAGGCAGTGGAGTACATAAAAAATGAAAACTGTGATGAAGGTAGTGTACTGACCTATTGAGAATGTTGCAATTGAAAGCCAGATAGAATGCATAAATCAGGTCAATATTTAAGACCTGACAGAAAGTTGTATGGAACAAAAAATATCAAACACCTGAGTGCATTGAACTGTGTGGCACTTTCCAGTTGAATTCTCCTCTGTGACAATATTAGCAATGAACAGAATGCAATGATCCCCATAGCTGGCAATGAGCATTTGTGCTTAAGCACTGAGCACTGTGGCACAAACTGATAGAACGGTGCTTAAAGGAAAACATATCATAGCATAATGCTACAAAAAGTGAATTGGTAAAACTCATACTGGTGCATGAATCTCAGCTGTTCTAAGAAGTGAAAGAGTTGTGCTCTAAGACTTGTCTAGAAGACTGGCAGGGAACCATAAGAAGATGTATGCTGGTAAACAGGGAACTAGACAAGGATGTATTCTTACTCCCAAACTACAGTTACAGTAAAGAAAAAACATCCTAGCCACCACTCACCAATATAGGACGTAAACTGGTTGTGATGTGACAGCCTTCAGAATTAAGTCAGTTGTAAGGCCCAGAGTTCAGGTCAGTTTTAACCATAGGATGAGAAGTAGAATTCTTATCCCATCTGATATGCATGTGTCTGTTTCATTTCACCTATATTAAATACAAATCCTAGAAAGAATACCTGCTTTATTATGCTGATACTCAAACAAGGATTCATTTATTCCAATGCTAGTGAATCATAACAATCCTTGATTTTCAGCACAGCTAAAGATACTGTATCCTACCCCAGCTATGCGCTACCACCAATTCTGCTTTTTCTGTCCATTATGTATGAAATACAGAGGAGTTTGGGGCATTTCTAGAAGTTTTTTGTATATAATCAGCAATACTCATGAATTACAAGCAATGATTTCTAAGCATGCATCTTTGACCATGCAGTAACTATTAGTATGGCTCAAAGGTGCCTGCTTAGAAATCAGTCAGATTAAAAATAACTCATAGGCTGGATCCAGCTGGTCAGTTAACCACTTAATAGCAATATCATCATAGGACTTCTATTTTGCAGCATTTTCCATGATTAGGACTTTCTGCTGTACATATGAGTTTGCTACACACCGGAAATAACTTACTCATCTTTGTAAGGAGGCAGTCTGTTCAATGAAACAGCACTTTAGAATAAGACATTGAGACATGTAGTAGACTATATCACATGACAAAACAAATCACACAGAGACATTGTATTACTTTTACTCTATTTCAGAATAATGGATACCTGATTTGTGCACACACACACTGATTTATAGAGATATTTTAGTCTGGTTCAGTCACAGATCTTCAAATATTAAAACTATTAGGAGCTTTCCTGCATTGTTTATTTTTTCTGAAGGTAGTGTAGGCAGTAAATGACTGCATATAATTACCTTGCAGTAATTAACACACCCATTTATTATACACAGTAGCAAAATCTTATTTGTGTCGCACCATACTTTATGGGGGCCGACCAATTTATTTTTGATCTTTACATTAGCATTCTGTCATCATAAATTAATTACTTCATGAATTAATTGTGTGTGTGTGTGTGTGTGTGTGTTTGTGAATTTTGTGAGTATATATGATAACATATATTAATATGCATAGTCTTTGAATCTAATGCAACTCATTGAAAACTGCACTAAGGTACAGTGAAGACACAGTATATGTTATTACTCTAAATGCAATAAGGTAGAACTGAAATGATAACTTTTTGAAAGGTAACTGTGCTTTGCAGTAAAATTGCCATCTATGTTATGGTGCATCATCGTATATAAATATCATTTTAATGTACTACTTAAAATAAAGATAAATGTGTCACTTTTTGTGCTGATGTTAAAGGGTAATGGCACCAGGCTGGCCTACAGCCTTACTATTTTATGAGTAATTAGCATAATGATTAACATAGCTCTTAGGATTAAATTACTGATGTTGATAAGTGGGTTCTGATCTATACATTTCATTTCCCAGGATATACTGTAATTATTTTCCTTAATTCTTAAAATTTGACTGATTTGGTTTCACCAGCAAAGAGAGGAATTGGAAATATTATGCACAATAAATAGAGTCTAGATCCTCAAAGGAAGTGAATTTTGAGTTGTGCTTATGATATTGGTGATTCAAGCTCAGGAATATACTTTAATTAATATAGCTTTTTCACAAGGTGATGGACTGAGTTTCCTACATGTGTTCCCTGTTCCTCTGAGGATCATATTTTAAAAGGTATCGTCCCTGCCTCATAGCAACACAGGTTGTAAGTGCAGCATGACTGAGCCAAACAAATGCATGTGAGTCAGGTAGACTCAATTTAGTATCTGTCACTGTGCTTCCCATATTCTGAGGCCCCCCAAAAAAACATTAGTAGGTAGCACAGGTGATGAAGCTTTGCCCACTGGCTTGGTCATGGGTGCACTACAAAAGTGTACTATCCTCTCAGCTAAAGTTGGATGCTAAAACTAAAGAAGTTTTGCAATTGGTAATTGACAACAAACTGAATACTACATTAATTCATTGACTTGGAGTTTCCCAACCCATCTCTGATTGTTTCATCCTATGTAGCTACCAATGTGATTGACTGCTGTTATTGAAAGTACTTTAGTAACACTCCTTCATTAAATATGTCTGAAGCAGTCCTTGCTTTTTAAGCTCCCTGTAACTTGTTCTTAGGGGGTGGCGATCAACCAGTACTAGACGTAAAATGCAGTGCATTTCCCTGATTGAGTGGCTTACATAATATCTTTGAATATCTGAGGTCACAGAGGTAAGAAGGAGGCTTGGAAATCAGCGGTCTAAAATATTTTTTTTAATTTAAGATTCATTAAGATTATGCACGTAAAGAATTATTTAGACCAAAACAGGAAGGAATTACAAATAAATACACAGTATGATTAAAGCTGGCATAGTTTATCTTTATGGCTTATAACAGTACTTATTTGTAGTCTGAATTTAAAAGCTTAATTTAATATTTTATGGTAGGACACTATTGTAAGAAATAGGTAACCTATGAATGAAACATTAACTGGTAGGTGAGGAAGAGATATAAAATGATTCTGTATTTTTCTACTGGAGTTTTTTTTTTTAAAGAATATGAGAGAGAGAGAGAGAGAGGACATCTGTTTGCTGTTTGAACGTAAATTTGTAGCTTAGCAAATCATGCCAGGTAGGAATTGTGCCTTAACTTTGCTAAGTCTGATTAATAATAATTTTTTTTTAATTTTATTTTACATTTGTTGACCGGGAAAGTCCGACTGGAATGAGGTCAATTTACAGCGGAGGCCCAAGGAGAAAAGCAAGCTTAATTTACACATAGTAGGCCCTGTATGGCAGTATTTGAGGAGTTTAGTACTGTAGTACAAAGACAGTAAGCAGAGAAGAGAGGAAGGTAGGAAGTATTGGAGGAGAGCAGGAAAGCGTTTATGTGATGCAAGGACAGAGCCAAGAATACAAGAGGTGTGTCTTTGATTTTTTGAACAGTGAAATAGATGGTGCTGAAGAGATATTCTGGGAGGGGGTTATTCCACTTTCTAGCTATGGTATGAGAGAAAAGAGCTTTCCCTGCTGTATTGTTGGCATTGGATATACAGAGAAGGGTTTTGTTGGATGAGCGGAGAGGACAATTTGCTGAATACTGGTTTTGTAGTTGGTTTAGGGCTGGAGTCTTGTGGGGATTCTTTAGGATGTTGAAGGTGAGAACTAGTTGGGGTAACTAATTAATTGAGGAAGTTCAACCACTGTAGTTTCTTTAGGGCAAAAGTAGAGTTATGAGCAAATCTTATTGTAACATGACTCAAGTTTGTCTAGGTCTGTTTCCCTGATGTGGGTTAGGACTGGTGATGCATACATTAGGGTAGACAAAAGTTGGGTTTGGGCTAGGGTGACGCGTTCTTGGTCTGCTAAGAAGTTTTTGTGTTTGTATAAAGTTCCTAATTTTTTATGTACTTTTCTGTTGGTTTGAGAAATGTGGACATCAAAGTGAAGATTTTTATCTATTTCAACACCAAGGAGCTTAGTATGGGGAATGGGAGAAATTGTGGTGTCATTTTTGGAGGTGGTAGTGAAGGAAAGAAATGTGCTTCTGGATTTGTTGGGGGTAAATAGGAGTAATTTGGTCTTGTTGGGGTTTAGAATAAGTTGGATATCAGTAATCCATTTTTCAATGGAGCTGAAGGATTCCTGGGTAAGTTTTTGTAGAGTGGTTAGGGATGGGGCTGAGTAGATTAGGGTGGAGTCATCTGCGTACTGTATAAGTGATGCCTGCAGAGTGGGGGTGTGTAGTTTATTGGTGAAAATGGTGAATAGTAGAGGCCCCAGTATTGAACCTTATGGAACACCTATGGTAGTAGAGGTGATAGTGCACCACGCCATTTGACTGATTGTTTCCTATCAGAGAGATAGTTTTTGAACCAGGCAGTAGTGGAGGGGGCAAAGGACATGGAGGATATAGTGTCTAAAAGTAGGTTATGTGAGACCATGTCAAATGCCTTAGAGAGATCTAAGAATATGGCTGATACAAAATTGTTGCTGTTTCTAAGTTGGTTAACCTGGTTGGTAAAAGAGAGAAGAGCAGTAGTTGTACTATGGTTTGGGCAGAAGCCATGCTGTGTGAGGGAGAGGAGATTATGTGAGGTTAAGAAGTGCATCACTTGAGTGTGAATACATTTCTCAAGGAGCTTGGACAGGGGGGATAGGATAGCAATGGGGCAGTAGTCTGATAGCTCATAGGAGTTGCCACCTTTGTGTAGGGGATAATATATGAACCTTCCATAGTTGGGGGATGTAAGCTTCCTCTATGGAGTGGTTGATGAGAATTGAGACAGGGTAGGCCAGGGACTCTGCTGCTAATTTTAGGAAAATAGCCAGTAAACAATCTGCTGTGAGAGTGGTAGGTTTCAGTTTTGAGAGTAGTTTTTTAATTATGGGGGTTGGTACAGGTGAGAGTTTAAAGGAAGGTATATTATTCTTACCTGTAGTGGGGGAGGGGGGTAGATGTAGAGTTATTGTTGGATAGTTGGGTAGATAGTGACAGAATAGATTCTGTAAAGTGATGGTTAAATTGAGAAGCTATGCTGTCATTATTAGTGTTGGTGTTTGGAGCTGGAGTGGTAGTTTTGCTGGGTTTTAGAAGGGAATTGATAGCTTGCCAGAACTTTTGGGGGGTTTTGGAATGTTTGTTTTGGATACCTAGGAAGTAATTCTGTTTATCCAGTTTTGTTTGTTTTTTGGCCTGATTCTGAAGTTGTTGATAGTTTTATCTGTCTAGGCTAGTGTTATTCTTTTTCCAGATCTTCCAGGCATTATCTCTGGACTTTAGTAAGGTTTTTGTGGTCCTACTCAGTCAAGAGGCATAGTTTACTTTAGTTCTAAGTTTTCTAATGGGTGCGACTGTATTAAGAGCATTCATAAAAGTACTACTGAAAAACTCAACTGCCTGGTCTAATGCTAGAGTTTGTAGTGGGTGCCAGTTACATTGCTGTAGCACACTGTTAAGAATTTGTGGATTTACCTTGTGTTCATCCCTAGTTTCCTTATACAGTACGAGTTTGGGTATGTTTACACGTTTACGAAGGAGGAATGTGGGGCAGTGATCACTAAGTTCATCTGGTAGGCAGCCCACATGGTATTTTTGCTTGGGGAAATTTACTAAAATCCAATCAGGGATTGTTTTGGGGATTTTCTGTCAACTCTGGTGGGTTCTTGGATTACTTGTGAGAATCTAAATAAGTTAATATGGTGTGATGGACTGTTAGAGTCGCAGGTTATCCAGTCTAAGTTTAGGTCGCCTAACAGGATAGTTTCTTGGGGCAGGTTGACTGCAGCCCATTGTAAGATTTCCTCTATTATAGGAGAGTTGTTTCCTGGAGGGATATAACTACAGAGGATATTGATTATCTTTTTGTTTTTTAAGGATAAAATGGAGCCTAATGTTTCGGCATTCAGACCACTTTCCCACTATGATAATGAAAATGAAATCAAATACTAAGTATCAAGTGGAATTAAGGTTTTTAGTTTTTGTTCTTACTGCCATTTTTGTGCTGATTATACTAGGTTATTTTAAGTTTAAGACCATGGGCTGGATTCCAAAAGATAGTTGCAGACAGCGCAGTACGCTGAAGGAAGACTTCAGTGCACCAGCTCTGGATGTGATTTCAGAAGGTACACCACAACCAATCCAGGTCCGTAACTATTCAGAGT
The DNA here is from genome assembly GCF_019279795.1 of Protopterus annectens. NCBI lineage: Eukaryota > Metazoa > Chordata > Ceratodontiformes > Protopteridae > Protopterus > Protopterus annectens. The sequence continues at coordinate 268,872,265 of NC_056733.1, forward strand.
ATGATAACTACAGATTCTGCCATACCTGTTGGATTCCAAAACACATTGTGCATGCCCAATGGCACTTAAATGTGACAAACTGCAATGCTGACTCTGTTTCTGGAATCCTCATGAGGAACAGAAGCTATTCCTATGGAATCCTACAGAATCTGTAACAATACTGACCAAAAAAGAAAAATACTACCTGCAGTGCATGAACTGCAACAGGCTGTGGATCCTGAAAGCTATGGAGACAGATATGACTGTTAGTTCTGAAAAGCAGCCAGCTAGAGTGAGGGAAAGGCTATAACTACACCAACTGTCAGTTCAGCAAATGATTGACAAGTACCACCTAGACAGACAGCTGGTGCCAGCTGTGTAGAACATATGTGCCCCACGCATGTCTGTGTGGACATGGCAACCCCAACCTTCTCAAAACAAAAGTCTGTCTAGCCTAGGTGTACTGGTACCTGGGACATTCCAAAGACACATGGGAGATACTATAGTAGTGTCACAGCTGTCAATCATATTCTGTCAAAATTCTCGGCATCAATGTGCATCAAGGTAGATGAATGCATACACCTTCCATCTACCTCCCTGGGATGGAAAACTATTATGCAACAGTTCTGTAACCTCACAAACTTCCCATATGTGCTTAGTGCAATAGTCTGCACCAACATCCCTATTAAGAGATGCATCTAGAAGCAGGCAGATGCATCAACAGAAAGGGTTGGCCATACCTGAACTGCCAGATTATGTGTGCAGCAGATGGCAGCATAACAAGCATCATGGCAACACACCCTGGAAGTGCCAATGATGCTGCCATATAGTGGGAAAGTGGTCTGAGGGCCACATTCCAGCAAGATGAAATACACACATCTGAGTCATGATAAGCCACACATACAGAAGTTCACACATTAGGCATTGATGTTCAGGTGTTGCCCCACCACAATAGCACAGACTGCATCTAATGGCAATTACCCACTAGAAGTACACACTGAGCATCAGACATAAAAACATAATCATAACATATAACATTATAAACATATACAAATCTAGCACAACATGGATCATCAACTCAGGCCACAAGTGACACAGTTATGTATACAGACTCATACTGGTGTATGCGTGTATGGCAAACAATATATATAGCTCTGAAACACATTCCTATATGCCCACTTTCAAAAGATGCAAACAGAAAACCTGCTTAGGACATACTGCAGAACTGTTGTCAGTATCATTAACAACATATATCAATGTAAAGTGTGGACAAACTGTAATGTACTAAATGGAGCCATCTGTGGGGCATCGGCCTTAACAACAGCCACAAACAAATAACATTATTAGTGGTCTGCACAGCGATCATCATCACCACTGGGTGAGATTGACAATGCCAGACTGAGTGGATCAGCTGTCAGTTTTACTCTAATGCAGTCCAGGGCACCCATGCTGATGTCTCACACTGTAGTCTAGTTTACCCCTAACACATATGGAAACACTTGGCACAGGTTGCTGCACAGAGGTGACTGATGGGATGATGCCAGCATGTGGAGACACACACACTATGGGAAGGACATCAGTGTGAGTTCACCATTTGATTGTGACTGCTAGGCCCACATCAGATGAGCCAGCAGCAGAATTGTGTGCATGGTGCAGCATAGACATTGATGCCTGATGGGCAATATTTAGTCTGTTGAGAGGGGACGTACCTCTCCCATGTGGCAATTGTCTAAGCACAGACAGGGCATGCAGAACCCTGATCTTAATACAGCACTGCTGTATTACTGCTGTTACGAAGGATTCAGTTGATCATGCCACATATAAGATACTTTAATTCTGTGCAGCCAATGATGCCATGACCTCACCATGTCTGCACTCCTGTCCTTCATTCAGCACACCCAGCTGGTGTGCAACATGATCCTTGACATGGGCAGGTGCACGGATGTCAGATCCATGATATTGCTGGTAACATTAATTTCCCCTTAAGAGTAGGCAGATACCTTCTGAAACATACACATTCATACCATCTCAATGCCTACATCAACTGTGACAGGCAGTATCGACACATCATGATGAAGTGTCAACATCATAAGCAGTCCCAGCATGGGGATGTGGTCCACAGGCCTCATCCTGTCTACCATCTGATGTTCCCTCATTGTCAGAATGGCTGTACAGGGTTTCCACCACATCTGAGACTACAGCCACATCCACATGACTGTCACCATCTGGATCACATTCTATCACCAAGTCTATATCCTGTCTGACAGGGGCCATGCTACCGTACTAAGACACAGCACGTCCCACATTGGGATCAGTGGACAGGCTAATGGAGGATAAAGGCAGTGAATGTGCTAAAAGAAGAGACAGATGACATAGGTCAGGAAAATGTGCTTATATTACATGTTGTATATCATTAATGACACATGCCACATATATCTCACTACAATGTTACAAATAAAAATGACTTACCAGGAGTTATTGTCTGTGTATGGGTCATGAGCCTATATAACAGGGAGTTGACCATTATATTGCATATGCAAAATAAATGACATATGTGAGAAATACAAACATAACATACACATGTCCTTGTGGTAAGCCAGCTCTGAAATAGAGGGATGAAATGCAACTATTGCAGGGAAACAAAGGCATAAATACACCATTCTTAATCACATCCTTGCCAGCATGTACCATTCTAACTGAGGTAAAACATACCATAGGTAACACATACACATACCAGTTGGTCATGGCTGAGATGCTGACAGTGACTGTCCTATACAGGGGTAGAAAGACACAGTATTAATGGAGGACAACAACAGGAGTAACATCAATGACATGTATGAAGACAGGTAATAACATATCAGTGACACCATCTCATTGTGGTCAGGTTACGTGTTGTAATACGGATCCTGCAATGGCAAAGCACTGACCAAGCAAACACAGTCATGTATGCAGGAACCAGCATAGTCACATGATGGCATATGCAACACAGGATCAGGGTCGCCTGATACTCACATGATGTATGGTGAACCTGTTGAACAGATGCTCCTGAGTAGAAAAACAGCAAAATAATTTCATATAACATAGGCCTATGAACATGTTGGGGAAGGTGCAGCTGAATGGCTTGCATCCCCAGAAGATGTACCTGTATTTTACAATGTGAGGAAAATATCAATATGACAGTAAATGGCACTGGCATTAGAGGAGGCTGAGGCAATAACAGGTATTGGCCTCAGTAACAGTATATGGAGACACTCACCTGTCATGTAATGCTGTTCTGCAGAAGCAGATGGACCTGTGCAAATGAATGCAGCCAATACTACACTGTTATGTTTGTACTGAAGTTGTATGGCTACATGTCATTGCACTTTGGCCATCATCACCATGTGTGGACCCATATGCACAATGTAATTCTACTGCTGCAGCACAAAAATAGCAATACATAAATATGTATGCAACAGCAATATGTACTAAGTTACTCTATATGCATTAATATTATGCAAGGTAAGACATATATGTGCAGCCTGCTTCTCTCCCACCCTGGGTATGCGGTGCTCCCCACTTTCTGAATGCAGTGATGTAAGAAACAGTGTGATCTCATCAAGGGGAGTCAATGGTGGGCCACCAATGGTGCCATCCTTTGACCTCTTATACAAGTGTGCCCTACTGGCTACAAGAAGGATTCTGTCAGAGCACCATCAGAGACAGGACTCCTGGGATCTATTGTGACCTCCCACACCATTAATCATGCTAGTGAGGTTGGTTGAGATTTCATTCTTCATACTGTTTTTCCTGGCCCTCCAAAGAGCCTCTATCCATGTTGGCACAGAGCATCTATTATAATTTTATTCCCCTATAGGGAGAAATTATCACCAATAGGGTCTGTTTGCATCTGAAAAACGGTTATATGCACACAGTTAGATTAATGTGGGGGCCCATATATGGAGATGATTATGTGAACAGCTTATGCCACTCTAACCCCTCTGCAGTCCTGTGCAAGGCAAAATTATAGGAAATAGTTTCTGTGCCATATAGTTCTGTAACATACAAAACCATATGTAATAAAACAATTCATGAGTATGTAACGTTTGGAACAACAATGTGAGTTGTGATACCTGTAGATGCTGTCTTAACTGTCCAGATTATTGCCTCATATTTTTGTTCTGTTTCTCATAAAATTTGTGGTTTCCAGGATTTTTGTGGCAAATAAGTGAGGATTGATTTCACTAAACAATGACAAGCATTTGAGCTTTAGATTTCATATCCTTCAGAAAAGGCATGGTAACACAAGACCTTTTATACTAGCTTCAGCATGTCTGGATGCCCAAATTGTCTGAGGAGGAGACCACACAGATGCTGACTGTGAGTGGAGCATCACATGACGGTCAGATCACAAAACTTCAGGATGACCAATATTTGGAACTGGATTGTAAGGGAGTATCTATGATATACTGGAATCCATCAGAGTGGAGTGCAGATTCGCCACTGCTACAATGACTTGCTTTGGAGGGATGCAGAAGAACTTCATTGGAGGGTTACCTAGATGTTGAGGCAGCCATTGAATGCCTACGAGAAGTGTCAGAATCCTACAAATAACTGTACATTCCTAACCAGATACATCAGATACATGACTTTTAAAACCAGTAAGTAGCTGTTTTGACAGTTAGCTCATCTTCATCTTCTGGCTGTAATTATGGGTTCTATTCTCATTTGGCTTATTTGTTTAATAATGTTTGTCATGTACATACTTTTGAACATTGTAGACATATCTGTTTTCCAACATATAAGGACATCATTTCATGCATCCAATATGGTTGTGTATTATTGACGCCTATAGCGCCTAGGCAGCTGATGGCTACACATTTCTCAATTACCTGTAATTCTTCAACATTATTGCCTAGTCTGTCTATGTGTAAATACTAACTCATAAATAACTTCATTAATTCATTCTCCTTTACAAAGTAAATGTTATTATTAAATTCCCATTTATTTAACACAAGAGCAATGCATGTCTTACTGTCTAAACATTGTAAAACTTGATGATATCTGGTAGTTTTGTGGAGCATGAAAGCCAATAGTGTTTATATATCAGATTTTTCCATATTCATCCATTATCCATGGGAGTACGAATACACGCAGTACTAGCTTGCTCAGAATGAAAGTGTGATGGCTGCTAGCTCATATATCTATCTATCTATATATATATATATATATATATATATATATATATATATATATCACACCTTGGCTAGGTGTGGGTTCAAATCCACATATGGAAGAGCTCTCCTTATATTATCAGCATTGTCTTTTAAACATTTTCAGAAATACTGTACATATCTGCTTATTGATATTAATGGTTATTTTGAGCATGTTTATGAGTACCTCGATTATTCAGTGGATTCCTATAAATATTTCTGTAATCCATAATATTCTGCCAGCAGCACCTCTTTTAATACAGTTTTATGTATAAAGCTTGGAACAGACTGGAATATTTATGCAAAAAAGTTTTGTGGAATATGCTAATATTTGCAACGGGAATTTCATTTATAACTGTGTCATCCTTTATTAATCTGAATTCAACAACCTTCTCATTCTTATATTTGGAGGGAGTGAGATGTTCAGACAAACATTTGAACTGTAGAAGAGGGAGATACCCTGGTATCATCAATAATTTGGAGCTATAATTTTTAATTTTCCGATAAATATATAATATACATGTTTTATGCCCGCCCACATAAAATACATTATTGTTTCTGTGATATACAGCACTTTGTAGTTGTCTGCTGACAGCAGTTAAGTTTTACAAGACAGTGTTACACACTCTGAGGAATAAAAGTTTATGGTTGTGTCTTTCTCTTGTGACCACTGTGCTAACATGCATTCATGCTTGCAATTTTACTTTCATGAATGCATAGCACGCTGCATTTTTTTAAAGCATAAACCATGATCTCTATTAGCACCCCACCCCTGCACATTCATTACCTCCAATTATTTTCACTGCAATCCCAGCATGTCATCTCATGTAAGATGGATTAACTAGGCAGGTAGGTGTCGGGGTTAAAGTGTAGATATGGATTAGAGGTGCAGGTTTGAACCTCGGGTTCTCCAATCTGTGTTTAATTCTTTTCCAATATGTAAAGGACTTTGTGTGTAGCATTCTAACGTGTGTATGGTAATTCAGCGATGCACTTCAAGTTAAAATTTAGAAAGCTTGATCTGAACAATGTTTATCATTGTTTTATATCTACATCATTCATACATACTATTTATTTTTTGCAAATGATGAAAACCATAGTTGTAATCGTGTCCTCTGCATTGAGTGGATGGACCAGCACAGCTAGAGTGGTATGTTCATTATTTTGTCTGATTTTGTAAATATAATTGATGCGATCATTGTTGCAGGCTCATATTTTTGACATTGACATGTATACTACTTATATTGTAGAACACCCGTCATGCATCATTAAGGTATGTGCAATAGTCAGACAATACTTGTATTTACAAGTATGAATTACCTAAAACTACATTTGCATATCATTTAGCAGGAAGCCATGTTTGCTGAAAATAAGTTTTGAAGTGTAAACCACAATCTAAATGTTATTCATGCCATGGCATGGCCTTGAGTAATCTGCTCACATTGTGTAATGGATACAGTGGTATAGAAAATGTCCATAAGTATAGATAATGGGGCATGGGGAAGATGTGGTGTGCATTAGGAGCCATCTGTTAGCAGCAAATCTGTTAATTATACGTGTGCTATTTAATAATGTTTGGCCATTTAATCTGAAAATGTGTTTTTAAAGACACCTGCAATGTATGCTGATATCCCCTTATTCTCAGATCCAGACATCATATATTGATGGGATGTTACTTAATGTCTGCTAGCTTGCAGATGTGCACATCATATTCAGGTTAATGTCAGCTATGATTTTCATAGGAATGTGAGGCCTGATAGACGTTTGTTTTCCATTGTTGTGGTTTTGATTATAAACATACATTGCATATGGCAGTACACTTGACTATGGCCAAAATATATTCTAAGATTTCATAATGACTGTTTTCTGCCTCTTCATTGTGTCAGTGTGTATGTTATGTAGTCATGTAGTATCAGGTATGCATGTGGAATTTCTGTCCTGTGTTGTGATTTACCTTGACAGAGCATAGGACATGTGGACATTCACCCATCAGACATCAGCAAAACGTGCATGCCAGACCACTGCCAGAGTCCTCTGATGATGATAATGACCATGATGGAGATGAGGATGATGATGAGGATGCTGGCTCTGTATGTGCCATCATCCCTGATGCACCCTGGGGGAGACAATGCCAGGCAACCCAGAAAGACAATTATTGGGCCCATATCTGTGAGATGGTGACTGATGTGTTTTGTACACAGATGCGGGACATGGTGGGGGATTTCCTCCAAGACATGGTACAGGGTATGTGTAACTCGTTTGGGGAGATAGCTCGGGGAATCATTTGTGATGTTTATCCCCATCAGGGTGGTCCTTCAGCTCTGTAATTATTGTCTGTGTGATCCAATTGTGTAATGCTGCCACCACGATGCTTGCCATATCAGTGACTGGACTGTATATCCACACTTCTGCATGCACAGCATTTTACTGCCATGTTGATGAGATACAGGTCCAAATGTGCACTGCAGATGTCATGTGACATTTAGCATTATGTTTCAATGTGTGCATTCAACATTCAGCTATCCATGAGTTTTGGCAGTTAATATGTAGCTATTACTGTAACAATTCCACTGTAAATATATGTGTTACTGACAGCATGTTGCCCATATTCTGCCAATAACACAGTGGTATGGGTAGGATTTGTGGATTGCCATGTCATGTATCTTCAACAGAAGGGCATGCCCTTGCCTCTGTGTTTTGGATGACGATTGTCTTACTGTCCCACTGGCATACTGGCATTGTGTGTGGCATGTGTTGGCAATGTTAATGCCATGTTGTGTCGTACAAATGTATCTCATACATATGGGCAGTCCTCCTTTACGGAATGCATAGACCACCAATGAAACATTCATGTATACACTGTAGTAAGGATGATTTTTTCAGTAACAATACAGTATGCCATCTTTAACATATGTTACATTTCCATATCCATTCCTTATTCACACAAATTCACACATTTTGGCAGATGGTGGTACATATGCAATGATTTATGTAAATGTCTCTGCACATATTCTGATCAATAGAGAAACGCCATTGTATCTTGGAACTGTGAACAGTCACTGACTTTGTTAATGTGCTGTAACGTTGCTCACAGGACAGACAATTGCTCACTAATAACTAGGGTCAGTGGCATATAAATGCAAGTCTGTATTCCACATGTTGTTATACATTGACATTACAGTGTATGTGTGTATGTCACAAATTTGTGGCTTGCTTACCTATGCTTCTTGCTGTTATATGATTGTGTAATACTGTGTGTGTTATTTATACTTGCCCATTTTTGTTGACATTGGTAATGCAGTCTGCCCATGTGACATATATTGGCCATTTGCTTCAATGCAGTTTGGGTTGACTTCATCATCATTCCATGTGGTATACACATGCATTTGCACGTGTCACCTTGCATATTGTTGCCTATGGAGATTTGATGCCATATGTGATGGGTTCCTACTCCAGGCCAGCAATCAAAGAGACTCAGTCCTCCCTGCTTAAGAGCACACAGAGCACACTCCAGACCTGGTACTGGACTCTTTTTCTCTCTCCAGACCCACACTGATCACTTCAGAGCTCTGTATCCATGTTCCCAGTAGCTGACACACACATACTTGGATATTTCAGCTTCACACACAAACACACACACACACACACACACACACACACACACACACACACACACACACACACACACACACACACACACACACACACACATACACACAGGGAAAGGCTAGTGCAGATTTACTAGCTGTGCCCATTTCTGCCCAGACTCTGAGGGAATCATGATGTCACCAATCAGCTACCCTAAGGCTCTTAAAAAGGGTACCCAATTATACTGTGTAAAATTAATACTAATATAAATAGTAGAGCGTGACCCAAGCAGCAAGGCTTTCAGGAGCAGCCACAATGTCACTAAAACAAGCATAAGAACTCACAAGATGTTAAAAGTATTCTCTAAAGGACCAGCCACAATAAAAGGTATTAACATATTTAATGATAAATAATAAAACAGAAAACAGGAGAATACTGAATACAATAAACAGAGTTTCAACCACAAAGATATATAAAAATAATACAGTTGGATAGTTTCTCACAGATGCAGAAAACAATACTAAACTATTCACACTAAATGTCCCTGACTAGTTAAATAATTACTGTTCCCTGACTACTTTCTAAAGCAAGGAAAGTTGATGTGTGCTGAGTGCATTACCACAGCAAAAGCCAGATAATGTCTTTCTTTGTCTGTGTGGATGTGTGAGATATATATCCTATCAGACATTTTTCCTGTCAGGTTCCAAAGTGTTGCTGCAAGAGTTCCAAAGAAACCAGATGCTGGTTGGAGGATGACATCACCTCTGGTAACCTGACTCTAGTATAATACACACACAGAGCTTTGCTATGATCTGTGGCAGCATCTGAAAGCTATAACACAATTTCAAACTTTCCACTCTTCCAGGATTCTCTGATAAACATACACATTTGATCAGTTACAAGAATACAGCTACTAAACATGCATATATTCCTTCTGTCCAGCAGGACCTACTGTTGATGCATTTTAACACAAGTAACTTTACAAATATATTTTTAACTAAAACATCTGTACAAATCAGTGTGATAGTCAAATAACATAACATTCTTAACAAAACTCCAGCTAGCTATGCTGGCATGTGTACACATGTACTGCCTTACTCTCCGTGGCACAGATGGCACTAGCTCATAACATTGCATCATGTCTTCCTTGATGTGGGCCCTTGTTGTCCACCTCCATTCCACCCTTGTAAGTATGTCATATATCTTGCACATATGCATGGTTTATGTTTACTTTTGTTGGAATTCTTGTCCATTTTCATGTATTTGCTTTGTTACAAGGTCAGCTTGTGCCAGCTCTATGGCTATTTTACAGATGCAGGACACCAACACACAAATCACTGACTACTGCTTGCAATACATCATTGCTTTTGTTGTACTTGTGTGTTGCATGTTAACCAGTGTATGTTGTTGAAATTCAGTGCACAACCTGATATTGTTTACAAAGCATTAATCTTAGATTTAAGATGTGTCATTGGTGTGTGCATGTATATTAAAACTGCTTTCAAATAATTTCCTGTTAGGCCAATTCAAGTCATACATATACACCTACACCTGTGTGTCGCCTTTGGCATGGCATATGTGTGTGGCATATGCTTGCCATTGCACGTTTGTTTGGGTTGTGAAAAACTACTTGTGTAGGTAGTAGCCAGTTTGCTGCCTTGCTCCAGTAATACTGTTTGACACTGTGCTTGGTTGATTGCCTTTCACAAGCATACTGGAGGTTCTGTTCTGTCCTGTAATGTTATTCTCTGGCATTCCAAGAGCTGCATTTACTCACCTGTGATGTTGCTTGGCTTACACTTGCACTGCTGACAGACTACTTGGGTATTGGTTTATTTATTCAGTGTGTACTATGATCCCTGTTTATTACCCCACAACACATAAATACCATAGGTTTTACACATGCAGGTATGAATTGCCACACAGTTTGCAACATGTCATAATGAAGTAGTGCATAGGTACATATATATTTCTGCATTCACACCAATGTTTGTCAACTTTCCATTGCCGTGTTGTGCTGTCTGTGTAATGTACCCGTCCTTACTGTTTATTTCAATGAATTTCTGAGAATTTGTATAGAGCTGATATAGCAGAGAGCTAAATTCTCCTGACTGTGAAGAGAGTTGGAACCTTTTTCCATCTTATATTCCAAACTGATAAGTACACTTTTTGCAACTCATTTTGTACTGTGCTGTATTTTTATATTTTATTTATTATTTATATATTTGCTGTATTGTTTCTGTCCTTTGTTGTTGCCAGCACTTTGTTTCTCAGGGTAGCTCAGAAGCTAATTTCAGGTGGGGACTGTTGAGCCAGCCCATCTTAACTATTTGTCATTGCTTGAGATGCATTTTCTGTGTTATACTTCCATTGCTACAATCTCCTTGTGTTCTGACTGAGTGTGCTTCTAGAACAATCTTGAAATATAGAGCTGATAAGTATATTTTTGGCACTTTTTAACTGTTCAGAGTTCTGCACTGTTTTAATTTTTGCTTGACTAAATTATTTATATATCTGCTGACATTGTTTTCTGATACTTTAAGTACCTCCATTTTGATTTTTTCCTAATGTACTGCTTTTTGCACTTGTTTTTATTTGTTTTTTAATTTAATTACATTTATTTAAACTGTATTTGCTTTAATATTGCTGCACACTCAAGTGTGCTAGCTTGCACTGCATTTGAATTGTTTTTACTGCTGTTTTAGCTGCTTTTCTGTAAAAAAAAACATTCTAAGTTTGTTTCCCACCTTTTCTGTAACTAGTCTAGTCCAGAACAAGGATACAGATTTGCTGTATCCAGGACTGTTTGTAAGCTTCTGAGCCCCCCCCCCCACCCAAGCCTTTCTGTGTTGAAGAGAAGCCTTCTAGCTTATCAGTGGGAGTGGAAAGCACTAAGTAGCCTATCTACCATAGGAGGAGTGGTTTTTGGCCCAAAAATTGTAGTTTATTCGCTGTTTGGGCAGTTTTTCCATCCTTTTCAACTTTCCATTCTGGTTTAAAAGCCCACATTTGCGTGGGTTTACACTTGTTTAAGCTCCACCTAGAGGCGCCAAGCTGAGGTAAACTATTACTGGTGCCAGAAAGTCTGCTCTTCAGTTTTTCCCTCGAATCTTACTAGTTCTTTCTCTCTTGCACTTCAAATAGCTTAAATTGCTTCTTTGCACTTCAATAGGATTTTGTAGCAATTATTGTAGCACACCTAAGTGCCATCAACAATAGTTGTTCTTCATGGAAATAGCCCTAGTACTGAGTAGTTATGGCTACCCCTCCTGGCATGATTAAAGGGTAGTTTCCTCTGCTTTCTCCTATTGACCTGGTGCACTTGAGCATTCTGAGGCAGCGTAGCAACTGCCTCATGACACACACAACCCTCTCCTCTTACCTCCCAAGACTCAGATTTGTGAGAGATGCACTTATATCACCAAATTGGAAGCTACACACACTCCAGCCAAGACTAGACTAACTGGTCAAGAGGAGAAGGTCAACACCTGCACCACACCATATGGAACACATAGCCCTCCAGAACACACACCATCACATCTGTCACATAAAAACACAAACCACACACCCACCTTTGTGGAGGGTCTCAATAGAAATTTACCCAAACAGCAGAGACCTCCAAGACAGAAATGCACTCAACCACCACAACACAGCACAAACCACAGGACACATAGTTCACCTCCACAGTGTGCCCCTCAAACTAATCCACTAAGGCTAACACCTTGCCCAGTACACTAATTATAGGTGACTCAATAGTGAAGCACACAGATGTCCCACTCACTAGGTTGAATAAGGAGAAGGTAACAGCTGTCTATCAGGTGCCAGAATCTGACACATAACACACGCAAGCAGCTCACTCCACTACAAGTACAAGTATGGCTCTGCCATTTTCCTTGTGGGTGTGAATGACATGAGATGCACCTCCCTGGACTACAAGAAAAGAAACATGGTGGAACTCTCGGATTAAGTGGCCCAGGCAGGTATGACCCTAGCCCTGAGCAGTATCCTACCATCACCCAGAATGATACCGCAGTATAAACAAAAAATGATTGACTTCAACAGTTGGCTAAGTTTCTGGTGTCATTCAAAGGGGATCCAGTATCTGTCTGCTTGGGATGGCATGACTGACAGACCTTGATGCTTTGCCAGAAATGGCCTGCATCTGTCAGCCCTGGGCTTCCGGGTGCTGGCTAAGACTCTTGCCACCTCTATAGTGCCTTTTTAGGTGGCGTTCCAAAGACCAAATTACCACCATAATAGCTATAAATAAATGCAGTCTGAGGGTCATGCTGATAAATGCAAAAAGTCTAAATCTCAACATGCACTCGCTCGAAGCACTGCTCAAAATGGAGAACATTGAAATTTGAGCTGTAACGGAGACCTGGTTTAAAGTGGCAGAAAGCACCCCTGTGCTACCAGGCTATAACTCATTGCATGTCTTTCAGCCCCGAAACATGGAACATACCTCCAAAGGCGTTGGTGTCTTCATATATATAAAGGATATGCACACCTTCAGACTAGTAGCTCAGCATTACGCATCTGAGATACTTCAGGTACAACTAACATTGGGTAAGATGGCAATCCAAGACATGGTCTACTATAGGTCCCCAACCATGTCCCTAGACTCTCACTCTGCTTTCCTAAGCACCCTGGTATCTATCAATGTCCAGCCCAACACTTTCATACTAGGAGATTTCAACTACCCCTCCATCAACTGAGAAAACTACTCAACCACCAATACACTGGCCCAACGCTTCCTGGAATACATCAATTCCAGTGCCCTGGACCAGCACTTTCTGACCCCCACTAGAGGAAGAAACATCTTTGACTTGGTTATTACTAACATGGGTGATTGTTGCTCTGCACCAGTAGTCAATACCTCCCTGTTCAGATACGACCATAAACTAATCACCATGGAAATCCACATCTCACCCACACCCCTGCAAAGGTAACCACCTTGAACAACTTTTCCAAATCTGACTTTGCACTCCTAAAAACAGAGGTAGCTAATGTCACAGCACCCATGCCAATGGAAAATAGCTGCATGACTGCCGAATCATACACCAATGCACTGTATGAACATGTACATAAAATGCATGGAACTAGCCATACCCAACAGAACCAAGATGCTCTCCTCCAAAAAAAGGAAGCCAATCTGGTGGTCTCCTGTCATTAATAAACTCTACAACAGAAGGAAGAAACTGTTATAGAAAAAGGTGAAGTCCCAACACTGGAAAACCTCCCTTATTAGCCTCAACAAAAAGTTGAGAACCCTCAGCAAATTCTCTAAAGCCAGCTATGAAGGCAGAATTGTGGCACACACTAAAAACAATCACAAAGCCTTCTATAGTTATATCAAGAACCTCCACGGCAATACCCCGATTTGCTCTGAGTTACTGCACAATGTTACCTCCTATACTGGGCCAACAGATATTGCCAACATACTGGCTGACAGATTCAGTGCCAACTTTACCCCTCTCTCGTCCCCAAAGGACCAATCACAATGCTGGAAGAATGCCAGGCACCCAGCATTACTACAGCACAGGTTAAAGCTGCATTGTCCAAGGCCAAGAATACAGCTTCCATGGGACCCAATAATATCCCTGGCTGTGTTCTACATGAACTACAAAGTGAACTGACACCATATCTGTGTGCTTTGTTCAGTCACAGCCTCACTTCAGGCTTTGTCAACTACCGAATGGCGCACTGTTACAGTCATCCCTCTCCATAAAGGGGGAGCAACTATAGACCCTGGGAATTATTGCCCCATTAGCCTGATGAGTCTGATATGCAAAGCTATGGATCGCATTGTCACGGAACTGATTAAAAAAGATATTGGAAATCTCCAAACTCTAGACCCCCAAGCAATTTGGCTTTGTGAAAGGGAGATCTTGCCTGCTCAACCTGGTTGACTTCTTTGAGTCAGTCACCAGGGCTGTGGATGAAGGTAAGGCAATGCATACAGCCTACCTTGATCTGGCCAAGACCTTTGATACCATTCCTCACTCAGGAATTATTGATAAACTCATCAAAATAGGCATCAACCCCTATATCACTATGTCGCCTGTAAATTGGCTCACAGATAGAACACACAGAGTGAAAGCAGTAGACTCCAAGTCAGACTGCTGACCAGTCATGAGTGGAGTCCCACAGGGATCAGTCCTGGTTCTTCTCTTGTTCAGCATCTACTTCTCAGAAGTCCAGGCCAACACAAAGGGACTCTGCTTACCAAGTTCACAGATGACTGCAAGATGGGAGCCATTATTATCTCCCCAAGTGATGCAGACATCCTACAGAAAGGCCTCACTGAGACCAATGACTGGTGTTGAAACCGTGGCCTTAAGCTCAATGCCAAAAATGTGACATCATCCCCTTTGGTAAAAACTCAGTTCCCACTAATTACCACATCGAAGAGATCCCACTGAACACTGAAGGCATTATAAGAGATCTGGGGACGCAGGCTGATAGCAACCTCTCCTTCGACCATCACATTGCCACTATGGTCAGAAAGTCCTTCTATGTGGCATATCTCTTTACCAAGGGTTTTGCATACAGGAGGAAAGAAGTCATTGTCTCTCTCTACTCTTCCCACATTAGATCAATCATTGAGTATGATGCTCCATTTGGCATGTACCTCACTAGACACCTGCAACAGCTGGACAGGCCACAGAAATACCTCACGAAGAGGATCCTAGGCATTAAACACATTTCCTACATGGACAGACTCAAAAGACTCCAGCTATTCTTTCTCGCATATCACCTACTTAGAGGCGATCTTTGCCTGACTTACAAAGCCATGTCTGACCCAGCTCTGTTAGAAATGTTACATCTAAAGAAATCCCAATCCCTCCACACTACATGTTCCAGAGACCTCAACCTCATTACCACAATCAACACAACATCCTGGAGGGAGAGATTCCTCATCCAGAGACTGCCCATGCTCTAGAATAGACTTCCCATACATGTCAAGCAGAGCACCTCACTGTCCCTCTTCAAAAAAAATCTTGATGAGTGGATGGGTAATAGAAAGTTAACCCTGAGGATCATTCCAGTGGCTCTACTTGATAGAGGCACTGGGAATTAACTTTGGACGGCATGATGCCAGGGCACTTCTATGTGCTAGGTTTGTAAAGGCTTGGGTCTATATTAGAACTGCGAAAGCCCATTTAAGCGAATACGTAAAAGTCGACACATATATTGCATGAACCACGAGTACACCAAACACCCAAACCCGCGAAATTCAAAATCTCGAACTGGCATAGTTGGCCAACCCCACCGCTCACTGCATACTACCCACCCAAACAAAATAAATAAACCGCATACATACACTAACCGAAACCCTACTTCTAACTCTACACTAAACCTTACATACATTACTATGTATGCACTTACCTTAACCTGCACCCTAACCCTAAGGTCCGTAACTATCGCACACTTACCTTATGGAGCTATACCACAGAAGGGCCAACTATGCCAATTTGAGATTTTGAATTTCGCGGTTTCTGGCATTCGGTGTACTCGCTGTTCACGCAATATGTGTCAATGTTTAAGTATTCACTTAAACGGACTTTCGTGGTTCTAATATAGACCCTAAAGGCTCCAGGGCCATTAGCTTAGTACACACCTATGAACCTATTTGTTAAATCATGTGCTGTGATATTGATATTTGTTCTATGTCTATACCTGCTGTGCTGGTCCTCTCCACCTCTTTCCCTGTCTTTACCTTTCCTTCTATTCTTAATGGGGCCTTTTCCCACCAAAAAAAAAAAAAAAAAAATTGCCCACGCCCCTATGACTGTCCCCCAGATTTTCCTATTCCAACATACCCTTGTGTGTCCCTCTTCTTCAACCATACCCCACATCTGCTTTTCTATCTTCACATTTCCTTGAGGGGAGGTGCCACCTCTGCTCCCCACATCTCCTGCACCCACTGTTAGCTACTGTTAGCTGTGGTGATGTGGCTGTGATTGTTCTTCCTTTACTAATTTTTTTATTAGAAATGTTATGGATTCCATTAGAATCCATAAGTGAGCGCTAATATATTTTAATAATAAATTACTTGTGAAGATATTCCATAGTTGCCTGTAAGCTTACTGGAGAGATTCTGTTATAGATATGCATTTATGAATGCCAGGCAGGTTAGAATGGGATAGGATTTCCGTAACTTTCTTAATGTGCATCATGCTTTGTGAGTGAGACATTTTTATGACTTACAGAGTAGCTGTGACTGATATACAGAGCACTGTTACTACTGAGAAATGAAAGTTGTGTGTAGAGATATTCTAAGTTCACTGAAACATATTTACATATTACAGGCTTATCCACAACATTTGCACTGATATCAGTACAATGCTCCAGATTCTGCAAACTTTATGTAATCTAGCCTCATGTCATGGATT